>NC_142070.1:33817500-34417500 GCF_059756535.1 Pantherophis guttatus
TATATATATATATATATATATATATATATATATATATATATATACATACACACACACACACACACACACACACATATATATGCATACATATTCAGTATATGTGTGTATGTGTGTGTGTGTATCTCTATCTAACTATGTTTCTATCGATCTATCTATGTATCAGCTATGTTTCTAATACACATTAAGATGCTTATTGTATATTCATGTGACTGTGAATTCTTTTGGAATTATTACGTTGACCAATCAAATATTAGAGGTTTGTCAAGATAAAGAGACCTTTCGTGAGTCCTTTGATTCCACAAACTAATCAATTCTCAATAATTTTCAACTAGCATTTTATTACACAGTAACAGAAGACTGTTATAAGAACAAAGTCCATATAAGAACAAATTTAATCTTTCCAAAGTTAAGAAATAAATGGAACTGACATATATCATAATGTGCCTAGAATGACAGATCCATCATTTCTATATTTGAATTATTTGTGTTTAGCTGTGGTTCCTTCAAACATCTGGTGTATTCATTTCACAGTAAATTAATATTTATAGAATTCTGCATAACTACTTTTCTTGCTGGTTAGAATTGTAGCATCCAATAGTTTTAATTAAGTATTAAATAATAGTGTTTTTTTCAAAAATAGTTCTACGGGAATATCATAAATATCAGTAGCATGTTAAACACCCACATTTGCAAACATACACAAGTTTTCTTAGCAGAACTTTAGCATACAAATGACTTTCAGTTGGGACTAGAACATTTGTTGTTAAGTGCAGCAGTCATTAAATCAGGCATTATAGGTCCACAGTTGATTTTATGACTGTTTTTGCCATGGCTGTTAAGCAAGATATCTCATGACCATGACTTGTGATGTCCTGCCAGCTTCCCCATTGCCTTTGCTTGTCAGGAACTATCTGGGAAGGTTGCAAATGTGTGATGCTGCAACCATCAGAAAAGAGCTGCGGTGGCGTAGTGGTTAGAGTGCAGTACTGCAGGCTACTTCTGCTGATACACTGGCTGCCAGCAGTTTGGCAGATCGAATCTCACCAGGCTCAAGGTTGACTCAGCCTTCCATTTTTCCAAGATCGGTAAAATGAGGAGCCAGATTGTTGGGGATGATATGCTGACTCTGTAAACTGCTTAGAGAGGGCTATAAGGCACTGTGAAGCAGTATATAAGTCTAGGTGCTAGTGCTATAAATATCTGCCAGTTACAAAGCACCTGAATTGTGATCAGGTAACCACAGCTGCAAAGGTTGTAAGTGTGAGGTAAGTCAAGGACTATCTGCAGCTAGTCATAAAGTGCTCATGTTAGGGGATAATAGCATGAGATAACTATTATGTATAATTTATTTGTAATAGCTAAGTGGCTTGGGTAATCTGGTACAGTTTGTGGCCTCAAATATTAGTCAACTTAAATGAAATCAAATGAGTTTGATATGATTTGATTATCATAAAAGCTGGTTAATGAAGCTCCTTGTGTCATATGCTATAAGTAGTGAGAAGAAACACTAAAGCACACTTCAGAAGCTTTGATTAGCTCTCACCACAAGAAGGCTATTTTTGACATCTTCTGATGGCATGATGAAGAGAAGCAAAACTGTTAATGCCCGAACCTACAATCTATATAGAACATGTTTTCAGTTCTTTTGTTCTTTCATTAACCTGTTTGTAGTCGCAGTTAGCTGCTACTTCAGTAGCATGTTGTTTTTTAAATGTAGAATCAGAGCTGCTGTGCACTATCAAATTTAATTAGCTGAGATGTCACTGAGAGCCAGCTATGGTGTTGGGAAATGCTGTCATTATAAAGAATTGATTATTTTAAAGGACATTGCCATCCACTCCAGGAATAACAATAATATTCTTGTGGTCAGCACCTACAATTAAAAAAAATCCTTAAAAAAGACACATGGAATGTTATAGTGTCATCATTATATCACTCAAATGGTTAGGAAAAATCTTTTGGCTTAGAAGTTTGAATTTTTTAATTATTATTTTCAGTTTTAAAGTGATCTTTTATTTGCAGGGCAACTTAAAGAAGTGAAAAAAAGTATTCACGATTCAAGGCACTTCCTTCACCATTTACCCTCAAAAATCATTTCTTAAATCTCTATTCCTCTGGCTCTTGTTATAAGACTTTATTGGTTAGCCATATCAAAATACAAAATATGAAACACAGAATAGTAATAAGACAATAGGTTGAAAATAGAGTAAAAGAAATAATTTTTAAAAATGCAAATCATATTTTGGCAGCACCCTTACAATTTGCCCTAATCAGATTTGAATAGGCAATTCTCAACTGTATAGCTTTGTTTAAATAAAGGGTTGCATTATATGATATTTTTGAACCCTATCTTGAAATATGTTGTTTTACTACAAGGATCCCAAAAGCTGTTCCTCTATTGGGAAACCTAGGATACTTATTGCTCTCTTTCTCATGCAACTGATGATCAAATAATATATGTGTTATGCTTTTTATCCCTGGGACTCCTCAAATTAAACTTTCAACATTTAACCATTGTATCCAACTGCTCACATCTTGCTTAAGTAAATATGCCCCTATAGAGCTTGGCCATTTCTGTCTTTAAATACTTGGCAATTTGAAAGATGCATTTACAGCAGCTGATCTATTTCAATGTGCCAGCCTTATTAAGGATGGCTATATCTCTCTGAGCTTCAACATCCAAAATTCTTTGTGCAGCAATCTTACTTTCCAGAAACAGTTGGACAAGAAACAGAGAAACCGCAGCTCTTAATTTATCAGTTATCAATCCAAGAGGTCTGTAATTGAGATTTTTGTCTGTTCTAACAGACCCAGTTTAGAGAATCTGTCAATTTCATAGCTTTGATTTTGCACCAATAATTGTATGCCCTGATTTTGGACAAATGACAAATTGCATAAATTCTCAATTTGGTTTCAACTGCGGCAGCTGATGTCCTTTTATACATATCCAAAATAGTTTTCAATGTTGTAAATGTGATTGTTCTAATAAAGGTATATATTTTAAGCCCTAGACTTTGTCTCCTTATAAGAGTATAGCTGTAATCTTAGTCTTGCATATCTCTTTTAATGATGAGAAAGCCAAGAAAACTACTCTAAATAAAGTGTTGAGTTGCCCTAATGGTTCACCATCTAATAGTCATCCATTCCTGTGAATGTTTTCTGAAAACTTTAATTTTTTTATTTTGATTTATTAATAATCAGCAAATTATTATGACAGTAGAAGTTAAGTTTTCTTAGCATCCTATGCAAACCAACTTGTGAATAGGATAGTAAAATCATAACATCAACATATAGCAAGGTGTTGCAATATATGTTGAATACCATAGGGCTATCTAGTGTACCATTGCAATACACAGCTTTCATCAGTCCTGATAATGCATAGACTGAACAGCAGCGGTGCAGGTATGTCTTACCCATTTATGATTATTGATCCTACCTGTCATTTTATTTATTTTCTATTTTATTTATGCATTTATATCCTAGCATTATTATTTTTTATAAATAACTCAAAGCAGTGAATATACCTAATGCTATTTCCTCCTCCTCCTGTTTTCTCCACAAGAACCTTGTGAAGTGGGTTGGGCCGAGAGAGAGTGATCGGCTCAAAGTCACCCAGCTGGCTTTCATGCTTAGCATGAGACTGGAGCTCATGATCTCCCAGTTTCTAGCCTGATGTCTTAACTACTAGACCAAACTGACTCTTAGTTAGGGCTCCATTAACCCCAATCCACACTCTCAAGCAAGGGTTTGGATTTTGGATTTTAGACTTCAGACTTGCCTTCCTGCCTTTGGAATTTTGACTGTGCTTTGGCATTTGGAACCTTGGACTCTGTTTTTGGATTGGGATTTTGTGAGCAGTGTATCTTGTCCTTGTGCCTCATGGTTCAGATTAGTTTGAGAAACTGTGTGGTTCTGGTGGAGACAGATTATAGACAAGGAAAATGGGGTGGAGCTTTACCACTCCCATTTGTGGTGTTGAATGCTGTGTAACTGAGTAATAAACTTTAATTAACACCTGCTTTTCCAGCATGACTCAGGTCAGAACAGTCCTTCTGAAAGATGGCCTTTAGATGCAAAGGGGAATTCAGCTGTTTATTCTTTTTCTTGTCACTATCTCACCATCTTTTCATAGAAGTAGAATGACTCCTTCCTTGACATTTGTCTTTTGCCACATGCTGCAGTTTGATTCCTTTTTTATTTCAGGGCAGTTGAAATCCCTCATTACTTTAGTGGCATATTTGCTAGATACCCCATTCTCTGATTTATGAAAATTTCATTGAGATAAGGGTATACTATAGAGCATTTAATCCCATATTTTCTGCTTGGTTAGCATATACACATAAAACAGTTTCCCCCCCCCCTCCTTAATTTTCACCCAGACAAGGATTTCACACTTGGTACCATAAACTTCTATACAGATGTAATCATTTTTACATATAATGCTTCTTTGTTTCCCTTATGTTATATCTGTTTCATTTGGGGGAAAGGAGTATGCCTTTCTATTCCATCAATTTCTACTACTACCCAATAGTCTATTTAAAAAAAAAATCATAAGACTATCACATTTATTTATGTGTGTGTGTGTAAATATAAGACTTATAAAACTCTTGAAAAGAACAGAAAATTCTCTGTGGAAGAAAAAGGCCACTCCTGAGAGACAAAATTAAAGCATATTGTACTGCATGGTTTCAAAATTTTCTCTTCAGATTTTTCAGTAGCAAATATAGTTCTTTATTACTTTACTGACCTATTCCTGTCAGAAACAGACATGAAAAGTGACATAATGATCTATTAATACAGATTTCAGGAATTATATTCACTACTTGGTCTACATGTTCAAACTTCACATGCACACAGTTCATGAAATTAATGGAAAAAAGAATATAAAAAGTGGAATAAAGGTTATTATATTGTGAAACTGGCTGCTGAGTATTTTTCTCTTTCTTTGCAGCATAATAATAGCAGTGCTGATAAAATTTGATCTAAATAAAATAAAATTAAATAATGGGAGGCATGAAGCATTCATATATTTGTCTTTGTCATTAATAAAATTGTGAGTGTTTAATGCATATACCCTCAATTTAGAGATCCAGAAATTTCCTGAGAAGCTAAGGAATTTTGATGGCGAATGAGGGGGAAAAATCAACATTTTGGATCTTTTATAAAACAATACCTATTGAAAATATGTGTTTAGCTTGCAAGAGATTACGCTGTTTTGAAATTTAAGCTATTTACTCCAAAAACAAACACCCCTATCCTCTCAAAATGAAGGTGAAAAAGGCCAATAAATTCAACCCAGTTTCCATGGTAATGACTTTGAATCACTATAATGCCCCCTATTATTTTTAGAATCCAAGAGAAAAAAAGTAGTTTTTAGTTGTACAACCATTGTGTACCCTAATATGAAGCCTAGTCATATTTGCCAAAGCATCAACCTTACAGAAGTAATTTATGTAGTTAAATAATACAGTTAGTCATTGAAAATGTGACTTGCCAGTGATTACTTTTATCCTTTCAGGAAGTGAATATTTAACTTTTTCCTTCCTTCCTTCCTTCCTTCCTTCCTTCCTTCCTTCCTTCCTTCCTTCTTCCCTCCCTCCCTCCCTCTCTCCGTCCCTTCCTCTGTCCTTCCCTCCCTCTCTCCCCCCTTTTCTGTATTTGCTTGAGTAGGAAGATATGAAATCAATTGATTAAATAATGTAAATAACAAGTGAATGAAAAAGCCAATTCAACTTGGTCTAGGGTATAGATAATTGGGTCAATATAATATGTTCTTTCAAAGTATTTTTAAAATATTTTTGCATAGATTTTTAGATTGGTATATTATACTTTTTCCATACTATTCCTCCTCTGTCATTAAGGAGAAAATATTTTTTAAAAAACTCCACACCTTTTATAATGGCTTTTTCTAACCAATAGCTCTACCTAATATTTACAGTTTTATTTCAAACCATTCCAGAATTCAATAAATAAAAGAGTATTATGAATTATTTTAGTAAATAATGTATCATGAGCCACAAATTGAACAGTTCTCTATTCTGACATTAAATGCCTATTTTATTATATTCTTAAGTAAACATTTCAGCTGTATAAAAAGCTATGCCATATATCAGGGTTTCAAGATTTGTTTTTAGTGGCATAATAATTTGGCTTTATGCAAGTTTTCCTTTCATTAAACTCATAGAATAAGTTTCAGGAGTAGGAAATATAACCAATCCTTAAAAAAAAAAAAAACAAATATGTTCAGATTTCTCAAAACAGAATGCAGTCATAATTGGATTCAAAGGTCAGTTGTTCCAGGGTGCTGCATAAACCTGTCATTTATAATATCTCCTTATAACTGGAACCCTTTGAATTAGTGATAGTTGTGATTTTCTCCATGCTGAAAGCTTCTCTCTCTGTGAACTTAGAGTAAGCCACCTGAACCCATTATCGTTTCTACTTGTGAAGCAACAATATAAGTGAAATCACATACTGTCATTCTGATCAAGATGGGATTTAAAATTAAATCTCCAAAAATAAAAACAAGTGGAACATGTTTTCTAGTACCTCACAGTTTGGACTCGTTATATTTGATTTAAACACACACACGCAAATAAACAAGCAATTTCTAGTATTCAGCTTAAGTTTTGTTCAAGATATACATTCTTTCATCCCATTACATAGATAGATCAAATATGTAAATATTCCCGTAAAGGATCACATAAAGGTAATGTACACATCACAGCATTCTGGATAATTTTCCTTGTCTGAATTCTGATCCTTGACTTGATTTATTGGACTTGTTTGTGTTTATATATATTTTATGAGTAGAATGTAGAAGAGAAGCAAAGCATTACACCTTCAGTACTCTTTCTCTCTTTCTGTGTATGCATGTGTATAAGAGAGAGCACCAGAGTTTCTGTTCATTGACTCTTTCCATGCTACAGCAAAATCTGATTTGTCAGAACATTAACATTTTCCATGAAACAAAATCTATGGCCATTTATAGAACAATTACAATAATAGGAATGATTTTAGCATAATCTGCAAAATGAAATAAATGAATGGAAAAAACTAAACTTGGAAATTGTACTAGAAGGTAAAAATAGAAAAAGAATCTGTAACTCTCTAAAAAGATTGTTATTTATAACAGGATGATAAGATACAATAGCATAGAAAATAAGTCTCCTACTTCACTCTATTTTCATGAAAACCATTTGAAGTACAGTTCAAAAAGGGCAATAACAAATTAGAACAAGTTCAGAGGAGAGCTATTAGGATGGTGAGATATTAGGAAACTAAGCACTATGAAGTACAATAAAAGAGCCATGGTATTTTTATCTTGCAGAAGATCTAACTGAAAGAGTAACTGAGTATATAGCAGGTTTCAAGAATTTTAAGGAATATCACAAAGAAGAAGATGTTGATTTATCCTCTCTTTTTTTGCACTACAGGGCAGGACAAAATTCAATGAATTAAAAGTGTAAAGAAACGGTTCAGGCTAGTCTTCAGAAATAACTGTGGAGTTCTTAGTGCTTCCTGACTATGAGTTATCAATCAGTGGAAAAATTACTAGAGGTCTTTAAACATTCCAGATGTTCATCTGTCAGACATGCTGCATTAGATTCAGCATTGAACAATTGTTGGGCTTCAATGATATCTAAAACCTTTCCAACCATATGATTCTATTATGCTGTAAAATGTATTGCATATTATATTGTGTAACACCAATTATCTTCATAGACATTTTCTGCACCTATTTTATTTTGTATAAATCATATATAAAGTGTGATATGCCTCAGCTGTGAAGCCAGCTGAATAACCTTAGGCCATTCTCTCTCTCTCTCAGCCCTAAGAAAGAGATAATGGCAAACCACTTCTAAAAAGCTTGCCAAGAAAACTATAGAGACTATCCAGGCAGTCATCAGGAATCACTAGAAGTCAAAAACTGACTCAAAAATAATACATCCACACCCAAACACTACATGCAATGTTTGATAACAGCACAACAAAATTGAATGAATACTTCCCGAGTCTTAGGCTGTAAATTCAGCCTAAAATTTAATTTTATTTTTTTTTCTTAAGTGAAGAATTTTATGTGTTTCAGTAAAGTTTCCTTTCCTTTTATTTTATTTTAGCCCATTTTACTAGACTATAAAGTTGGACTTTGTCTACTGTTATCCAGGGTGATGGGGAACTATTGATCAGCACTTTTTTAGCATCGTTTTAAGGCAGTCATGTATATAGCATGTTAACACATGCATTCTGAATTCATAGTTTTAGTGAACAGCCAACACATGTGAAAACTTATCTGTGTTGTCCTTGTTATTTGAGGGAGGCACTATTTACTTGATGGTTAATTGGAGGGTCTCACCTGAGTTTTTGTTAAATTCTGTTTCTCAATATAATATGTTTCTAATTATAACTTGTCTCTAGAGACAAGCTCTTTATTGACTGCTATATCTGCTTGCTTACTAAAATATCCTCTTTCAAGAGACAAAAATCATTACATAGAACAGCAGTAAATCATTGCGTTTAATATTTGGAAAGTGTTAGAGCAAGTCACATAAGAGAGTGTAAAGGAAAAGGGGATTAGATGGAACAGTTTTTCAAGTCAAAAAGAGCCTTGAATATCATTGCGTTCAGTTCTGCTTTAGACAGATACTTCAAAACAAGGTATGCTTCAAGTTCCTTGTAGATAGTGGAAGAACTTAAACTTTGTTTTTCTCTCACTTGTGCTCATCACCAGTGGTGGGTTGCTACTGGTTCGCCCCGGATTGAGCGAACCGGTAGCGGCGGTGGCAGGAGGCTCTGCCCACCCACCCAGATGTCTTTGTCCATGCGAACCAGTAGCGATGAGATTTGAAACCCACTACTGCTCATCACCCACATAAGAGCATGGGTACCAAGGGGTATTTACTAAAATATAACATAAAACTTATGAATTTTAGAAATGGTCCTTGAATATTTAGGAGCAGCCTCCAAGCTGGAAAGCGATTGAAAGACAGGGGGCAGGTATCAACAATGGCTTATTGGTGGAGACTCCAGAGAAAGAAAAAAAAATGAAAAGAAGTAGAAGCCTAAAAAACATAAATATCTGAAAGTTCATGGAAATGTGAACAAAAGAAAGAGAGAGACCAGAGAGAGAGAAAGAGAGACACAGAGAGAAATCCCTCACTGAAACTAGAAGGCAGAAAGGAAAGTAGGCAAAGTGGCAAGGAAGCAAGGACAATAGGCAAAGGGTGATGTCGATATGATGTGTGTGCAAGATAGAAGCAACTACAGTAAGCAACCCAGCAGACCTTTCGGCCCTCAGGGACCACTAAATTCATAATTTTAAACCTTGCGGAGCAATAATATGACCCCAAGTCAGAATTTCTCCCCCCTTCCGACCCACACAAAAAGACTCCGAAGGGAGAGACTCTCTGCAGCAACACAAACGTTTATTGCACATATCTGTCCCAGAAGCCGTAGTTTGAGGACCCCTGATTTAGTGAAATATAAAAAATGCAAATAATTTTTATGCGGACCACCAAAATTCTCTTGTGGACCAAGAAAGTGGTCCATTGACCACCAGTTGGTGACCACTGCTTTAGGTGACAGTGCTCATCTCCATCTCTTAGTCAAGGAAGCCAGCATTGTCCAAAGACTCTTTCCATGGTCATATGGCCAAGCATGATTATATGCTGAGGCACACAGAATGTTGTTACCTTCCATTGAAGGTAAGTATTTGTCTACTTGTATTTGCATTCTTTCAAACTGCTAGGAAGAAGTTCGAACAAAAATAAAAGGGTTTGACCATGTCCCGCAGTGCTCAGATCTCAAACCCAGTATCTTAACCACTGAACCATTGCACAGTTAGATTCTTCCCTTAATCACCAGGTTAAGCATACTCAGTAATTTAAACATTTTTGTAGAACCTGTTTGTACCCTCCCTGTTCTCCAAGCATTTCAAAGTTTGTTAGTGTTTTTGATAGAATAAAAGTGATAGTGTCTTGTAAATGTTAGCATTATTATATGTTCTTTTCTGTGGTTTTGGGGAATTAGATAAATTACACATTTTTGTTACTGTTCAAATAATATTGTTCAATATATTTTATATGCCACCAAGGTCATATAGTATTTCCATGCAATAACCTATTGCAGTGTTGGTGAAACTTTTCGGCACTGAGTGCTGAAATAGGAACGTGTGTGCATGTGCGCACGCATGCTGGAAACTGATAGAGCACCTGCCCAGTGCGCATGTATGCACCGGGCGACTGTTCTTCTTGTTTCTGGCACACATATGCGCACTGGCCACCTGGGTTCCAGTTTCTGACATGCATGCATGACAAAGACCCGCTGGCTAGTGCACATGCACGTGCTGGAAACAGGAAGAGCTGCCACCCAGTGCACACATGCGCATGCATGCACACTTCCATTTCGATACTGCAATAGGTTGTTGAATGGAAATACTATATGACCATGGTGGCATATAAAATATATTGAAAAATATTACTTGATCAATATTACTTGAGCAGCTGCTCTTCTGGTTTCCAGGGCTTCCACATGTGTGAACACCAGCTAGCCGGCACGCTGGAACCCAGAAGAGCAACGGGCGACGGCTCGTGTGCCCGGAGAAATGGCTCTGCATGCCACTTCCATAAGTTCGCCATCACAGACCTATTGTGATGGATATTGAGAAAGAATGATAGATAAAACTAAAAATAATTGAAATGGAGCTACTAAAGCTGTGCAAAATTTTGTTAGGACATGTTTTATAAAGCAAGTTAATGCATATAAAGAATTTCTCTATAATGCATTAAAGCAGCAGGTGTCTATTTCTATATGCTACAATATACTGCAATGTGTTCTATATGGGTCTACCTTTAAAGAATATTCACATGGTTTTTAGTGTCACTGCTTCACTCATATTAAAACCTTTGTAAAACCTTAGAACTATAATAAAAGAAATCTCAGAAATAATCCATTTATCCCAGTGCTTACAGATTGACATTAGCAATGATAAACTATTTTCTTAATTATGTTAGGATTGATAAGGATTCTGTGAAGAAAACATGTGCTGCATAGTAAGATAGGGTTCTTTTCCAAAATACAAGCATGTCCTCTCAGGAAATACTGCAGTATCATTATGGATGATATCCAGACAATGTCCCTGCCTATCTAAGTCATGTAATTAAGGATACATATGGGTGAAAAGAGTTTTGAGTATAAATATTTATTTTTTTCAGCAATAATAATATATATTTTGTGCTGCCCTCAATCATCATTGTCATTCTCTGCAATAGCATTCTCCAAATATCTCTCCCCCCTGTCTTTTAGAAAATCAATGGAAACCTAATTATTTAACCAAGCCAATCATTGGGTTGTTAAGATTATCTAGCCATATTGGTTTGGAAGGGTCCTAAATAAGGATCTTTAATTTCTTCCTTCCTTCCTTCCTTCCTTCCTTCCTTCCTTCCTTCCTTCCTTCCTTCCTTGTCTTTCTCCTCCTCTTCTTCCTTCTCTTGCCAAAAATGTTTTATGCATGACAGAAGTGTTTTTAAAAACACACAAGCAATTACGGTTTTTTTTAAAAAAAAGTTCTGATGATTTTTTTTAAAAGTGTGATATATTCCAAGAGTAACTTTAGCACAATCAGAAAGATATTCATACAGTCACATTAACTTTTAAATTGGGTTTTAAATGTTTTACATAAATTGGATGTTTTTAAATTTGTTTCTTGAGCCCAAATTATTTAATTATTTAATTTATTTTTAATAGCTTTTAACTTTTGTATGTTTTTGTATTTTTATCTTGGCTGTTCACCGCCCTGAGTCCTCCAGGAATAGGGCGGTATACAAATATGATAAAATAATAAATAAATAAATAAATAAATAAATAAATAAATAAATAAATAAATAAATAACAGCACAGGAGCTGAAATCAATGGTAAATTAATTTAAATTAATTAAATTAAATAGCACTGATTTAAACTAGTATACCAAAATAATGGCTAAAACTGAATCTAATCCATACTCTGGAATACACACCAGAACATTGTGAAGAGTCTTACATGGATAGAATTGTTATTATTATTAATAAACATTGGATTTCAGCTATATCTGGAAATTAATTTTATTAAAATAAGTAGGAGTTACTTCTAATTAGAGAGACTAAATTTCATTAATCATCTAAACCCAAACTATAAAGTTTCTATCCCATTATAGTAACATAAAGAGTTATTTGTTGAGATGAATGGCAATAGAAATCCATCAATCAAATAAATAAGTATTATTCTATTTTCAATATATAATCGGATTGATCAATCTTTTATTTTTTAAAATAAAATGTTTTTGTTTATAGCCCATCTTCTTTCTTGATCTTAAGTGAGATAAATAACATGTCAGGGTTCCAAATAACACCCCCAACGAAAGAAGACTCTGAGACTTGAGGTTCCTCAAAGTTCCATTTTATTAGAGATGTCATATTGGCACATCTGGGAAAACCCGAATCTGAAAGCTTCCAGGTTTCCCCCACCAACAGAAAGTCCAAGTCCATGCCCAGCACCACAAGTCCATCACATGGTCTAATCAAAATACCATCCCAACTGGAGATGCCTCCCAGTTCCAACCCTCCAGGTGCAGGGCAAGATGTCCTTGACTCTCTGAGAAAAGAATGTAATTATGACTGTATATCACCCCTGCTCCATACAATCCCCTCTCCCAGTTTTCCACAACAGAAAATGTGGCAGGCCTGAAGGCCCAATGCTAAAGATAGCTTTCTGCCCTGACATAACACTTATAAATTCTATGATAAACAACAAATATGTGGTGTAAGTTGGACTGAAAAAAGGCCTAAAATCATGATTCTCTTCATGACTGAGTCATCAACACTTTAGGCCAGGGGTGTGAAACTGGCTTTCACAGCAGTGATATTTCTCTACTATACTGTTACTGAAAATGTTTTATGAGACAGAATTATTCTATTTTTTTTAATTATTATTTTTTAGAAAAATAATTTTATTTTGTAATGCATTGTGTCAGCTGTGATGGTTAATTCTTTCTGAAATCAGTAGCAAAAGTGACATTACTGAAACTAGACAATCCTGTATTGCTATTCAATATACAACCATCAAAATTGCCTTTCAGAAGCTCAAAGGATTTGGGGATATACTGGTGGAAGGAATTCCATGGGTGCTTCCTTCTGTTTTCTAGGGTATAAAACTGACAGAATAAGACCAAAAGGTTTAGTATCTTTGTATATTGTAGTTATGAATAGTATCAGTTAACCTCATTGATAAATCAGGCTTCAGTACTATTTCAATTTAACCTCTAAGCAGCATGATATGTAGACTGAGAGAAAAGTGTGTTTTCAACCCCTGACACACATGCATACATTAACTACAATTAGCATCATTAAATAGGAGAAGAATCAAACCATGAGCCATTTTTAATTCTTCAGTGAGGATTCATTGCACATCCCAAGCATAAAGAAAAGTTTTAGCCAAGCATTGACAATGGCAGATCACTTCCTTCATTGCTCAGTCATTTCCTATATGCTTATCCTGAGAGGCAGTTGACAGCTAGGATAAGGCATCAATTACTGTCATTCAAAGTGAAACACCTTGAGCCTTATTTCAATATGCCTATCATCTCCACAGGCAATTTGTTAACTCCTTTTTAAGATAAATTTTATATTACTTTTACAAGATAATTACAATATATATATGTAAGTTTTATATATATATATATATATATATATATATATATATATATATATATATATATATATATATATATATATGTAAGTTTATATATATTGCCATGGAGCTACAGTATACCTCCTTCATTAGCCTTGCCTTGCCTTACTACTAAAGTAAACTTTTTTTGTCTTCCATTCAATCATGTCTATTTCTCAGAGGTTGCCTGGACAGTCCCTGCAAATTTTTCAGAAGTGGTTTGAACCCCTGAAAGGAATCTTTTCTTAGGACTGAGGGAGAGTCTAAAGTCACCCAGCTAGCAATGGCACTTCTGAAATCTTGTGATGAAACTACAAGGTTTTTTCCAGGCAGTTGCCAGGAGTCAAAAGTGACTTGAAGGGAAAGAAAGAAAAGAAAAGAGAAGAGAAGAAGAAGAAAAATGAGGTTTGGCTAGAAATTGGGTGAAAGAAACATGTCATCTTCCTTTTTATAATTTTTTCATTGTTATTGCAATTTAGATTACTATGTTGGATAAAAATAAAATGGTAGGGGGTAAACTTAGTGGTTTATTGACTTCAGGATTTAGGTTGAACGTACTTTAGCCTTTAACTGGATTATAACTTATCTGGTCAATTATGGTTATGGGAAAGTGAAATATGTGTAACAAACTGCTTAATTTGCATCTTACTTTGCTTAGTATTGAATTATTTTTCATTTACAAGTTTATATAGAAGAATCATTCTCTATTGACAAGTAGTCTGTGTGAGTGATCAATAATTCTGGTTTCTATAGCACAAAATCTTTTTAACGTAGGTTACAGAAGTTTACTAACTATTAAGGACATGCATAGGATTCCAATTTTGTTTAAGGTTTTAAATTTAAAATATATTTGTGAAGCAGCAGCTATAATTCACAAAAGTAAGTAAGAATGAATTTTATTGTAGATCAAGTTGTACCAGGGCACTTTGATTTAGTAAAAGAACAGCTCTTAAAAGTTAAATAAAAGTTCAACAGCAACTAAGTCTAGTCTTGTTCTACTTTCCAAAGGTGTGATTTGCAATATTATCAATGATCATTAGTCTGATTTCTGTTTCTTGGATGTGCATTGTGAATTTGATTATGCTAAGACTTTTGCTTCAAATATTAATTTCCAGACATTTAAGACCATTCCATTTTAAATTCTAGATGTTTCCATTTATTATTGCCACCTGATGAGATGGCATGGAGACATTTAAACTTATTTTGCCAGAAATAACAGCAATTACAATGCCTTATTTATTGCAGTTAGTATGGCACTTTGCAGTTAAAATCATCAACTTTTATGCTGATTTCATTTGCCTTTTAGAATATTTTCTTTTGTAAACACTAGAAGATATTATTGAAGTTTCTAAGCACCATCTGATACAGTTGAATTTTCAGTAACATTAATGTAGCCAAGAGCCCAAGAGTGTTGAAATATTTTACCCTTCTCTCAGGCTGGAAACAGTTTATAACGAAGAAGAAAAATCTACTCTTAGAGTCCCATCTCTTGGTAGCATCTCACCTATTGCTTTCTAAAATCAGGAAATCCACCTTGCAAATCCTCCAAGGAATAGGAGCAAAGAACATAGAACATGGGACATGGAAGAAGAAATAGAAATTTAAAATTGTCCACTTGACAATAGGAAATCAAAATCAGCTATTTCCTAGTTTAATTACATTATCTGTGAATATTTGTTGCTATAAAAACACAACAAGAAGGACAATGAATTCTGCATTTTCAGTTGTGACAATTATAATAGCTAGAATGTTTGTAAATCACCCAAAGATACTTTGAGGCAGGATGGGTGGCAAATAAGTCTAATAAATGAATAGAATATTCATGAGCTGGAGAATTGAGTGTATTCTGTTGATAATATTAATATGTAAAGTCTTTCATCAACTTCATTTAGTTTGTCTTTATTTTTTTTACTTTATCTCAGTCCTGCAAATAAATAATGACAATGCTTGTGTTGTGGATGGGTTTCCGTATGTCATCTTTTTTAATCAATATTTGACCTAGAAATTGTACTGTAGGTTCTCAATTTTACAGGACTAGAAGGACATGATTGTTCAGGTAGTAGATACTGGAATTTATGTGTTTGGAGCACATTGATGATTAGGCTATGAAACCTGCTATGATGAAAACTACCTGCTTTCTATAAACTACAGAAGAAGATGCTCTTTGATTCCTTATGTGAAAGAAAATCTCAACATCCAAACTACCCATATCCTATAATGAAATGGTAAGATGAAAACAGTATTTTGCCCTTCAGCTCAGCATTAGTATACTCAGACTGTCTTTTCATACAGTGGGGTTTTTTTCTATTTCCTTTTCTTTTAATAACTGGAATGCAGTTATTCCTAATAAATCCATAATAATTTCTTTGGTTACTATTATTTCTCATATCAATTTACTAGAGATAAGTACTGTTTATGCTTAGTGTGATGAGGATCTATTAAATTCCAAACCATATCATTCTGGATTTCAAGCAAAGAAAGCAAATTTTCCAGGGATATATAGTATTTAGGTCATAGATAGATACCAGATGACAGAGAGGCATATTCCCCAGAAACATTTTAATTTGTTTCCATATATTGAAATATCTCCCTCTCTCTCTCTCTCTCTCTCTCTCTCTCTCTCTCTCTCTCTCTCTCTCTTTGTCTCTCCACTTTCCATCTTTCTAGCAATCAGCTGTATTTAACATTCTTCATGTTATACTCACTGGAAGATTTGCAGATATGAGCAGACAATAAATTGCAACTGAAAAACGTGTTTCAAAGGAAACAAATGATCTAACAAAGATGTATTTTTAAAAAATAGAACCAGTCTTTTGCGGTCTTTATTTTTCCATCATTTTTTCTTTTTGCTTTCTTTGAAAATATTTTCAGAGTTCTCCAGAAACAAATACGTTCTTATATTTTTCCAGTTATATTTCATTAATATCAGAGAGTAGGGGAGAAGGACTGGAGAATCTCAGCATGTTTGACATTTTTTAGAAAGCATTTACCTTTAGATGCCTATTTCTTATTATTGGAAAAGAATAACATAACATGTTTCTGCTTTGGAAAGCAATTGCCAATTGGATCAGTAATCTTGGACCTTTATCTAAGACAGTGTCAATACAAAATAAAAGTGTCACAATTCACAAATGCAGGCACAACAAGGAACTTAAAAAACAAATCATTTTACTGTCCTGTTTATTTCCCCACTAATTTTTATATCCACTTTTTCTTTGAGTGCTTCAATAGGACAATGCTTTAATAGGACAATGATCATAATTCTTGTCTTGTAAAAAAAAGAAGTTTGTTTATTGCTTATTGAAACCTTTGACGTAGGAGACAGAAGCTCAAATTTTGACTAGTAACTACCTTCCTTGAAGGGGTCTTGTCCCAAGACATCCTAATGCTTCATCTGCCTACTTTAAAATATGATAGTCATGTGAACTAGAAGAGTCATGCCAGCTCAGACATCACCTGGATTAAATAGGTCTGTATCAAATGAGAAACCAGAACAATCTGGTGATAACTGGGCTACTGGAACAAACCATACATGGATGAGACAAAAGAATTCAGAACAGATGGAATGCTACTACAACAGTAGACCTAATGAGAAGGGATACATAGAGCGTATCAGGTAACTATGGAACAGACAATAACACAATAACACGTGTTAAAGATAGTCATGAGTTGGGTCACGAGGGGGTGGCCGGGAAAGACTGAAGGCGGGGAATTCAAATGTTTTGTTAACAAATGCAACAAATTATCTATGCAAGGGGGTTGCTTACTGTGGGGCAATCAGGTTGTTGTTCCCTTGTGCCTAAGGGAAAAGGTTTTACAGTTGTTGCATGAGGGACATCCGGGGATCGTAAGAATGAAGGGGCTAGCCAGGAGTTATGTATGGTGGCCGAACATGGACAACGACATGACTGAGTGAGTGGGGAAGTGTCAGCCCTGCCAAAAGTCTAGGCCAGATCCCCCCATAGCACCCGTAAGAGAATGGGAACATCCCCAGGGCCCCTGGTCAAGAATCCATATAGATTTTGTGGGCCCCGGTCATGGCCATATGTTCCTGGTCATAGTTGATGCTTACTCGAAATGGCTCGAGATCAAGTTAATGAAATCCACTACCACTGACGTGGTAATCAGGGTGCTCAGGAAGTTATTTGCCACCCATGGACTACTGGACACACTGGGCCCAGACAATGGGCCCCAATTCACTGCCACACAGTTCAAGGGGTACCTGGCAGAGCTAGGGATCAGGCACGCCCTGTCTGCCCCATTTCATCTGGCCAGTAACGGGCAGGCTGAACGTTTCGTAAGAACGGCCAAGAAAGCACTCTCACGATTAGGCCCTGGAGACTGGCAAGCAAGGGTAGATAAGTTTCTGGCTGCGCAACACACCACGCTATGCACCGCCACCAGGCATAGCCCGGCCGAACTGCTGATGAGTCGGAAACTTAGGTGTATACTAGATAGGTTACATCCTAACTATTCCCCCAACAGTTTCAAGGGATCAGAAAAGAAACTGAGGGAATTCCCGATAGGGACGCCAGTGTATGCTAGAAACTACGCAGATGGGCCCCTATGGGAAGCAGGAATGATTACAGAGATGGAAGAGTATGGCGCAGGCACATAGACCAGTTACAGAAACAGAAACAGAAACCATCCCTGACGATCCAGTCCCCAGTTTGTGGGGGCAATAAGCTGACTTTGTATAAATATACAAAAGTATGAAGGCTATTGCTTAACGCATTGTAAGCTGCCCTGAGTCTCTGGAGAAGGGCGGCATATAAATCAAATAAAAATAATAAATAAATAAATAAATAAATAAATAAATAAATAAATAACGACCAACCATGTCCAACAGTTAGCTCAAGCCCGAGACAAGCGGAGGACTTATCTGAAGACTTTGGTGTTCGGAGCCAACAGTCCAAGGAATCGAGACCAATCGAAGAAGTCACACCCCCGGCGAAATCCAGGAGGTTCCATTGGCGGAGCGGGGAGAAACAGGAGGTCCCTCCAACCCACTCGATGCCATGCCTCAGACTAAACTGAGCAGGTCTACTAGGGTCCGGACACGCCCTGGTCACCTGCGTGATTTTGTATGTAAATGTATATCCCAAGTTCCCTCTGGGAAGGGAGGGATGTTATGTACAGGTATATAGTTTTGGCCGGAAAGTTTGAATGTAATTGCTCTCAGCTGATTGGCTGATTGCCAGGACTGTAAAGTATATAAACTGAAATGTATATAAACATTTCTCTGTGTCAGTTGCTGGATTCACACCATGAAGTAAAGAGCTGTTGTTACTCACGACCTGGCTTCTGTGTCCTCATTCACCCTACTAAACAACCTATTTGCAAGAAGATCTGGAAGAATGTACAGGATGTACAGCCATCTTCTAAAGCTGGAACATCACTACCACTCTCTCCATTACAGAGCACAATGACTGATATGATGTGTAAGGTCATGGATAACTTGCTGAAGTCAGCCCTCAGTCCACTCATTGGAAAGGATCTGTTAGTCTGTCACTAAGACATGCAACAATTTCAGTATTCCAAAGACTCAGAGGGCCCCATTAGATTTCACTGTAGAACAAGGAAAAAAAATGCTTTTTATTTTCTTTTCTATTTGAAGCTTGTGTAGCAGAGGGCTGAGAAGTAAACTAAAAGTAGCTGTGCAATAAAGGTAGCTTTCTGAAATAAAAATGGTATATACTTCATTGATATAATTATAAAAATATTAAGTTATATCAATTATTGGATCTCTTAGTGGTACAAAAGGAAAAATGGAAAAGTATTTGGCAATATCAAGGAACTACTAAGTTGATATTGTTATCGGATGTTGATGATTATATGCCTTCTGACATTTTTATTATTTCAGTTGACATTAGAATTCACTTCTTTTATTTGGAATGATGGGAACAAAATGTAGGACAAGCACAGGCTTTTGTTCATTGTTTAATGATATTGTATTTGAACTCATTGGCTTTGGTTAGAAACGAATGAGACGTCAGGCTGCAATAACATAACTGTAGATTAAATACAGGCTTTTAGTTGAAAAGAAACTGAAATACCACTGTCAAGAAAAGCCCAGAGGGAAAGATTCTGCAGTTCAATATTGGATTTTTGGAATTAAAACAAGAAAAATAAGGCAGCAAAAGAAACCATAAGAAGCCATGGACTGAACCTGAACCAGATTAGAGAGCTGAAAGATACATTGTTAGTAAGCTGTGAATCTTCAATGAAGCAGAATGAAATCTGCTAAAACGTAAATCTCGTAAGACTAAGTGAGAAGAAACAATCCTACAAAACTGCTGAAGATCTTATTATTATAAAGTTGTTGGTTTTCAGATAGAATCAACCACAAAGTTTCAATGCCATATTTAGAAATGAGCCTTTAACAGAAAAAAAGACTTCAGTTCTTATAAAACCTATATTTATGTAAATTAAAGAAGAAATGAAATAGACAGACAGATAGACAGACAGACAGATATATATCTATAACCATAGTCTTTCACAGAATAACTTTTAGACTCGGGTTGCAGAACGATTCTTATCATATCAAGCATGGGTGTTGATAAATAAGTGCAATTTTATCCATTTCTTATGGAATATCAAGAATGTCATTACTGAATTAGCACAGGTTACCTTGTCTTTCTCTTTCTCCCTCTCTCTGTGTTTTTTTTTCTCTCTCTCATTCCATTAATTAATTTATGTTTTTTTTTAAGAAAACAAAATGCATCCCCTTTGTAGTTTCTTTTTCTTTTACAGGATTCACAACTTCAAATATATGATTTTTCCAACTGCAGAGTCTACCACCTCAGATTTATAACATTTACAATTTACAATTCACATTGGCAACTGAGGTGCTCTTTACATCCTAAGTATGTAGCTAGCTTTTCCTATCATACATTTGAAGCATATATAAATATACATGTACTTTTCTTTCTATTAATGTCAAAGTTTTCTTCATTTAGTAGAAGCCCGACATTGTTTTTTGTTCCTATATGTACATTTATCTACTGTCAGATGATATTTTTCAAGTGCTATTTATGTATTCTGCTTCTGTTATGCCTGTTAAATTGCATCAAGAAGATATTTAGAATGAATGACAATAAGGTACCAGACATCTGTTGTTGTTTTTCACTCAAAGACATTCCTTTAACCTCAGCTTTTTAAAAATCCTGAGCCATCCTTCTACAAAGTAAAAAAGTACAAAAGTGATATTCCTCAGAGGATTTTTTTATACCCCACAAAGCATAGATTGAGACTGTGAATGAATTAGTCTGTGATTACACTTCAATGAATTCAGAGCAGAAGTAAAAGGATTTTCCTCTCCCCTCTGTGAATTGTGTGATTGAAAAAGTGTGTTTGAGAAACTCTGGTCACTGGCTGTTAGAACAGAGCAAGTAAATATGAATGTATTTATTCCACAAGCTTTCTTAACTTCACTAGTTTTTACTTTGATGGCTCATCCACATAATCATTTAGTCTCCAGTGGGCTCCTTATTTTCTCTTGGCTCTTTTTAAATTTTGGCTGCTTCTTTATATGAGAGAAAATGGTCACATGAGACAACCATCAATACTAGAACTTCTGCCTTTTGGAACTTTCTAGAAAACATCAAGATTTGTGAAGATAAATATAATATATGCAATGAAAAATTCTCATTTTCCCTTCTGTCTCACCTTTCTCTGACTTAGTGGTCATGCCAAATGAGAATGTTAGTAGTCCCATCTTTCATTGTAAATACATCTGAAACAAAATAGGCATTGGAAGGCTATTCTGTCTTGTAAATGCAGAGAATGTGAATGTTTGGGTCATATTTCTCTCATTTCAAAACATGGGTAGTTATTAACTTTAACACAATGTTGATAGCAATAACTTCAATTTAAAATGATAAAGAATGTGATAAAGTGAAAAGTGAGACATATTTCAATAGAAAATTTTCTCTTACTGGATATCTTATTGGCTAACTTACTGGATCTTGGAGTCCTAATGGACAATTTGAGCCAGCAGTGTGCTGCAGCTGCTAAAAAAGCCAACATAGTTCTAGGTTGCATTAACAGAAGGATAGAATCAAGATCACGTGAAGTGTAATTACCACTATATAATGGCTTGGTAAGACCTCACTTGGAATATTTGGCTGCCACAATGTAAAAAAGATGTTGAGACTCTAGAAAGAGTACAGAGAAGAGCAACAAAGATGATTAGGGGACTGATGGCTAAAACATATAATGAACAGTTTCAGGAATCAGATATGGGATGACACGATAGCAGTGTTCCAATATCTAAAGGGTTACCCCAAAGAAGCGAGGGTCAACCTAGTCTCCAAAACACAGAAAGCAAGCCAAGAAACCATAGATGGAAACTATTCAAGAAGAGAAGCAACCTGAAACTAAGGAGAAATTTCCTGACAGTTAGAACAATTAATCAGTGGAATCATTGCCTCCAGAAGTTGTGGGTGCTCCAACACTGGAGATTTTAAAGAAGAGATTGGACAACCATTTGTCTGTAATAGCAGAGGGCTTCCTGCCTGAACAGGAGATTGGATAAGAAGACCTCCAATGTTCCCTCCATCTGTTATTCTGTTATTCTATTACTTGTGAATCTAGAGTTCATTCACCTTCACCAGATAGTTTGGGGGCAATTATGAATCTTTTTAGTAGCATAAAAAGCTAAAGAAACAACAATTATTTTTACTTCTCCCCTCACTGCTTACTATAGTCACTATACAAATTGTATGGTATGCTGAGTTTATCATCCATGATGAATGAAACTTCTCAGTCATATTCAAACATGCCTCACCCATCTGTAAACTATATCTCAGCTGCATCGTTTCCCATATCTAAATGTGAGCGAAATATACTTGTATTCAAAACCAGTGAGCTGAAAATAAGGGATCAGGAAATATATTGCATTTGTTCTCAGAGTCAGTGGAAATTAATCCCTCAAACATTGCCAAACTTATCCAACTGCCTAAATTCACTAAACAAAACAGAATGGAAGGAGGTATGGTTTCAGCTTAGTAACAACCTCTCTTCTATACCTGATTGACTCAGCATCCCTATTGAACTTCAGCCAAATGTGAGAATGGATCAAAGTGTCTAAGCTAAAATAGGAAGCACCTATATTTTTTCAACCATGCAGTTAATCCTATTAAAGTTGTTTTTTTTTCACCTTACACATACACAAAATGGCTAGGCCATCTGAAATGTACCATGCATTTCAGACTATATCTTTTTTTTCTATCTGTGCACAACTGATCAACCATGTCAGTTCTTCCAGAATTTTTATTTTTAATTTGATTTATATGCTGCCCTTCTCTGGAGACTCAGGGCGGCTTACAATGCGTTAAGCAATAGCCTTCATACTTTGTATATTTATACAAAGTCAGTTTATTGTCCCCATAATCTGGGTCCTCATTTTACCTACCTTAGAAAGGATGGAAGGCTGAGTCAACCTTGAGCCTGGTGAGATTTGAACTTGCAGTAATTGCAGGCAGCAGATGTAAGTGGATGTTAATTAGTCTGCTGAGCCACCAGAGCTCATTTTAGATAAAAGTCCCTGAACTGGCATAACCCATAAGAGAAATGCAGCGTAATCGTGGACATATACTACAGTCACCTAATGAAGCAACTGTTGAAAGAATATGATGATGATTCCTATGATATGAATAACTAGTGAATTAATTAATCTTCAACACTAAGGCTTCTCATCAAAATTCAGCAACAATCCGATTGCATCTTTTGTTTTCAAAGGAGTTGGTTCCTTTGAACTCTCACCCAATTTATGAATCACTTTTCACAAATGCTTAGAATGACTTGTTAATCAGTGTCAAAGAGTTACAGATGCTGCATAAATATAGGTACTTTGTTTTGCATATGATTTGCCAAATGGAATAATTCCATCTCTGCTTTTCCAAAAAAGGGGCAAAAAATATAATATAATTCTACATTCCTCAAATTTTATAATTTAAAAATGTCTTCCACAAATTTACACAATTTCTGAAAGGCAGGCTACATTGGGATTCATTTCATTCATTTATAGAACTGTGTCTTCATTTAGAAATGCTGTTGCCCAAAGCCACAAATCAGTCTCAAATTAGATTCAATGTAGCCAACTGATTTATTCATCTTACATATGTGTAACAGATTGGGAATGTTGCCACTGCATTTAAAAAGACACATTTTATTACATTATATCATATTTCCGAATTTTATTATATTCCTTCTGGTCAGATATAGTTCCATAAAATAGCAATCAATCAAATTCATGCAAAGCATTTCAATAATAAAGTGGGAACTCTGAATGTTTCTCTTACCCTCATAGTTTATATCTAGTTCTTATTTATGTAAAACTGTTTATTTAATTCAATAATTTATACAATTGTTTTTTTTAATAAAGCATTTCAATCGTCTGGAAACACCAATATCAATATTATAAGCAATGATTAATCAATTCATTCATAAATCTGTCCTGTTCTATTGTTAATATGAGTTATCACCCCTTTTCTATGTACCGAGGATGACTCCCCCATATGCATCCCTAAATGCTTCTCCAGTTGTCAGTTTGGAGAAGAATGAACCAGTCTCAGGCACATCAAGATGGGAATTGGTCAATGCAGTCAGCTGAGAGTGATTTGGCTGAAGCACAGTTGCAATAGGGTAGCCCTGAGGCTTCAGGTGGGCAAAGCATGCAGCTACAGCAGGTCAGTAATGACAAGGAGGAACTGCCTTCTGCACCTGATCGGAGAACATGTAGGGCAAAGAAAAGGCAGAAGCAGCAAAGGTCATCCCAATTACTTGTGAGGAGGCAGCCTCATCCCTCTTGATGGGTGGCACCAGAAGCTGGCTATTTAGATCAGCAGATGCAGATGATGCTGTGAACAATGTGTTCATTTCCTAGCTGCATGTTTTCTGGTCATTGTGATTCCTGCCTTGCTTTGGATTTGCACTGTTCCTTGACTTTGGATTGTGCCTTGTGAACTCTGGACTTTTCTTTCCATGTGAATTCTCTTGGGTTGTGGATTTTATTTTGCCTGGTGGGTTGGTTTTGTTTGTGAAACTGTAAGGTGCTTTGTGGACTCATTGGACGTTGCTCTTTGGACTTGCATCTGTCTGCTGTTGGTTGGACTTCTGGGTTTTTGGTGAAAGAAATTGCTGGGTAATGTTAATAAACCTACTAAATCACCATTATGTATGCATGTGAGTGAGTGGGACAGCACAATACTTGTGTATATTGCATGGTTTTTTTATATACCTGGTATATTCCATGGGTCAGAAAGAGAACTAAGAAAATATCTACAGATCCCTCACATCTTTGACATAAATTGTTTCAACTCCTCCCTTAGGATACCACTATAGGGGATTGCATGCTGAAACAACTAGACACAAAGACAGGTTTTTCCCCTGATACTATCACTCTGCTGAACACCTAATTCCCACAATACTGTCTTATGTCTAAGAATATTTACCCTACTGGTATCAATGTTATGATTATATTACTTTGTTGTTTGTATGTACATTGAGAACTTATGCAACAGATAAATTCCTTGTTTATCCAATCACACTTGTTCAATAAAGTATTCTACTCTATTTTAAGCACTTACAAAACCTTGCAATATTAAATACTACTTTGAAATTTCCAGTCAAAATTAAATCCTTAATGTTGGAAATGTTGGTCTAAACTCCTTTGAAGCTTTCCAATATTCTGCAATAGGCTTGAAAAGAATCTTGTGACCATGGAGACTTGGAAAGTGCACTTGCCATTGAAATTGGAAATATTCTGTTGGAGGCAGCTAGTTGAGGAGAAAAGTAACCTGGAGGTCAGAGGAGTCATTTAAGCACATGTTTATAGATTGAAAAAGACAGCTGTTTGCCTGGATAGTAAGGGAACTGCTGCTTTAAATTCCTTACCAGTGGCTTGTAGTATAATATTTTATGTCTTCATAGTCTGTATGTTCTGCTTTCTTTTTCAGACAGATTGGCAGATGCAAAAATATTTATTACAGATACGGTGCTCAGTTTTAAGGTTACCCAAAGTAATTATGTACTTTGTTAGTCTGCTGTAAATTTCAGGTAATTTGTTGGTTGCAAAAGTGTGTGCTGAACAAATATGTGCACTACATACCCAATAGGCAAAAATACTGTATATGGGTTGTGTTGAATCCATTTCTTACTATTTCTTCTTGGCAAGGCTCAGAATTTTGTTGCTCTTTATGCATACAATGGACTAGTCAACATAGCCATTGTTTTAACTTCCTAAGTGCTTATATTTGCACTTACATAATTTGACAGCATCCTCTCCTTTGGCTGCCCAAGATCTCCAGTTCTTGGCTAGTATTTATTCTACAGGCCAATGTGGAACAAAACTAATAGGTTTTGTTTGTTTAATTTGCTTACATCCTCATAATTGCTTTACTGTGAAGGGGAAAAATTACTGTGCAGAGGAATAGTAGATGAAATTTAAATGAACCAGAAGGGACAGGAAAAAGGAACTAAGCATCCATGACATGCTTATTTCTCACCAGTGTTGGAGCTCTTCTATTGTAAAGGAAAACCAGCCGAGCTGAGAAGGTAAAATCTAACCAATATTTGCCAAAATGAGCAGAAGAGGCAAACTCCAAATAGGTCTTTCCCTTCACAAATGCTTTTGCATATCTGAGAAAGCACTATCAGATCTCAGGGGAATAAGAAAAGACTGTAAGGCCAATCTGCTCCTCAATGATTATTAGAACTGAAATTGGAAGAATAAGGGAAGATTTGCAGATGGATGGATGGATGGATGGATGATAGATAGATGTGGTAGATAATAGATTATTGACAGAGTACAACATAAATTCATAGCATTTTTGATATGTCAAGTTTTATTTCTAATATTTAAATGTTAACTTGCCACATAGAAGAAAGTATGAGGATTATCTGCACAGTTTCATGAGAGGGTAACAATATATAGATAATGACAATCCTTTTATAATCAATATGATATTTAACTTAAATACAGAGAATATGCACTTAAACTCTCTACACTGTGAATGGTATCAGGTTGATAAGGAACTACTCTCCAGGCAGTCACTTTGTTCAGGTCTAGACATGTCCAGCATAACTCAACCTGCACAGTGTGCTATTCTTTGCTGCCTGTCAGGCCTTCTGCCTTTATTCCATTGTAATTATTTATGCTAAAGAACAATAATAACAGCTATGTTTTGTTCAATGATAGTCATAAATAGGTTGGTATAGTTAAATTAAGGGCCTGGTGGCTCAGCAGACTAAAAGTATTGTGATTAACACCAGCTGTCTGCAATTACTGTAAGTTCGAATCTCACCAGGCTCAAAGTTGACTCAGCCTTCCATCCTTTCTAAGGTAGGTTAAATGAGGACCCAGTTTGTGGGGGCAATAAGCTGACTTTGTATAAATATACAAAAGTATGAAGGCTATTGCTTAACGCATTGTAAGCCGCCCTGAGTCTCCGGAGAAGGGCGACATATAAATCAAATTTTAAAAAAATTATAATACCATAATGTCTCCAATTGAACAAAATAATGAATAAATAATTACAAGAAAACTAAAACCAATAGGAAAAAAAATCTGATTGCATTTTTTATTTCAGGATGAAATCATCCACTTAGAGCAGCTATTTATAATTACGTTGCAAAATGCTGGTTGACTCATGTATTGAATCAATGATTCTTTGGATATTCTCTCAGATCATAGGAGTTTGGCCTTAATGTGTTAACCTTTTCATTATAATCAGCAAACATTAAATGAGTGTGTCCAATAAGAACTATTACTTTAGCAAGGAAAAATAACATTATAAAGGCTATCCAGTACTAGCTTAGTTACTGTAAGAGGACATAAAAGGTAAAGAAGATTTCTCTGAACTATCTCTTGGAAAAAGGATAAAAATTGAAGAGACAACTTTGCTCTGCTCAGCAAACACATAATGTGGAATCAATAATTGGAATAGCGCAGACTTATTGCAGAAATATTTGGCACTCACTGAAATATATATACATGACTACATGGGGTGGAAAGCAAGAAGAGAAGAAATGAGAATTTCTGTCATTATTTCAAACTTTGAATAAGTTTCCTTTAAAAAAAAAGATTAAATATGCATCCCTTTTCACAAACTATAGGTTTAAAATCTCAGACACTAAACATCATCCCACTGCTAAAGGTTTGGATTCAATGGTGCATTATTCAAATAGAGACTTAACTAAAATGCACATTTTCAGCAAATATTTAATCACCCAATCGTGCTCTCTTTTTCCTGAAATATGGTACTTCCCTAGTGAACAATTTTCATGATAAATCGAATCAATTTCAGAGGAACTCTGGTAAGATAAATTACTGAACTCATTTTATTTATATGCTTAGATAATTATATAGATTTTATCATAAAACATGGTTATTGTTTACCTTTTTGTTTATCCTAAAGATCTAGCCTTCAAATTTTTACTTTTAGATTTTTTAATTTTTATCCATATACTAAAATAAGTAAATTCAATATAACCGTAATAATTAAATTTAGGACTTCATAGTTCAGAGAATGCATAACTGATTGTAAATTTATCTCTGACTATTTGATAGCAGCTCTCTTAGGAGTTACAGTAGGTTGGTTTCCAAAAGTGTCAGAGCTGTAGGATGCCATTGAGATCACTAGCCATTCTCAGAAAACAAGAACATTTGACATGTATGCTTGTGTGAATACATAAAAGAGCTGAGTAGCAAAGGATGAAATCCTATATGAAGAGTTACAGAGCTATTAAGGTAAGACAGATTCAACTCCTTGAATTTATTTTTAATATGTTGTACAACTTTTAAAGTCAAATAAGCGTAGCAAGCTGCTTCAAAATATACCAAGAAATAGATTTGGAAAACCTGGAAGAAAAAAAAAATTGTTAATTGTTCTTCACCATTGCATGATCTGCCGAATGTCTGTAAAGGTTTTGTTCACAAAAGAATTCACTGATGGGATATTTAAAAGTGATGCACTTTTGTTTTTTAATCCATAGAAAATAAATGGAATTTACAGTTCATCAGAGCACATCAGGGGTGGGTTCTAATTTTTTTTACTACTGGTTCTGTGGGCGTGGCTTATTTTGTGGGTGTTGCTTGGAGGTCATGTGACTAGGTGGGCATGGCTAGCTGGTCAGAGTCATTTCTGGAAGGTCGTCGCACTTATGACCAGTCCTCGCACTTACAACCCGACTCATTTGTTTGCTTTTAACACTGATCAATTGTAGGATGGCCCTTTGAAGCCCCGCGGCAAGAGTTTAAACAGTTTTTTTCCCTCTAGTCATCAGCTGGGACTCAGGAGGCAGCAATAGATTGGTGGTGGGACCAAATAAAAGGTAAGAATAATGTTGGGAGGGCGGGGGGGAGAACTGGTTCAGTGACGTCATATCGTCACCGCTACCAGCTCGGCCGAACCGGACCGAACCGGGAGGAACCCACCACTGGAGCACATGACATGTTACTGATTGAATCTGGTATCAATGCATTTATTAATAACTGAACTTTGTTTAATGATTATATTTAACACTATCCCAATCCCCATTCAACAATTCATTGGTCATATAACATTAATGCTTAGACACAGAATAACTATACTTGCAAAAGCACATGCTTCCAGCCTTCATGAATGTTACTGAATCCTAAGTTAGGGTGAGAAAGTCAGTTTGCTATGATGTCTAAAGGCCCTGGGCCAGAAGCAAGGAGACTGTGAAGTCTAGTCACTCCTTAGACATGAAGCCAGTTGGGAGATTTTGGGCCAGTCACTCTTTTGCAGCCTTACAAATGTTGCCATGAATAATGAAGGCACTTGTACAAGCAATTGCCACAAATCAAAAGTGACTTGGAAAGAGGGAGGTGTGTGTGTGTGTGTGTGTGTGTGTGTGTGTGTGTGTGAGAGAGAGAGAGAGAGAGAGAGAGAGAGAGAGAGAGAGAGACAGAGAGAGAGGGAGAGAGAGAGAGAGATATGCAAAATTACTCATCATAGTAGCACAAATTTGGCTATTAATTTTTGAAAACTTGTTTTGGAGTGCAGAAATACTGTATATCTCCTATGCTTAACCAAGTCTAAATATTTAACTCATGTTTGCAAGATTACATTTGAAGTCTCATTGGTCGGTGGTCAAAATTATAAAAAAGATATAAACATATACATTTTATAATAGGTTTCCTTAACCTAATACTTAAGTTATATATTCAGATATTTTAAAAGCATAATTTAAAAATTATCAATGCAAGATGTTACTATCCCAAAATATGGCTGTGTGTAATTGCTGTTAAACATTTTCTATATACAAAAAAAGTCCTTGTTTGAAAGCAGAATAGTGATTTAAAACTTCAAAGGTGTGAAATTACCAATGTCCTTTGAAGTAGTAGTTTGCATTTAAAGTTAAGGATTAGAAGGTGACCAAGTGTTACCGCTCTCACATTGTCAATTTAACTATTCCAGGGTTGGGTTTTTCTTTTTTAAGAAATTTTGTCACAGATGTCTGCAATTGTTAAAATTTAATTTTCTTTATCTCTTGTCTGCAGAATGTTCATTTGCATAATTTGGTTTATTTCCAGCACAATGTGGCAATAAAATAAGTTCAAGAGAACCTATTTAAATATTTTAAAGAGTCTGAAAGAAAAGTATTTAGGAGGAATGCAATGAACTTTCAAAAGCATACAGCATACAGTTCAGCTCTGGAGCTTTCAATCCTGTATTTTTGATGTATGCTGTTGATCGTGTCAATTAATTTGAAAATAGTAATTTTGTATATAAAACATATATAATCACACAGAATGAGGCTGAACATGGAATATGATTAATCACCTCAAGAACTGTTCAACCACTGAAAAAGCACGTTCCTTGACAATCAGATAAAAATGTTAACGAGAAGACATTGTAAAGCTGAACACAAATGCATTAGGATTTCCATGGATATTTTAGTAGCATTGATAATCTTATATTAAAGGGCTCAGGAATGTCACCAGACAGGAACATTGCTTGGTTACAAATATGATTGTTTATATCAAGTTGCCCAAATTCCCTTGCTATTTCTTATTAATCTCTTTTGGGAGTCCAAATATCAGAAATTTCCATTTTAAAAGGAGATGAAAAAAAAAAAAACAACCCAAAATCTCACTGATGCCTCATGTCAATTAATTTTTGGGTTTTTTTGCTTTTAATGCCAAAGCACAGTCTTTGAAACTGGAACATATTCTGAGAACATATTGAAACTGTCAGCATTCTTGAAATAGTCACCGTATTGTGAGAATGTAATAGTGCTAATGTTTACATAAAGCAATATGCTACATTATAGACGTTCCAGGTTAGAATTCTGACGTACAAACTATGTGGATTTATTCCTCTTTAAACAAATGTTGCACTGCTCACTGACAGGATTTAATTTAAGGATTGATTTACTATCTTTTCTGAAGATATTTTCATATTCTGTCCCATAGTGTCTCTTTGAAAACCAGTAAACAAATGCAGTCATAGTATGAATGCTCAATTTTTCACAAGATAGTCTCTACTGTACTTCCCAGGGTATGTCCTGTCCTTCATCACAAATTGCCATGATCATTGAAGACAGATTTTGCATGCATGTTTTATTTTAAAAAGAATAAAATACTTCTGTCTGTTTAATCTCTACCTTTTGTTTGTAAGGCGAGTAACATAGATCAAAGAATCTAGCAGATTTATTCATTATTTCATAGTCAAGTGGATAGATTCAGCACTTATTTCCAGGAGGGATGAAGCCATTATTCTCAAATGTGGCATAGTTCCAGTCCCACCTCAACAGGCTTGCCTTGGATTTTTTTATATATTGTTATACTGGATACAATACAGGATTCACCTATATCCAACTTTGGAAATGATGGTGGGAAAATGGAGGGTCAGCAGATACAGAAAAGTCTGGAAAATATATATTATTTCACATACAGTATATAGCAATCAAGTTTCAAACCTGGTCCCTGACTGACTTTTGGTGAAACTAGGATGATAAAGGCATAATCATCCTTATACTGTTAAAATCCTATGACTTTTTTGATAGTATTGATCACAGTATCCTTTTGGACTGCCAAAAAGGGTTGATACTTAAAAGCATTATTTTGCATTTATTTTGCTTCTTCCTAAATGGCATATTCCATTACATACCAGGTCTCCTATTCATTATAAAGTTCACTGATTCTGGAAGTATACCCCAGTGAAGGCAGAGCCATGATCTGACTATCTACTTGGCCTCATAGCTGCTGCTGAAGAACATTTTCCAGCTTGGCCTTATCTAATGCAGGTAGTTCATATTCACTCATGCCCTTGCTACCTTCACTTTACAAGGGCCTGGAATTGAAAACTACCGGAAAAATTCAGTTTGTGCCAATGCAATAGTCTTTATATTTTATTACAGTCATGCAATGTCACTACTATGGTAGCTGTGTGATGGGAGGGTCCCAAAAACAGGCATTCTTTATGGAGCTTCATCCTTTAGAACTGTTTACTTCCTTTTAGCCATTCAAGGAGTCCAGCAAGAAACACAATAATTCATACTTGCTCTATCTCTACTGTAAGGTTATATTAATAAAAACTTACAAGACATTTCATCTCTTCCATTCTCTTTTACTCCTTGGAAAAGTAGGGAGATTCTTTTCTGAAACACTTCCCATACCTCTTCTCCTTTTATGTTTTGTGATAGCAATAGCAATAGAACTTAGATTTATATACTGCCCCATAGTGCTTTACAGCACTCTCTGGATGGTTTACAATGTCAGCATATTGCCTCCTAAATGTCTGTCCTATATTACTTACCTTGGAAGGATGGAAGGCTGAGTCAATCTTGAGCCTCATCAGGATCCAACTCACAGCTATTGGCAGAGTTAGCCTGCAAGAGTACATTCTAACCACTGTGCCACTAATTTGAGATATCTTTTACATGCTGGTGGTCCAGACTACAATTCTTTTTCCTGTCTCCCAAGTCCATCCCACATACCATCATCAGCTGTGGGTTCCACATTTTGTTGCTACCGGTTCACTCGAACTGGTCTGAACTGGCTGAATACCACCTCTGACCATTATGCTTCTCAAGGCAAGGATAGTTGTCACTTTCATGACCTTCTAGAAGCTTTCAAAAACTTAGCTATACTAGTAGACATTTGGGGCAAGTGCTGTTAGACATATTATATTATGATTTTAACTATAATTATCTAATTATATCTGTTATTTTTGAGTAAATATATGTAGAGTTTCATTTTGTGGATAGTAGAAAAAAAAAAGCAGAATTCCAGAAAATTTGCAATCCACTGATTTTGTGTGTGTGTGTGTGTAGTGTTTGTGTGTCTTGACCAATAATCTGAACTGAATTCTTGTTAAATATAGATATAGAAAGGAAAACTATAAGCTTCTAGATATCATAAGCTTCTAAATAGTCTTATTTACATTGTCATTAATTTTACTTCTATAATTTTAGTTATTATCACATTAAAAAATCTGACTTTATTCACTGAGTTTTTAAATCTACATTTTTCATAATACTTCTCTCTTCTTTATAGAAAATGACAAACAATTTTTTTCTAAAATTCCCCTGATCCTGAAATAAAAAAACTGCCTGCAGAGATTATATGAAATTGCATGTCTCTTGACTTCCCTGTCACTTTCAGTGATCAATATTTTATAGGAAAGCTAATGGGAACTATTTTTACATTCCTTTATTTTGGTATTTGAAATGAATTTTGCACATTTCCTTTCATCCATTTTTAATATGTGAGACTGAATTTTCATAATCCATATTTTTAGCTTAAAGGCATGCCTTAAATGCAACACAGTCCCCTGATATACAATAAGTTGCTCTCAATCATGCTCATAAAGCTTTTCATGGCTCAGTTACTTGTGGTGGTGGAAGTGGAATCATGTGCTCAGATTTAATTTGAAAACAAATTTGAAAACAAATAAGCAAAAACAATACTCAGTATTTAATGTGTCCGAATGTATAATCTCCAGTGTAAAAGTTTCTCTGCTAGATAATCAACAGCCATTAAATTAAAACAATTTTTTGTTGAAATCTCTTACTTTTGAGGCCCCAGTTACTTTGGGTCAAAGGTTTGAGAGACACAAATGTTTGAGAGGTTGACTACAGAGTAGTTTGACCAAACTATAAATTTAAACAGTGAAAAAATAAAAATAGCCTCAAATCTATCTTACCCTCTTCTTTGTCTTAATTATGTATGCACAATAAACATATCTCTCTTTTTTTTTTTTTGTAGTTTGATGGATAGCCTATTGACTTCAGATTAGTGAGAATTTATATGAACACATGTATGTCAGTTCACTCATACCTGCAATAAAACAGATAGCATAATTGTATCATGATTGACCTGAAATGGCTAACATTTAATATTAACAAGCAAAATTTGCTGATTTTTTTTCACAGAATGATTTAACTGCAATGGGCCAAAAAGTCTGTTCTTACATGGAGTAGATATTCAGCACAGTTTAAATTCAAAACTAGATAGCTGACACTACATATCCACATACCATGTTTATCTTGGACATAATCCATTACAGCATTATAAGATGTTGGGGGTAATTATTTTTCATTTTTGAAACAACAAGCAGAAGTAAAGTGCATTGATTTTGACATTAATTTTCAATAATAAGACTGACGAATCCACCAAAACTTCTTTGTTGTTAGTGGTTTGTTCTCTGAAATTGTTGTTTAGTTTCCAAACGTTTTGTCACCAGGTAACATCATCAGCAGAACTTTAGTTGAAGTGTCTTGTTTCCATTCTCTTCTGATTATATAGATCTTATGTGGTAAGCTGGTCACATGATTGGCTGGTCACACCTTGTCATGTTATCTGGTGGTAGGGTCAACCTGGCTGGTCAAAAGAGAAGAGAATCAGAAGAGAAGTGAAAAAGTGAAACAAAAAACTTCAACTGAAGTTCTGCTGATAATGTTACCTAGAATGGTGACAAACTGTTTGGAAACTAAACAACAAGCTCGGAGAACAAACCACCACCAGTATCTACAACCCAAGCTACAAATATTTTCCAACATTCTTAACTTATTTCTTTATTAATCTTCCAAATTAACTTCCAAATTAACCAAACCAAACTTCCAAATTAACTAAACCAAACTATAACTGAATCTAGATAGAACCACAGCCTAAATGCCTTTCAAAAGAGCTTCTTCTGGCTATATTCTTAAGCTTCAGATGTATTAGAAAATGTGTGTATGAATGATAAATGTATCTAGCAGCAGTTCTTTCTATTACAGAGCCTAAAACCATGTTCAGTTTTCAAATATATAGCTGGTCCAAGGTGCTGAGACTAGAGAGCATTTATTGTGGAAAAAAAAACTTAGGTTTTTTATACTGAATCTACTTGCATATTTCAAATAATAGGCTATTGCCGTATTAGTGGTTACTAAGCACACATAATACTTTATAAAGTGCAAAAAGGCAGCTTCCTTCCTTGGAGATTAGTAAAAAAGGTAAATTTGGGGAAAGTAAAAAATATGAAAAAATATGAAAAATACTGTGCTTTGCAAAGTAATATAATTGATAATTGATTGTTATATCTAATTAAATCTCACATTTTGAAATTTGTATGAATCTGTAATATAAATAATAATTTGTCACTGCTACTTTTCTGAAAATGTGTGGGGTCATTAGCTTTATTTGAATCATGTTGTCTGCAAGTTCATATGTACTGCCCATCCAGCAGTTCGAAAGCATGCAAATACAAGTAGATAAATAGGTACCACTTCAGTGGGAAGGTAAAAACATTCCATGTTCCTAGGTATATAGTTGGGCTGGCCACATGACCATGGACATGTTTTTGGACAATGCTGGCTCCTGTGGCTAAGAAACGGACATGATCACTGCTCCCTACAGTCGGACACAACTGGATAGGGGAAATCTTATCAATAGGGGAAAGTTTATGACAATATTTAAAAATCAGCAGACTTAAGGAATATTAATATTAAGGAATATTAGTTTGATTGCAAATTGCCATATAACAGAAGAGATAGAAATAAAACTTTTGAATTATTTGAACCATTTTCTTATTTTTAATTTCTCTTGAATCTAAGAAGTCGATAACATGTAAATACTTGAAAAGAAGAAAATAATTGAAGAAATGACCTGTAAAATGACACTTTTTTTTTAATCTGAGAAATGAGTGATGGTTTAATTTCCATGAAAGTAAATTTTAACTAATTCTTAGATTAATACCAAGACTACATTTATAATAGGATAAATTATGCAAATTTGTACTATGATCCTAATCCTTCACAGTAGGTGGCAGCACCTGGCTACCTTGACTGGATTTGAAAGCTAAACAACAGTTAAATTATTTAGCACTAGAATGGTAGATTAGCAGGAAATTACTGGAACTACAGATCAGAATAAAAATATATATTTATATTTGTATATGTATATCTCCCTGGGGAAAAAAAAGGGAAAGCAGAGTTATTATCAAGAAAACATCAGGAACACATCCAGAAGAACAAGAATGATTCAAATGTGATTTTGTGTGAGGGGAATAGAGGATCAATCAGAGCAGACACAGGATATGCACAAGATTGTTGGTGGATAGACGCATAGAAAACTAATTTAGAAAGCAAATGTACTCAGATGTAATCTGCTTGCAACCAAACTATGATTTTGTCAAAATGGACAAAATGATATTTTGTTTTGACTGCACTGTCAGTAAAAGCTATAGATATTGCTCTTACTTCTCATTCTTTTTGTGATTTTCCTGGAATTTTATTTTTTTAAAAGACTAAAGACTTTATATATATACATATACATATACATATACATATACATATACATATACATATACATATACATATACATATACATACATACATACATACATACATACATACTTACATATATATATATATATATATATATGTTTTCTGAGGTTTTCGCGGGTGTTTGTATGTAGGTCTTTGGTTATTTGGGTTTTCTCCTGCGTAAAATTGGAGGTTTCTTGGCGACGTTTCGACGACGTCTCATTCGTCATCTTCAGGAAAACCCTACATATATATATATAAAAAGCTGGAAACAAGTAAAAAATTTAGATAAGTCATCTGAATTTCAGAAATGTGAACAGAACTTGAAAGGATGCCAGTGACTAAGAGATAAGTGCACTTGAGCCAAAGCCTTATTCATGAAAATCAAGAGGAGAAAAGAAAAGAGCTATTTGTGTGTGTAGGTTGTGAGGTAAGATTTAGATTCAACATTTTGTGATAAAGCATAGATTTGAAATCTTGAAAGTATCTGACTGAAAATCACAAATGTGAGATGAAATGCTTTATAATATGATAATATGCATACTAGTATCCCTGGAGTGGACAATGTCTTTACCCATGTCCCCAGCTCTCTCTCTCTCTCTCTCTCTCCGAGTGTATCCACATAATATACATATATATATACTATATATATACATATATATATGTATACTATATACTATATACATATAGTATAAGACAAGATCAACTACACTTGCCATCTGTTGAGGCACAGTAGTCTCTACCAGAAGAAAGGATTTAATTCATAGGGAGTTCTCTCTTTCTCCTTCTCTTCTTCTCTTCTTCTCTCCCTCTAGCCCTCTCTCTCTGGGCATGTGTATGCAGTTTTGTTTTTTTGTTTTTAATTTGATTTATATGCCGCCCTTCTCCGGAGACTCAGGGCGGCTTACAATGCGTTAAGCAATAGCCATCATACTTTTGTATATTTATATAAAGTCAGCTTATTGCCCCCACAAACTGGGTCCGTTTTGGGGGAGGGGCAGGGGGAAACCAGCAAGTGATGAAATATGCACTGCAGAATTATGATAAAACTCTGGTCCTTATCGCACTGATGTGTGATGTTGCAACCCAAGCATAAAAGGGAAAAACTTGTTTAATTATTTCAGTTTTGTCATTATGACGTTACTATGCTCAAGAACAAATAACTGGGTTTAATTAATTGTTTTAATTAATTGGGAAAGAGGACTACACATTTGAGCAGATAGATAGACTATAATTTTATCAGTTAAATAATTCTGATCTTTAATTAATAATTTATAGGAACATTTACCAATTTGAACTGAGAGACAAATATAGACTCTATTTACATTTTAAATTTATAAATTTTATAATCAGCATCATTTAGAAAAATTTATAATTATGATGCTGATTATAAAATTTATAAGCTGATTAAGTCTCTCTTTTTCTCTATTTCAAAATGCCAGTGTTCCTTGAAGACATTTATTTTTGAGGGCCTTTTGGAAAGACTATGACAATGTTCCTTGGTTACAAAGACAATTTTGGAAATGATGAAAAAGAAGTCTCTACTGTTCAAAGAACACAGTGTTACTGAAAATGTGTCATACTTAAATCGAGAGGAGGGAGCAAGGGAAGGAGGGAGGAAGGGAGAGAGAAAAATCACTCCCAACAAGATTTAAAACAGAACTGTCCTCGCTTATTGCTTAAAGGTAACTTTGGTATATTTTAATTTAGGTTGTCAACATCCCTAATTCAATATGTTAATAGAAAACATTTTCAATTTCAAACCCATGTTATTTTTCCTTTCTTCAATATTAAAAAAAACATGGTATATTGGAATATTTCCTACAGATAATCTTGTCCAATCCCATACGAAGAGCAGAATCTAGATCATTTTTGACAGAAGCTCATCCATGCCCTCATTGAAGGCTTCTAATGATGGAAAACTCAATACATAATGTGGCAATCTTTTCCACTAGACAACAGCTCATACAGCAGACAGCAGACTGATAACCTGATTCTCCTTCTTTGTATTTTTAATCCATTGGTTCTGGTCCTGCATTTAGGAGCAATGGATATAAAATGGATTGAAGAACAATTTAATGGAACCATCAAAGGTAAGATTGAAAAATACCTTGCTTTAATGGTATGGGAGAATGACCTTGAAAAAAAAGGACAAAGAGCCACAGTTTAGACAATGGCCTGATAAATTAAATTTGAGTTCAAAAGAAAGTGGAAAACTCATCTCAAAAGAAAGTGGAAAACTCATCTCCCTAATTTTGAGGATAACAAAAGTGAAAGAAGGCAGGATTACTTTGAGACTTACAAGACTGATGATAGCCTAACAAAGTTGTCTAAATATGAAGCACAAGCAGGAGTACTAATTCTCTTTTTATTGTAAAGTTACATTAATAGAATCTTGCAAAGTTTCATTTCACATGATTTGAAATGAAATCTTAATTCCAATTTTTTTTGAGTTTTTCATTATCAGGTAGGTTCTGCCAGATATTAACCAATTATCAATTTCAACTCCTTGCAGATGTTGCTAAACTGCTTAGTAATGAGTGATATAAGCCAGTCTGATGTTTCAACCAAAACCATCCAGTTCATTTTCACCTAGTGCTGCCCAATTCTTGATTTTCTTTGCCCTTTGACAAAAAGAAAATTATAATAAAGGGTATTTAATCTTTTCTCCACCATTTCTGCTGTTATCACAAGTTCTTTCATTTTAGTTTATTTTTATTCTTATCCATTTCCTTTACTCAAGCTGCATTCTTCTATTTCTTTCACTTGTCTCTTAGCAGCACCCAGAATTTTGCTGGGTCTTCTTTATCAGATGTTGACTGGCCACAGTCTCTCCAGTAGTGGGTTGCTCCCAGTTCGGCCGATTTGGGCAGAAGGCTCCGCCCACCCACCCAGACATCATCAAAAACACTCTGCGCATGCACAGAAGTTTCTGCACATCCACAGAAGCACCACATGCTCGCAAAGCGATGTGAACACCTGCGCACTACCAATAGCGAACCGGTAGTGCTGGGATTTGAAACCCACTACTAAGTTTCTCCATTGATGATTTCTGATTCAACTGAAATTTGACATTCTGCCTTAAGCTTTGCATTTGATTTTCTTGGCTATAGTTGTTATTTACGGTTTTATTATTTTTAATATTTCCTTCAACTTACTTTTTTAAATCAGGTTTTCTTTCATTTCCTTGTACTTCAGCTTTTATCTGTTCCAGTTTGCTTGCACCTGATCTTATCTTGCTGATCTTATTTTCCAGCCTAATTTTCCTTTATGGTGATGTACTGTTTGGCATTTTTCTTCTTGATTTTGCATCCAAGATTTTCAATTATAACTGCAGCCATACTATACATTACTTCTTTCAATAAATTGGTGCTTATATTTGATATTACTGTATTAACATCTTTTAATATTTGTTCTAGATAATTTTCAGGTTCCAGTTTAGGCAACTTACTGCTTTTTCTGTGTATGTTTGTGTATGAATGTGTGTGTGCTGTTCTAAATGGTCAGTTATTCTTTAAGTTCCTGTTATTTTTAGTTAGAAAACTTCATTATTATTTTCTCCAGATGTAGAAGAAAAAAATTCTAAAACACATCCATGGCTAGATTCAAATGCTTGAAAGTACTAAAATTTATTTAAAGGAAATATAACACCTATAGATTAAAAGCAGTATCATAACAGTATCTGCCTTAATACCAATGATCATGATTAGCTTATAGTAAACAAATTTTTGCATGTTTTATGTTTATATCTATAAGTATTGAAGGCAGGATATCTTCTTGTTAACAGAGATTTTCTGTAATGTGAAAACTTTACTTATGTATTTCCTTCAATAAAATGGTCAATTTTTATAATTACAAAAAAACAATTTCATAATCCTTTAGCCCTATATTACTTGGCAGTTTACACCCCAAAGGCACTTAAATACCATTAAGGATATAACTTGCTGGTAGTAGTAACAGATGCTGTCCTTTTTAAGATTTATATATGGCCCTCTGGCCTTTGTGGTGAACACAGCCAGGATCATTGTTGGTGCCAGACATTTTCATTAGGCAGAAATGTCCTCACTCTCTGTTCCTCTTCCAGCTCTTTCATCTACAAATGATGGCACCACAGGAAGCTGCTAAATGGCTGAATAGGACAACAATCAAAACAAAACTGTTTTAAATGGATTCTAGGCAGAAAATAATAATCCCCTGGCTAGTACGCTACAGTGTGTGTGTGTGTGTGTGTGTCAGTGGAGGGTTCCTCCAAAAATTTAGAAGAAAACAGATCAATTATTCTAATATTATTAGCAATCTCAAGCTTTATCATATTGTTTCAAATATGGAAAATTAATGGTTTTTACATTGTAGGAATTTAAAATTAGCTTTTATGATCAATTACAACATGGAAGAGAATAGAAAATTGCTTCCAACTACTTATATCAGTTTTAGTACATGATATTTTGGTGGTATTCTTAACTGGAGAAAATAGAAAATAATAATTAGGGTAGTCATGTATATTCAACCACTAAATTCGATCAAGAATTTAGTGGCAAGAAATAAAAATATGTTACAGAAGAATCTGTTACTGATTAGAATTGTTGGATGAAATTCAAATATTTAAATAGAAACGTTCCAGCTTCAATTTCCTGCCATTTTCTGTGGGTCAAAATCTGAGAGTGAAAAAATAAAGCATTCACAGAGTATAATTATAAAGTAATCTTCCCAAAATGAATATAAATTTCCCACTGGTTTCAATACCAATGAATAAATCTGATTATAATAAAAGGTAGTATTTAACCAACTCTAGTAAATCTGAATTAAAGGTGCTGTAGCAAGATATATTATAAAATTCACACAGAGCCAGACATTTTCAATATCTTTGTTTCTTTGTCTATTTCTATATTTATCAGAAATGTATATACATAACTTCCAATCATTTACCCCAATATAGTAGAAGCCAAAAAAAGTAGAAATAGAGGACTTGTAAGTTTAGGTTTCCCTTTTTTAATAAAATGCCTTCTTTGTTTATTAAAATAAGCCTAACTGTATTAAATGACCATTGCGGGCACAAATGAACGTTCAAATTCAGTATGGACTTTTCAACTTAGCTATGGCAGAACTAGCAGAACCTAGCAGAACTCATTTGATTCATTTCCAAAGAATGGGTATATATAACTGGGTAAACAAGCATGAGCTAACTAGTGAGTGGATCACATGCTTAATGACTTAGTGGAGAAGAACAAGTAGTATAAAACAATAATTTGTTTGTATTTCAATCGTCCATTTTGAAGAAGTTCTTTCAACCTTTGATCAGGTAAATCAATATGCAGATTGTTTCTGTCTGATTGCATTTTATTTGGGTTAGAACTCATGCAAGATTCAAGGGCACCTTGATTAAAAATAATATTCACATTCTGACTGATTCAGCATTGATAGAAATAGAGATGATAGAACTATATTCACACAAAACATGTAAGCATATACATAGACAAATTCCTGTTTTACTAATTTCTGTAATAATTAATTTTGCATGGGTAAGACAGTGATGGAATGAATTTTTTTTCAAGCAAGCATTTTTTCCTATATGTATGTACATGTATTCAGAGACAAAACATTTTACAAATGTTGAAATCTACCATTCAAATTTGCAAGCTTTACATCATTTATTTTAAAAGCTTTCCAACTATTTTTTAATATTGCCTTGAATGTCTCAATTTTTTATTTTTATTTTTTGCATTTTGAAATGTGTTTGGTGACATGGGCAGCAAACAAATTTAATAAATAAATAAAATAAGTGAGAAATTATGAGTAGGGTAACATTGATTTTGGGGATAAGACTGTTTTCCATGCTAAATGAACAAAGATCTAGACACTGTTGAAAGCAGGGATTAAAACTCTTTAAAACTATTAAAACAAGATTATGTTAGAGAAGCTAAGAATGATTATATTTTTTGTCAACGTCTACATTTCCCATGAAGTATTTGTGCAGATATTGGACAATTTGATGAACAATAAGAACAGTTACCCAGTTATGGCCTTCTCCTTCCTTCTCCTTCTCCTTCTCCTTCTCCTTCTCCTTCTCCTTCTCCTTCTCTTTCTCTTCAAATGTTCACATTATAGTTTTAAAAGGGCTAGAAGTTAAAATGTGGTATATGTCTGGTGATGCCCTGATGATGCTAAACTTTTTAACATTCAGAAAAACAAAGGTTTTTGGTGAATTTCCTGTATGAGTATCTTATTCAACAAATCACATCCGAAGCTTTCTAAATTGGCATAAAACCCATAAAAATAATTCTTAGGTGAATATATTATGTTTTGGTAATCTGGCTGGAAAGATGATTGTGCAGTGATTGCCAGGTTGTGATACCTATCACTCAACCAGCCTGAAAAAAATTGTCTTTTTGCATTTACTTTCAGCATCTTCTTTGTTTCTTTAATAATCAGCACGTTTGGCTTTAAGGGCCTTCGTGAGTTTTGTTTTTGTAAGGTCACTTGTGCTTATGTTTGTGTTGTTTTGTGTTGTGTTGTGTTGACTAAGAATTTCTTTCAAGATGCAAAGGCCTGAATATGAAATATGGCACAATTTGCAATTCATGCCAAAGAAAGCTCTGAATTCCATTTGTCAAAAAGAGCCACACTAGTGTCCTATATCATATAACAAACATTTCTGGAAAGAAGCTGAAAAATAATTTTGTGATATGGACAGATGAGAATATTATATTTTCCATTTCAAGTTAATAAGACTAAATATATATTACTAAAATATTTTATGGGCTAAATGCTATGAAATATAGAGATATCATTTGTTAAAATGTAATTATTATTCTTCCTTCCCATTTCTATTTTTTCCTATTAAATTATGTATTTTTTCATCATATATGGCATTGTGTGTGTTCTACTAAGCATTGTAAGCACACTGAGCTCAACGGACTTAAAACACACCCATCAGAATTCTGATATAGGATAAGAGGAAAGTGGAGCAGATTCTGAAAATTATTATAAGCCAAATATCCATTGCTGCAGAAAACATAACTAAAGAAGAGCTGTTTCCCAGATAGAGACACAGGTTATCTAAGCAAACCTAGAATATAAAATAATGTATTTACTCTCAAGAAGGATAATCAAATACAAAGACAAGCAGACTGCAACTGTTCTGACTCAGGAGACAGAACAAACTAGGACGTTTCCCTTTAACTATGACCAGTGGTAGATGGCCTGAAAATTTGCCCTTTCTACTCTGAAATGGGCCCATCCCATAATGGGAATATGGTTGCCTTGGTAGTCATAGAGCCTGGTGTTACAGGCATTCAGGTGTCTGAATATTAGGGACTAGTGTTTGCAAGGTGTGCCAGGATATTATGGATTTAGAGGAGCCCCTATCCACCTCCATTCTGCAGTGAACCCCTTCCAGCCTAACAGTGCTAGAACCTGATGAGGAATGGCTAATTGACACCTCAGGGTAACTGCCCTCCCAGAAGATGATAAAACAGTCTTTTTTGGATCTTACAAGGGGCCTGTTGAATCTCCTAACAGGACGTGGGTCTATGGGGAAATTTGTGTTTTGTAAGGTAGCCCTACAGACTAGTGAGGTGCACCTTTTCCCCACATCTCCGGCAGATGGTGGATTTAAACCGGCAGACAGATCTGTGGTGATTTTCCCTTCAGTCAATGCAGGTCAATGGCTGGAGTTTCCTGTCAGCTGGCCGCCTGCCTTGCAGGGTTGGTTTTATGAGGCTTATGTCAGCTTCCTTGTCTGAGGCGTTGTCAGAGGACTCCTCATCATGGTGTACAGCAGCGGAGCGGCCCATGGGGGTGGCAATTGAAGACCTGTGCATCTCAGCAGTTGATTTATTTGACATTTCAGATGCACAGGCTTCTTCTAATGCAAACTGGAGGTTAATATTGCTCTTTGCTAAAAGGCGTCTCTGCAATCGAATGTCCCTCACTCTACACCAGCTGCTCCAGGAAGGAATCATCCAAGTCAGTGAACTCACAGTCAATGGCAGCTGTCCTGAGGGATGCCATATATTGATTTATGGACTCGCCTTCCTTCTGAAGTATCTGACGAAAAGCATAGTGCCGCGCTATGCGGGAAGGGGCTGGTGCATAATGTGCTCTCAGCTTGGCCAGCAGGGTGTCTCAAGGTATTGTGGATACTGGCTGAGGGGCCAGTAAAGCTCTTGCCATTGTGAAGATTTGAGGATCACACATGTTGAGGAAATGGGCTCGTTTCTGATCACTGGAGAGCCTTGCATATTCGTTAGCTTGAAGGGGGCACTCAAATCGCTCCATATATGCATCCCAAGTTTTGGTTGTCCATTCGAAATGCCCGGGGTTGCCATCCTTAAAAGGACAGGATTCAGCTCTTTGTACATGACTAGCTCTGAACCGTCTCCTCAATTTAATCCCCCTTCGTCGCCGCCAATTTGTTCTGACTCAGGAGAACAAGGGTGGATAGATGTGAGGCACAGACGGATAAAACTTAAACCATTTAATCAGTAACAGCAGTATGCTAACAGGAAACAGGGAAACCGGCAACAACAACAGAACGGGCAGATGCTATTTATATAGCAACTGTCAAACGGGCCAACCAATAGCAGGCGTCCATTTTCCCGCCGGCAGAACTGTCATGCTTCAGCCAATAGGAGGTGTTTCCTTATTACTCTGCTCCAGCATGGCAGAATATACAACAGCAACTACAAGAAAAGTTAAGGTAATCAGAAAAGTGAATGAAGCTGTTACCAAGATTCCTAAGTAATAAATTATGACTCCAATCAGTGATGTACTAACTACAAATATTTCTCTGTCATTTTCTCTCTTTTTTTTCTCTTTTTCTCATACATAGAACATAGTCATATTTAGTCTCTTAAACTAATCATATGCTGCCTGGCATTGATTCAGAACACCATGAAAATTAGCTAATAGTAATCCTTTCCTTTATTCTATAGCTCTCTTAAGGCTAGGGCAGACAAATTTTCAGTCTTAGTGCCATAGCATGATCCATTTATTTAATTTAGAAGGCAAGAGCAAAATGGTTCAATTTTTTCCCTTCAATATCCAAATCCAAATAAATGTTAAGGTCACTTCTTAGGTGGAGAAGGAATCAGAAGATGCAAATCGATGTATGCAGGCTCATGAATTGTCACTAAAAATATCTGTTTCTTTGCCAGGTCATGGAAAAGATAGGATAAAAAATTATGAAAGGCTGTGGTCTTATGTTTTAGGACATAAATTGATAATGGAAAATAGTTCAGTTGCTGAAATTCTTGTAACATTCACTTGTTGTTAAGGTGATTCTCTGATTCATTTCAGAGAAAAGGATTATTTTCAGTGTGAGTCAAGTGCTCAAGAGTATAAATGTCACTGATTTCAAAATATATAAGATTATTATTTATTTGGATTACTTTAGAATACTGCACTTTTCCAAAGTATCAATGAGGTTGCATGAAGGTTCAGATGATGTTTCAATTCAAAATAGATTTGATAGAATTATATTTCTGAGTTGAATCTTTGAATTGCTTTGAAGCAATTAGATAGAATTAGAATTAGATACCTTCAAATCCTTCCTGGGAAATTCAAACTTGATTTAGATTTTATATGGATTTTCTGGCTTTGCAAAGTTTCAAATTTATGAGCCTTTCTTACGTTTGAAGGAATTCCTTTTATTTCTTACAAAGTTTGTTTCTGAACTGGGATCAAGAAGACAGCAGGCGGTTGCATGAAATTATATCCTTTATTGTTCTTCCAAGAAAAACAAGCTGCTAGGTGGATGACTGCAAGGGACCCTTCTTCTTGCAGCATATTATGTACATGCTATTCAGATCCTCCTTAGAATACCACTTTTTACCCATTCACCAATAGACCATATTGGAACCTCTTCTGTTTCTTTGCTAGGGCCTCTGATTCAGCTATCCTTGGAATGTACATGTTATCTGGTTTCTATGTTGGGTCCTCCACCAGAGGCCTGGAAGTTTGAAGGTTCTGGAAATATCTTAACTATTCGAGCACTGCAATCTTCTGGACAAAGGGCTGTAATGTTGTTCCTGGATCTGTTGGGGTTATTCTCTCAGCTTAGGAATCAGAGCCCCCAGTACTTCTACCAGTACCAGGACCACTTTGGCTTTTAATTTCCACATTCTTTCCAGTTTCTCCTTCAGGCCCTGGTACTTATGCAGCTTCTTATACTCATTCTTCCTGATGTTGCTGTCACTGCTGATACATCTATCATAATGGCTGTCTTTTGGTCCTTGTCAATTACCCTTATTTTTACACACACACACACACACACACACACACACACACACACACACACGGTTTCAAAGCAATTCAAAATGCTAGTACAAAACAAATGATTAATGTGTATAATCTAAAATCTGTATATGTTCCAGAATATATAAGGACAAAATAAATTCATGATAAATATGAATATAAGCATTTAGGATTATAACTAGTAAGTGTTAAAACTTGGTGTGTGTTTTAAATTGACAAATTAAAACATTACCTGTATACATAATCAACCACACTGCTAGACCTCAAACAAGAAAAAAAACCCTTCTTGTTTGAATAGGCAGGTACAAAGATGAAATAGTTGTGAATATTAGGTAAAACAGGAGTATGCAAAGATGAAACTCTCCAGTGACTGAGTTACACTGAATTAATCATGCAAAGAACTAGGTCAGATAATTGAAATATTTGTCACATGAGTATGTAAAATATTTAAAAACCACCAGATGTAGTCTCTGCAAAGTTAAACTGGAATATCAACATGATGGATAATCAGTCAAGATCTAAGGTCAACCTTCTAACTTCCAAATGCAGTTTGAAAACTATACATGCTGTAAGAGTGTTTTTTTTTTGTTTTTTGCATGAAACAGAAATAGTTTGTCATTGCCTTTTGTAGATTTATTTCATAATTCCTTCTCTCAGTTGAGTTGATTTTTCTAATTTCTTCCTTAACCTCTTCTGCACAATTTCTGCCTTTCCCTTATGGTCTTATCATGTTTAACCTCAATGGAGATTTCAATCAATGCTATGATAAAACAAGTGATCCTTCAAAAGTACATGTAGTCTCCCAATACCAGTAATTGAAATTCAACTGTCATATTATTTTTATTATATGTCCAAACAGGAAATGCTGATGAGTGCCTGGATGTCGCAAAAAAAAAAAAAAAAAAAAATATGGTGGGAATTCTCCAGGAAACTACCAAAAATATACTGGGATTACAGGAAGATATGCGGTAAGAATTGGAGAAAGAGAAACAGCTAGGAGACCAGCTGCCAGTTAAAGGCAATATTTCTGGTTTATTAGGTTTTAAAGAGAAACAAATAGCCATATAAGTATAGATAAAGCATGGATTTTAAAATCAATAGAACCAAAGTAATAACAATGAATATGCCTGTATCACTTTGGAACATTCAAGCACTTTGTATAGTCTCCCATAAATGTAATAGTTCCATCACTTTAAAAAAAAGCCTTTACACTAATTGTCTATGGAAATTATTAATCATCCAGGTCATGGTTTTCCTAAAGTTGCTTTTCCAAAAGGCAACTAGACTTTCTTAGTTTTTTCCTTTGAAAATGTTTTGCTTCTCATCCAAGAAGCTTTTTTAGTTATGAAGTCACAACTGAAGGTCAAAATTTGAATGAGAAGCAAAATATTTTCAAGGAAAAAGACCGAGAAAGTCCAATTGCCTTTTGGAAAAGCACCTTTGCGACTTAACACTATTTCTGAACTAATCAGAAGACCATTAATGTTCTACCATCAATAAGTTATCATTATTATTGTTATAATAATTATAACATAATTATACTACAGTTTTTGATATTATCTCTGTACTATACTTTTTTCTGTTATCAACCTGGAAAGAAAAGATGAAATTTGATGGAGATAAAGCAAATCTATTCTCAGACCAACAGGGAGACAAGTGGAACTTGAAACCAAAACGTGGAGAGGAAAATTGTTCAGATGGACAGCTTTGTGTTTTCACAAGAATATTAGAGGAAGGTGGAAGTAAAGCACATTTAGACTTTCAATATTCTACTGCAATAATCAATCTTAATAAAAGTAGTTTTAGATTTCCCTGGACTCTGTTTCTTGCTGTGATCTGCCCTGTGGGGGTGACAGTTATGCATCTTATGACTTTTTTTTTTTTATACCACCATTAATCTTTTCAGAGTGGTATCATATAGTAAGTAAATAACTAAATCTTATTGCATACTTCTAATTTTTATCAGATTATAGGAATGCCGTGAAAGTATATATCTTAACTTCACCTTACAACATTTGTCTAGGTATCCCATGATATTTTGATTAACATGTCACTTAAGTATGTGATAAACAGCATGAGAGCTAACTAAATGTTTAATACCTGAAAACCATCCTTAAAAAATGTTCATTAATGGTTTCTTGTAAAAGTGGAAGAAGATATCAAGTGAGGTGCCACAAGAGTCAATATCTGGTGAAATTTTGAACACTTCTCATAGCTGTTGGGAATTCATCCCCAATATAGCAAATATATAGCAAATTTTTGCTCTGTTTCCCTGGAACAATGTCTCTGATTTTAGCAGCCCATCACTGTTTCCTACCTCAGAGACAAAGAGGCTGGGACATCTGTGTCAGAAGTAATGTTTTTTTTCCTAGTGAGGTTCTGCTTGAGACAAAGGAATGTGCATTCCCAATCTGAGAAGCCAGCTGTCATTTGTGTGAATACAGAGTAGAATCACAATGGTAACAAATCAATCATACTTTTTAAATTCAATTCTGTTCCATATGTCTGTATGAATCGATTTATGCTTCAATCACATATGGGAGTAGGGGGTAAAACAACTCTTTTTCCAAACAATTATACCCCAAAGAGTCACCATTCTCATTCCTTTTGGATTTTCAAATGGCATGATTATTTATTCCGAGTTCCCTCATTTCATTCATAATCACCAATCTGTTTATGTTTTCTAGCAAAATATTTTTTTTCTTCTGTCTCGCATATATCCGGAATAAGAGAGTTGGAAGGGACCTTGGAGGTCTTCTAGTCCAACCCCCTGCACAAGCAGGAAATCCTATAACATTTCAAACAAATGGTTGTCCAGTCTCTTCTTAAAAATCTCCAGTGTTGGAGGACCCACAACTTCTGGAGACAACTCATTCTACTGATTTTTTTTTTTTTGTTCTAACTGTCAAGAAATTACTCTTTAGTTCTAGGTTGGTTCTCTCCTTTATCAGTTTCCATCCATTGCTTCTTGTCCTGCTTTCAGGTACTTTGGAGAATAACTTGATCCCCTCTTCTTTGTGGCAACCCCTTAGATATTGGAACACTGCTATATCACCCCAAGTCCTTCTTTTCATTAAACTAGAGATACCCATTTCCTGCAACTGTTCTTTGTATGTTTTAGCCACCAGCCCCCCAATCATCTTTGTTGCTTTTCTCTGTACTTTTTCCAGAGTCTCAATATTTATTTTCATATTGTGGCAACCAAAACTGGATGCACTATTTAAGTGTGGTTTTATCAAACCATTAGAAAGTGGTACTATTACATCACATGGTCTTGATTCTAACTCTCAGTTTTTGCAGTTTAGGACTGTGATGTTTTTTTGTTTTGTTTTTTTGTTTTTGGCAGATGCAGCACACTATTGGCTCATATGTGATTATCCACTAGGATTCCAAGATTCTCTTAAATTTGTTATTATTGTGCCAGATACTACCTACTCTATACCTGTGCATTTTGTTTTTCTTGCCTAAATGTAGAATCTTTTATCACCATTGAATTTCATTTTGTTAGATATGCACAGTGTTCAAGTCTGTGAAGATCCTTCTGTATCTTGAGCCTTTCTTCTGGAGTGTTGGCTATTCCTGCCAACTTGGTGTCATCTGTAAATTTGTTGAGTTCCCCTTTTATCCTGTTTGTTTAAATTATTGAAGAAGATATTGAAGAACACTGGACCTAAGACAGAGCCTTGGATATCCCACTGCATACTTCCCTTCATATAGACGCAGTTCCATTAAGGACTAATGAGTATGGATGTCAGCCAGTTACAAATCCATCTGGTGGTGATGCTGTCTATCTCACATTTTTATTATCTTGTCAACTAGTAGACTGTGGTTTACTATATCAAATGCCTTACTGAATCCAAGTAAATTATATTCACAATTTCTCTGATCCACTAATTTAACTAGTGGATCACATTAAATGTGACTAATTTTGTCATATTACCAAAAAATGCAGATTTGTCTGACATGATCTATTTTTGACAAGCCCATGTTAGCTTCTGTTATGACTTTGGTTGCCTCTAGGCTTTTGCAGATTCATCGCTTGATTATCTTTTTAAAAATCTTCCCAGTTATTGATGTCAGGCTGATAGATATGTAGTTTCCTGGATCCATTTTTTTTGAAGATGGGAACTACTATATAAGAAACTACTTCCTTATATATAGTGCAAGTCTACCTCTTCTTTTATTAGATACGTTTCTTTTAAACAATGTAAATCCCTCTAGCTGTATATTCTATTCATGGGTTTTATCTCATCAAGTTTCTGTAATGTCAACAATATTATAATTTATAATTTACTAGATAACTAGTTTACAAAAAACAAATCTCATATTGTATCATGTTAGAGTCCTGACCTAACACTACTGGTGAGAACAGATATAGAAGTTAAAGTAAATGGAATGAACGTTATGATTAACAATGGATTGCACTAACCATGAAATGCTTTAATCTCAGGGTCCTGTCTTTTCTCAACAATGTTGGTAAAAGGCCATTTTATGGGCTTAACGAAACCTAAATTGTCAAAACCTTTCCTGTTCAATCATTACATAATATTTATATTCTAGAATAAGTTGAGAATATTTACTGGAAGCAGAAGAGAGACTGAATTGATATTTTGATTTTTTAAAAAATAAGAATGAGGAACAAGAAGAATAGGAGACTAAATGTGATGGTTTATTAAACTGGTATTGTGGTGGAACCACTAGCTGAAAGAAAGGAGTTAAACCATTAGCCCTGAGGAGGAGTTAAAAAACATTTCAGCTTAGACTCTGGGAGGGAAGTATTTGAAGTGGAGATATTAGGAATGTATTTGTCCTTTCCCAAGGGAAGGCAGACAATCTGGCAAGATTCCTGTACAGTGTTGTTCATCAATGAATACACTTCTTTGACCATTTCTTGGAACTGTTCTGGTTGTTTGTTCCTGACAGGTATTCTGTGAGAAGTTTCTTTTGAAAAATTATTTATGCATGAAAAGTTTTATAGAAGTTAAACTTCATTCAAGGATTTTTCTATTTCTGGGTTTATTTATATTGATATTTTGTAATACTAAATAATAAAGGCTTATTTCTCTAAATAAGACTAAATATATCTTCTTAACCAGGATCTACAGTATATTTTCCATTTCTAAGGGAAATAATATAAATTCATCTAATAAATTTCATAGGTTTTTGAAGTTGTGGCCCTATATGATTCATTTTGCAGATGAAGGTCACTACTGGCATGCTGCCATTAGTCTTGCTCACCAACTCCTAATCTCATAAACGGAGGAAGGATATTCTGTTTAAAAACAGTTTATAGTAATCATCAAGTGATAAAGGTCTTTCTCCTTTACATGCAAATGAAACCGTGATAAAAATGAGAATAAAAGATTTTGACCATGAATAACAATTTCTCTTTTTTTCAAAAGACAGAAATATGTCTTTCTTTTCTTTAGTTCAGCGTGTTCAGTCTTCTAGGATGTCTTGACACAGCCTTTCATTTACAGCTTAATGTAGCACATAGGAATGCAGATTTGTGGTTTATCATTTTTAATTAAAATATAACACGACTTTCTTGAAATTGTGCTCATAAATTATTTTAGCTGAGAACTTCAAATATGAGACAGTCCTATAAGCAGAGCAACTGAATTATAAGCTAAAACCTATCAAGAAGTGAAGGGATAACAGAATTTTATACCAAGATTCTGAAACTTCTACAAAAATGCATAATGAGGACTGCCAACAAAAAGAGAAGTTTACATAGCAAGTTGAAATAGAAGATTCTGCTAATGGGGTGAGGAGTATGTTGTGTCTGGGGGAAAGATCCAGAATTGTTTTCTTTGTTCCTTCATTTTTCAAGATTATCCAGAGAAGGTAAAAGGAATAAAAATCTTATTATTAGACATTATTCTAATTCATAAGTACCCAGGGCAGAATTATAAACAAGACTAAATCAAAAAATATCAAGCCACCGCTAGAAATTTAGTATTGTCTGATATCCACAGGTGCTATTTCATAGGTTATTGGGTAAAGTTTATTTATTTGTTGTTTGTTTGTTTTTTATTGAATTTAGGTAGTTGTCTATCTCATTTGCATATGACTCTGAATAGTGTACACAATTAAAACAAAAGTTAATCAATATAGTGTATCCATTAAAACAAATAAAAACAATTAAAACTGTAATAACAAAAATAGGGCAGTTAATTTAACCAACCATGTTATGGGTTCTACTCTTCCATAGTATCCTCAGGCCCAATGGCAAAATCAAGTTTTGAGGGCTTCCAGAAGACCAGCATGGTTGGGGCCAACCTTACTACAGCAGTAATAATACACCAGAGGGCACAAGAAAATGCTCTCCTTTGGGGGCCTGCCAAACAAATCCTTTGACTAACAAGGGTTCCAGCATGCCCTTCCTGACAGATCTGGTGGGATGGGTAGATGTAAATGGGGGTGAGGCAGTCCTTCAGATAACCTGGCATCATGCCATGGATGGCTTTAAAGGTACTTTTTACCTTGCATTGGGTCTGGAAGCAAACTGGCAGCCAATGCCAGGGTTGCTGGAAGCAAACTGGCAGCCAATTTGGTTTTGCCAGGGTTTATCTAAAACCTGATTGTTGTTCCCCATCCAACTCACACTGTCCAGGTAGCAAGAAAGAACCTCAACAGCAATGCCTCAGGGACAAAAATATATAGCTAGATATTGCTACTATCCTGATGGTACTTTATCCAGTGTGAGATTCTAGTTTTGATGGAATTGTTTCTGCTGTTTCTTCTACTCAGTCTCTCTGCTTGAGTTCAGACTCAATGGATGTGGATTTTGGACCATTCACTTCTGGAGGCATTTTATCCTTAGTCATACATAGAATCACATTTCCTCAAAAAGTACTGATGTACGAACAGGCTCCCTTTTGATTCTTGCAATGGGTGGGAAAGCATTTGCACAAATTCACCTTGTGCATCCATTGCATCTATTCCTCCCTCCCTCCCTCCCTTCTTGATAACATATCATACATTTACATTTATGGTTATTTGGATTTCCCTTTTTTAACAATTACCCTCCCTGCAACTAAATGATTAATGTACCTCTATGTTGTTTTCTTTTGCTTTAGTGGTGTAAAATTGTGAATAGTGTAATTACGTTGCATAATAGAGTTGTAATTATACTTTATTTCCTATCTAACATTCATACAGTATTTTCATAGCTTTGTATCCTATTTTGATTCTAATTGATAAATATAGGTTTATGTAGTTATTCCTTCAGTCATTAAATTTAGAAATTTTTATAGCTGCCCATCTCACATATTTGACTCTGGGAAGTTAACACAATTTTTTAAAAAATCCAGTAAGTAGTTACCAATAAACAATTAAAATAAAAAACAAGAAAAAATTAAGAGATTAAAACTTAAATCTGCAAAACAGCACAATCCATACAATACAGTCAGCTCAAATGTTTCATTCCACTATTGCATCCCCAGGCAGGATGACATCAGGAGGAATAATGTTCTAAAAGGAAGACTCTGGAAAGAATTCTAGATAAAAGCCACAACAAGCTAGGCATCTCTTTTGAAGTAGGACACTGTTTGGTGCTGGATGAAGGATCAGGGCAACACTTCCTGTAAATGGATCACGAGAATCTCTTTGTGTGTGTTCGTATGTGTGTGTGTGTGTGTGTATCAGAGGTGGGTTGCCCCTGATTTGGACCGGTTTGCAAGAACCTGTAGTAAAACCAGGGAGAGGTCACTACCCCGGATGTCATCATTGGCGATCTACGCATGCGCAGAAGTTTCTCACATGTGCAGAAGCAAGGCGCATGCACGAGCAATCCCATTGCAAACCAGTAGTAAAGGTAAGTAGAACCCACCCCTGGTGTGTATGTGTGTGTGTGTGTGTGTGGTCAGTTTATGAATTAAATGGCTGGGAATGGAGGAAGGAATTATCTTTACTCACAATCTGAATGCAACCATTTTTTAAAATTTATTTTTAAGGACATAAATCTCAATTTAGCTTCACTTCTTAGTTTAGATGTGATATTTTATTGACTTGGAAATATTAAAACTCTTGTTAATGCAAGCTATACAATATTCATGAGGTGAATCACCTTTTCCTTGGAGAAAGAATCTTTAAATACAATTTTTGGATTAAATAGCAAAAGTGTGCTTAGAGTATTGATTTTTGAAAAGAAATGATGAATTCAGGGTCCAGATGGATTTGGGACTATAATAAGTTTGAGTTAATTAGAAAAACCATTCCTGTGAAAAATGGCAATTGTTTGGGGTTTTTATTAAAGCAAAAACATGATAATGGACCTTTAAGATAAAGTTTGATACCAATGGGAGCTAGAGAATAATAAATTTGTCTTGAACAGAGAAAAAAAATCATGGACATTTTTGATTATTAATCTTTGAAATCATTTGATATCATAGTGGATAATATATTAATAAAGCTACAGAAGAAGAAGAATATATAATGGATAAATTTGAAATCTGAATGTAGACTTAAAGGTGCCAAACAACAAGAATGATGTGGAAAAAGATGTACTAGATTTACAAACCAAACAAGTCAATATTTCATTACCTAAAAAAGATGTACAATTATTAAATCAGAAAAGTGATCTGGATAACTGCCTTTTATTAGACATAGAATAGAGAAGCAGTAATGTTTTAAGCAATTTACTAAGAAGTAACAGAAAACCTTTACTTACAGCATGTAATATACAAAATAAATCTGCTAAAGGTTTCAAAGATTTTTGGGAAAAAATAATGAACAATGAAACTTCAGGATTTTATTCATAGGGGTTAAAATTAAGATTGATAAAAGTAGAAGGAATTAATATAGGGTTGGCTTATTACATCAAGGCTAAAATATATAAATAGTTATGAAGACCCATATTGTTAGGGCAATAAGCTGACTGTAAACCACTTAGAGAGGGATTTAAAGCACCATGAAGTGGTATATCAGTCTAAGTGCTATTGCTATAGGGCATCATTTAATGGATAATTAAATAGGGCATCATTTAATGGATATTTGCTAATAAGGAATAAATGATAAAGCTTTTCAATTTAGTTTTTAGTTAAGACATGAGTTATCAAATGGGAAATTGTTTTTGGATATAATAGTGCTCTGGAGAAGTGGTAAAATATGTGGACTAAGGATTGAAATTTTCACTGGATTATAATTTGAAATAATTTTGTTATAAAATGATGCATTGTTGTTATTTAACTCCTAAGAAATAAGTAAAACTAGAAGCTGGATAAGCTTGGTGGGCATGGCAGTGGAAGGATACTGCAAAATCCCAATTCCCACCCCACTCCTGAGGGAAGGATATTGCAAAATTTCTATTCCCACCCTACTCTGGGGCCAGCCAGAGGTGGTATTTGCCAGTTCTCTGAACTACTCAAAATTTCCTCTACCACTTCTCCAGAACCTGCTGAATAGCACTCCTGCTGTGTCCTATTTATGACAACATTGGTGAGATATTTATATGCACACAGGTAAAAAGATATACAAATGCTAACAAATGAAGAGATAATTGTGAAACTAATAATGGAACTGGCAGAGATGGCAAAATAGACTATTTTGATGAAATATAAACTTTTATCTAATTTTAATTCTACATGGGAACCATTTTTAGACCTTGCTTTAAAAAGATAAAAATGAATCTCTGGTTTTAGGATTTGATAATTAGATTTGTTATGATTATATAAATGTATGTTTCATTGTTATTATTAGAGATATATGTTTTGCATATTCTTAAGGTTTATGCTTAAATTTAGAATAAGTGATTATTTTGTTATATTAAGAGCCATGGTGGTGCTGTGGTTAAAATGCAGTATTGCAGATAATTCTGCTGACTGATTCAGCAGTTTGATCCTGACCGGCTCAAGGTTGAGTCAGTCTCCCAGCCTTCCAAGGTGGGTAAAATGAGGATCCAGATTGTTGGGGGCAATACACTAACTCTGTAAACTGTTTAGACAAGGTTGTAAAGCATTATGAAGCAGTATATAAGTCTAAGTGATATTGCTACATAGTTTTAGGAGAGTATTTTTCCATTCTTTGGTTTGTATATTATTATATATTTGTACCTGTACTGGAAAAAATCAGAAGTTATTCTTTTTAACATTTCTTTTCCTTTTTCATTCTTTTGTCTTGTTACTTTTTAATTTTTTTCTTCCTTTTTCCCCCTTCCTATTTTTAGACTTTTTTCCTTTTTGTTAATTACATTTTGTCTTTTCTTTAAAAAATACTTAATAAAGTTGCTTTTCCTTTTTAAAAAATGATAATCTATGTACCAGATCAATAGTTACCTTAATATCTTCCCCAAATATATAAAAATAATGATCAGGCAGCAAAATTGCAGGAAGACTACCAGATTATATGCTTCCTGGTGTATAACATATTCCCCTACACTTACACACACATGTTTCAGATAATATCTTTCTATAGATGTACTTATAAATTTACATAAATTCAACATTTACAAAATATCATTCAATCTAACGCAAATCCAGCTGGGCAATAATTCTTCAAATAATGGCAGCTGAATTTCATTAACTTCACTATCTTAAATGGCTTACGTATATGCATTTTGTTGAATTTTGTAGGAATTAATGTAACAGCTATTTTATTATACTATACACAGGGTGGAATTGCTTGCTTCTTTGTTTATTTATGTCTTCATTTTTTATAATAAAAACCTGCAAGTGTACTTTATCCCAATGGTTCAATTCAGCATTAGTTACATTCATTCAATTTTATAACTACTTTGCTTTGTTAATAGACTTAGTTACTCATTTAATTTTTGTAGACTCTGTGAAAAGTCATTATATAAGATGCTATAATTCCATATTTTAATATTATTCATGGAACCAAAACTATTTTTTTAAAATCTAACATTTAAAATCTAACAAATCTAAAAAAAAAAAAAAATACCCCTAACAGGTGTTCTTTATACATTTTACATTAGATTGCTAAACCTGAATATTGAACACAAAATATTAATTTTCATAGTTAATTAGCTCTTTTTCTATTAAGTCATAACTCTTTTTTCAGCTTTGAATACTATTTGTTTTATATGGCTTGTGCATTATATTTGACAGTTCTGTAGCTTAAAGATGGTAAACATACCCACTACATTTTATTATAACCACCTGCATGTTTAAAAATATCAGATATATTTCCTATTATTTTTGGAGAGGGTATCCCAAACTTCTGAACTCAGTCTTTCTACAGTCTTTCTACAGGCCTGGGGCATTCTATTGTCTGACAATAGAATTACTGATTTGCAGTGATTCCATCTTGTTCTAGTATACAGGGTTGTATTCAGGGGTGATATTGATACTAGTAGAAAAGACAGCTAATTTCAAGTCCTTGAAATCTGTTAATACTGTCCCTGTAAAGTTCAGCTGGGGAGTTATTGATCATGAGCCCTATACTGATCTTCTAGTCATGCAGCTAAGATGGTTAAATGTATGTTATTTTAAGGAAATCATACCTTGATATAAGCCAACAACAAGCTTATTTTGTGGATTGTTGTGGTGCCAATGAAACAAAGGAGATATTTCCTATCATGTCAGTGTTACAATTAGCTGTGCATCCCAATGGTAGGAATCCTCATGCCTCTCACTTATAGGTAGAAATATATATTGCTCTTAAAATGATGTAGCATGTGCAACTCCCATTGTTAGTTGGTATGGCCTTTTATATATATCAAAACCACCAATAACAAATAACTATTGTTGCATAATAATATTGATAGAGGGAGTAGAATATCAGAAGGATATAGAAAGCAGAAATATCAGCAATTAATACTACTTCCAGCTAAAAAGAAGAGTAGAAGGCAGGGGTGAAATGCTCCCGGTTCAACCGGATCACACGATCCAGTAGTGATGGAGGCAGGTCGTTTGGAGAACCGGTAGCAAAAATCCCTGCCCCCCCCATCCCAGCTGAGCCGCAAAATCATCAGAGCCCTTTTTTTTTTTAAAGCATTTTTTCTACAACTTCTTCGGCCAAAAAAACTTTTACTTTTAAAAGTAAAAAAAAAAGCCTCTGATGATTGCGTGGCTCAGCTGGAATCTTCAAAGGCTTTTAAAATAAAAAAAACCTTTTTTTTTCTTTTAAATGCCTCTGACGATCCAAGCTGAGTTGCCTGATCGGCAGAGGCTTTTTAAAAAATTCAGCTTGGATCGTCAGAGGCATTTAAAAGAAAAAAAACCCTTCTTCTCTTTTAAATGCCTCTGACAATCCAAGCTGAGTTGCCTGATCAGCAGAGGGTTTTTAAAAAATTCAGCTTGGATCATCAGAGGCATTTAAAAGAAAAAACCCATTCTTTTCTTTTAAATGCCTCTGACGATCCAAGCTGAGTTGCCTGATCGGCAGAGCCTTTTGAAAGCATTTCTTTACAACCTCTTCGCCAAAGAAGTTGTAGAAAAAATGGTTTTAAAAGTAAAAAAAAAATTGGCCACGCCCACCCAGTCACATTACCCCCCACCAAGCCACGCCCACAGAATCGGTAGTAACAAATTTTAGATTTCACCACTGGTAGAAGGGGATAAGAAAGTTCCTGGGGAAAGAGTTCCTTCAATACATTCTAATCTAGGACTTCCAAAGTCTTATAACACTTCTCTATGTCTCTCCTTATTTAATCAATTTGTACCTGTGAAAGTTGAACAGCCTTATTAAAAATGATGTGAAACATAATGGAAACCAATTTTGGATATTGAATGGTATGATTAAGGTTCCATATTTATATAGAATCGCTTTTAGATAAAACTTCTAATATTTTACATTTATCAAACTATTTACAGGTAGTTTTCAACTTATAACCACAATTAGGACTGGAACTTCCATTGCTAAGCAATAGTTATTCAGTGAATCACATGGTCATTAAGTCAGTCAGGCTTTTTCCTCTGACTTTGCTTCTGGAGCTCTGGGTTCCTCCCGATTCGGCCCGATTTGGCTGAGCCGGTAGCGGTGATGATATGATGTCAGCGAACCGGTTCTCTTTTTCCGGGAGCTGCACCTGCCCACCCGCCTTCACGTTATTCCTACCTTTTTTTTCTTCTTTTTTAGCCCAGCTGATAGGTGCAGCAGAGTAGATTGCCGCACCTCATCTTAGTAGATTCCCAACGCGCTTGCACGTGCACGAAGAGAATCGGTAGTAAAGCCGATTAGAACCCACCACTGATGTGACCCTGGCATACTGTAACCTTCATAAATACATGCCGGTTGCCGAAGTGCCTGAATGCAACACTGCAATAATCTGAGTGTGAAAACCAGTTGTAAATAGCATTTTTCAGTGCTTTTATAATTTCTAATGGTCACTAAACAAATGGTTGTAAGTTGAGGACTATCTGTAGTTCAAAAAGATCTCATACTGAAGCCTGGGCAACTGTCCAACTATATTCAACTAAACAGTGATTTACAACTGCAATATATTTTTCCTGAGCCAAGACAATAATTCAATTTCCCCTAGGTAATATACAAACCATGAAGACCAATTTTCAGTTGACTTCAGTGTCCAACATTTCAAACCTATTTTCACATAAAGGCCACTTGGCTAAAGACTTTTACAGCTATAATTTCCTTGAAAGTTTAACACAATGTGAAAAGTAATTTCACTGTGATAGTGCTTTTTAATTAAAAATATTTTTATGGTACTGTATTAAAGGATTTTAATTCAAATGATTAGCTATATTTGTTTTAAGTCTGGATTGAAGATAATTAAAATTATTATGTCAGTGATCTTCCTGCATATATGCTTTCAGTTCTATGTCACATTCTTCTGTTATAAAAAAACCCCTATATTTTGATATATTTTTCCAAAGTATGTAGTTTTTATATTGTAACTATATATTCCACTCTTAATCACTGTTTTTAAGATATATTATTAGTGTGCTTATATAAATCTAAATACATATTATATCTAATAATGAACATGCAGTAAAACTATATGATCAGTCTTCCTTTTGAAGTCATAGTTGATCTATTAAAGAAAAACTTGTGAGTTTAGAATATATTTAACACCAAATCACCTCTCTCAGGAAATTTCACCAGATAGTCTGTAGCTAACTGCAGAAATTCATCTTATTGTGGAATACAGCAATCAAGTCTTGAATGTGTATGTGTCAGATATTGGTTATAGATTGTAGGCTTTTCTGTTATGTTCCCCAAATTAACAGATTTTTTTTAGTTTTTTTTCTCAGCCTTTAAAGTTTATATGTGTTTTATGTTTACTCAATGGTTCTGACTGGCCTTAGTTCCATCCTGCCAGCTTCAGCCCTTATAGAAAATAGGTTAATGGATACATGCAGCCCTCCATTTGCAAACTGCCTACACTTTCCAAAGCAAGTCCCTTTATACACTGAGAAATTTTGTAAGCCTCTGGTAAAAGGCTTAGAAAATGTAAGAACAGAAAACTATGAATAGCACCCTGATTGCACTGAGAACGAGCTAAGACAGATAGAGAAAGAACATTTGGGGGGAGGGAGGAAAAAGAAAAGGTGCTAAGATTGGGCGGGGGGGGGGAACCTTTTTCTGGAAATAATTTTAGGCCTCCATTTTAATGACTCTGAAAATATTTTTCCAAAACAGACACCAATCCATAAAAGTATTATAGAAGGAGATAAAACTAATAAACAATCAAATACAATGCTGCACTGTACAGAATTTGAAATATTTATATTAATGAATGTCTTTTCTCATGTAAGAAAACACAAGGCAATATAACTGATAAAGATTCACACACAGAGAGAGACCCTAATATCAGTAGGATGAATATACTAGACATATTTTGCAATAGGTTTCCATCTATTTCCCCCTCAAGTAATTCCATCATAGTGGTAAGCTGCAGACTAAACCAGCTAAAAATTGATACTTTCAACATAATACTAGAAAATACTAGAAAATGGGAACATTTCACAGCTCCATCCTATCCCTGTAGCCAGCTATGTATGGTCTGTCAGACCTAAGGGATGGATCTGTACTCCTTTTTCCTGAGCTTTCAGACAATCAGAAGAATGATTGCCATTCTTCCACCACCACGCATCACAACTAAGATTGTGCTATCAATATTCCTAATCAGTCGCCACTTAATTCCAGACTCTTAATTCCAGACCCACAAGAAGAATGGGATGAAGGTAGGAAACATATAGCCTCAAAAAGGCTCTGTTTTCCATTAGAGTCCTGGCTAGGATGAATATTTATTATGTGGACAGCCAAGAAAGTACATTTAGCTTTATACACTCTCTGTAAGATTGTGTTTGGTAACTAAAATAATGTGTTTAGATAAGCTTACATACAAAAGGAGCTAATCACAAAATAATCAGAATGTAGATAACCTAAGACTCCAGGGATTCATGTAGAAACTGAACGCTTTGGGTGTTGATCTCAGCAACTTCCAAATTGTTTAACACATTAAATAAATCAAATTAAATATAATTTTGTCTTGGTACTACTTCTTAACTTTTGGGGGTGCAGTTCCTGTTGTTTTAATGTAGTTTTAATGTAAGTATCTAGCCAGTGACTGTAGCTGATAATTCCTAAATTAAAGCATTTATAACAAAATTTATTTTATCTTTTTAGGCATTGCAAGGAATATGTTACAGCTTTCAAAAGCTGATAACTAATATTTTATGCCATTTATAGAAAGTGTCTGTCTATATACTAATATTTAGTTTGCCCACTTCACCAGCAAAATAATATTCCTGAATGTAGGATGCTAGGAACACATACTAAAGATTGCAGTAACAATAAATCAAATATTTATTATGATTGTTATAGACTTACAGTAGAATGGGAGGAGGGGCAGAAGTTTAATGTGGGACTTTCTTCACTATGATCTAGAACTTTATTTCCACAAAGTAAGAATTGCTGTGTTTAAAATTATAACATCTGTTTCTGGCTGTAGGTAAAGGGTGTTTGTAAAGAATGATTTAATCCTTTATCCTTGCAACCAGACAATTGTGCCTTTCAGTCAGGTATCTATTTTTCTGGCATATTTTCTGAAGTTACAATTTGTACAGCTCTACATCCCAAGAACAAGTGCTTCCAGGAGCAAAATTCCCAGTACCGCTGTGCTACAACTCGGTTTCTAGTATACAACTTCCAAGAGCCATTTCTTTGCCTTCTAGCTAGAAGCTTCATTGCTCCTTTCATCATTGTAATGATTTAACTCTCTTAGTGTCCCATAAAGTTATATGGAACTGTGCCTGGAGCAGAAAAGAACTGGTATTATATTGAAGTAAGCAAGCCTTTGTGACAGAACATGAGATTTTCATTATAGAAAGCTGGCACGTTCTTAACTCTGATGTTGTTCTGTGTCAAGAGCAAGAGGGACCCCTTGGGCAGTGTTCTTACCACATACAAGCTCTGATGCGAACTTCTGTTCACTACCATTTTGGGATGCTTGCTTAAATTTTGCCTGATTTCCAGCACTATGGCTCTGTTCCACCTTGGTTAGTAGAGTTATAGCAGTACTTAGATGCTTAAACTGCCTAGAGGAGGGAAAAATTCCTCTAAAGGAAGGAAACATGCTTTACATCACAATAGTGATCAAACTCCTGCTTTGAGATGACAATATATTATAGACCACAGTACAGGTTGTATATTGCACTCTAGAGCAAGATCACTAGCATTTTCAGATAAAGTACTTTAAAGCAAGTGGATCATTCTGAAAGCAGAATAGAATGCTTACTGTGTATTTGGATCAGCTATTTCTTTGGAATTAAACATTAATTTAAAAAGTTATAGATTTCACACACACACACACACACACATTAAAATAGCTGAACAATGATGCTTAACAAACTTAAATAAAGGCTCCCGCTTTTTTTTTAAAATGATAATTATGTTGCATTTAGAATACAATTATTAGATTTTAATCCTGCCCCATCTTCCTGGTCTTTATAATTTCATTATGGAACACACCTTTCCCATTTAGTTAGTTACACACAAACACACACACTTTTATTGGGGAGGCTGTTCATGCTCTTTGAGCCTGCATTAATTTTGTTAGGTAATATCAGACCCTAAGAACAAAGCCATATGCTGATATTGCTCAATAGAACAAGGTTACAATACTGAATCTTCCACATTTAATGTGCAAACTTTGAATCTGGTGACGTAGAGCATGTTATTTAACAGCTTGAGACAGTTGTGATGTATTTTATTATTCCTAACATGTAATTGTGGTGTTTGTAAAACAGATCATAAAAACCTACTAGAATGTGTATTTTAAAAGAGATACACAGATGTATCATATTTAAAGCTCTCTAATACATATCAAAAGAGTCCTCAAGCAACTGCCAAACACCTGGTGTACAAGTGAGAAATTCATGGTAGTTTAAATACTGCATTTTAATTCACTTTGCAATGATTCAGAATGTGTAATTACTAACTCAATAAACATGAAAATATGACTGCATAAACCATTTCCCTTGAAAATACCTGACAGAATGTGCAGGTAGTTCTTAAATGCTTGCAACTTGCTGCCTTCCCTCTAGCATATGCCCCATTCGTATGTTTAATTAATCTTTCCATTTTTTTTTAATTTGGAGTCTTCTTCTTCTTCTTCTTCTTCTTCTTCTTCTTCTTCTTCTTCTTCTTCTTCTTCTTCTTCTTCTTCTTCTTCTTCTTCTTCTTCTTCTTCTTCTTCTTTTTCTTCCTCCTCCTCCTCCTCCTCCTCCTCCTCCTCTTTCTTCTCTCTTCCTTGTCCTTTTTCTTCATCAGTCAGCCAGTGTCTGTGGCTGTGTACCAGTTTGTATAAATATTTAGAAATAAACATTTGGTTCTCATACTACTTCATTACCTAATTTCAACCCAGAATCTTTTAAAAAGCATACAAGGATGGTAAATTGAGAACAGTGCTGAATGAAAAGTAACAAATAAGCACTAGCCAATCAGGATAGCACACAGTAAAAGAAAGTAGCAACAACTATTTCATTAAAAAGATTACAAATAAGTATTTAAATCTCTAGTCAAACTTGGTTCAAACTATCATTGCGTGAATCCAGTTAGTGTCACTGAAAATCAAATATCCTTTTATCTCATGGTGGCTTCTATCAGCAAAACAAGAAAGAACAAACTCAAGTTTTCTTTGTTCTTATTCAGCTACAGACCTCTGCATCAGTCTATTTTGCTAATCCTCCATAGGAGACATACAAAGATGCAGAAGATCTATAAGGGATGAAGGAAGTGACAAAGTATCTGTTTAAACACTAAATAATTTGGTGCACAGGTCATCAATCTTCAGCACCTTTTTAATATGTGTTGCACTCTCTCATGCTGGAATGTCTGTTTGTCTATCCATGTATGTATCTATTTGACCCCTCCCTCCCTCCCTCCCTCTCTCTCTCTCTCTCTCTCTCTCTAATATGTATGTGTGTATATATATATATATATATATATATATATATATATATATATATATATATATGTGTGTGTGTGTGTGTGTGTGTGTGTGTGTGTGTGTGTGTGTGTGTGTAGTTAATATTTCGGGTTTCTTCCCGTGTAATTGTGGATATATCCCTAAAAGGGTAGAAGCGACGTTTCGGCAGAATCCCATCTGCCATCATCAGGCTTATGTCAGCAGTCATTTTGCACTAACTGCCGTTGGCATTTCAAATCTGGTGCTGGTATTCTGGGATGGCTCCACCTTTTCATTCTGATTGGTTGGGAGTCCCAGTATGTGTTTATTGGCTTGGCTTCGGGTGTATGGTCGGTTTTTCTCCACTAGGTGGCAGGGCTTCATCTTTGTGGCTGGTTTGAATATGATTTGGTTGGGATTTTTTTGTTTAATGCTTGGTCCATGTCCCATATATGGTGTCAAGATTCGTTATCTAATAGTAGGCAGACGTGAAGTGTCATCCCGTTTATTCATGCAATATGGTCCTTTTTCCATTTCTATTGCTTCTCTGATTATCCTGCCATTGAGATGTTCTATTTTTGCAACTGTTTTTGTTTTATTAAAATTAATGTTGTGTCCTGTTGTATTTATATGTTGAACTAATGATGATGTGTGTTCTTGCTTTTGTATTGAGTTTCTGTGTTCCTCAATGCGCACACTCATTCTTCTGTTGGTCTGTCCAATGTATGTTGATGGGCAGGAAGCACACGGGATTTCGTATATGCCTTGATCTTCTAATTCTATTTTGTCTTTGGGGTTTCTCAGAATGGACGATATCTTTCTATCTGTGCAAAATATGGTTTTGATGTTGTGTTTATGTAGTACTTTGCTAATTTTATCTGTTGTTCCCCTTATATAGGGCAAGATGGCTTTCCCATTGTTTTGTTCCTCTTGTTGTTTTTTATTCTGTTTTGGTGTTGTATGTTTGATCATATTGATGACTTTATTTCTACAGAATCCATTTGATGTCAGTACATTAGTTAGTGTATATAATTCTGTTTGTAAATGTGCTTCATCAGCCAGACGTTTAGTTCTTGTGGTTAATGTTTTGGCAACAGAGTTTATTTGTGCTGGATGGTGGTGTGATTTGGCGTTGAGATAGCGGTTCGTATGTGTCTTCTTTTGATAGATAGTATGTCCTAAGGTGCCATCAGATTGTTTATAAATTAATACATCGAGGAAAGGTAACTGGTTTTCTGATTCTATCTCCATGGTGAACTTTATTTTGGGATGGAGGCTGTTCAAATATACTAAGAAGTTTTCCAATTTATCTCTTCCATGTGGCCAGATCACAAAGGTGTCATCAACGTATCTGAGCCATAATTTTGGTTTGTTAACAGTTTTTTCTAAGGCATTGGATTCGAATTCTTCCATGAAAAGATTAGCGATGACTGGTGATAATGGTGATCCCATTGGTGCACCTTCTACTTGTTTATATCTCTGTCGTCTGTGTATGAAATATGTGTTGGATAAACAATGTTCTGTTAAGTTTGTGATATGTTTTGGTAGTTGATATTTGTTTTTAATTGATGACAGGGCTTCTTTGACAGGTATTTGTGTGAATAGTGATACAACATCAAAGCTTACAAGAAGGTCACTTTCTTTTATGTGTTGCTTTTTTATTATTTGTATGAAATGGTATGAGTTCTGTACATATGAAGCAGCAGATTCTGCATAAGGTTGAAGATGTTTTGCTAAATATCTGGCTAGATTTTGTAAAGGATTTTGAAATGCCAATGGCAGTTAGTGCAAAATGACTGCTGACATAAGCCTGATGATGGCAGATGGGATTCTGCCGAAACGTCGCTTCTACCCTTTTAGGGATATATCCACAATTACACGGGAAGAAACCCGAAATATTAACTATACACACATACATACCCGTGAAAACTTACATAAACAAATATATATATATATATATATATATATATATATATATATATATATATATATATATATATATATATATATTAGAGAGAGAGAGAGAGAGAGAGAGAGAGAGAGAGAGGGAGGGAGGGAGGGAGGGGTGTGTGTGTGTGTGTGTATAGTTAATATTTCGGGTTTCTTCCCGTGTAATTGTGGATATATCCCTAAAAGGGTAGAAGCGACGTTTCGACAGAATCTCATCTGCCATCATCAGGCTTATGTGAAGGGTCTTTTGCTGTAACTGCCGTTACTATTTCAAATCTGGTGCTGGTAGTCTGGGATGGCTCCACCTTTTCATTCTGATTGGTTGGGAGTCCTAGTTTGTGTTTATTGGCTTGGCTTCGGGTGTATGGTTGGTTTTTCTCCACCAGGTGGCAGGGCTTCATCTTTGTGGCTGGTTTGAATATGATTTGGTTGGGACTTGTGACAAAACATGTCTTTTGATTAGTACTTGATCTATGTTTTATATTTGGTGTTAAGATTCGTCTATCTATGAGAGCAGGTTTCCAAATATATATATTCTTACTTCTTCATAGGGTTTATGTGTGTTTTTCTTCTAGCCAGGTTTCCCTACGTAACCAAGGTTTTTCTGCAGCCCCAGCTCAGTAGAATCACATCCACTTGATTCTGGGCTTTTTTCCTTTCTAGCAGCCAGCAAGCTCTTCCTGCTAGGTGGGAGACCTATATAGATCTATTTCCAGCTCATTTGCTTTCATCAGTAGGCCACATCCACATCTTATGTATTATAATTATGATGAAAGCAAACGAGCTGGAAATAGAACTATATAAGTCTCCCACCTGGCAACTGGAACTTGCTGGTTGCCAGAAAAGAAAAAAGCCCAGAATCGAGTGGATGTGATTCTACTGAGCTAGGGCTGCAGAAAAACCTTGGTTACGTAGGAAAAACCTGGCTAGAAGAAACACACACACACACACACACACACACACACACACACACACACACATATATTGTTGTGGTAGCATGTTTGTGTTAAAAAACTTCACAGCTTTGACACAGCTAGATAACAAATAATAATGTTAATAATAACATTATTAACATAATAACAATAATAATATTAATATTTATCACATTAATCAAACTTATATAATTTTAGTATTAATACACATATTTGTATTAAGATATAATCCTTCATTATTTAGTTGTTTACTGTTTCAATGTGCCATTCTAATGCCAGTCATTTAGTAATATCCTCTTCCAACCTCTAATCTTCTCATCTATTTATTACTTTTATTCTGTTATATAAAAATGTGTATACTAATATTCCCTTTATCTCTTATTTCTACCTCTTTTCTAACTTTTAGACAGGCCTCAGTCAGTCCATCATTATATTAAAAGACCTTTCCTTTCTATCCATCATCTCTTGCCCTTTTAATGCTTCAATTCTTATTCATTTTTTGGGTTGCTCCCATACTTCTTTCTTGGATCTTTGTATCTATCGACCTCTACATCTTTACTATTCAGTCTATATATTTCTTCCATCTCTCCCATCTTATACTGCCAGGCCTCTAGAATGTCGGCCCAAGCTCCTATCTGTCACATGGTGATCTTTATTCATTGTCCCTTGTTGAATGCTTTCTATTTTCCCATCTGTGCCATGCATAAGGTTCTTTATCTCTCTAGAGTTCTTTGTCATAATGTCCTTAATGTTTTGAAACATCAATGCAATTTCTTCCAAAAAATTTCTTCCATCCTCTCATTTCCATTTTTGCTCAATAGTCCAAAAACCATATATTCAGGCCTAATGCTGTTATTCAGAGAGTACAGTAGTTATCATTCTTTATAACCCATAGTTAATCAATCAGGTTCATTTAAGCAGTCCAGAAAGCTGTCCAAGTGTCTCTTTAAATCCACTTTATAAGTTTAGTCAAATGTCTTAATATTAAAAAGTCGCTTTAATTAGATCTCTTCCTTGGTATTGCAGTTGAGTCTCCAATGGCCATAAAGTTGTTGTTGTTAGTTGCGAAGTCGTGTCCAACCCATCGCGACTCCATGGACAACATTCCTCCAGGCCTTCCTGTCCTCTACCTTTCTCTGGAGTCCATTTAAGCTCATGCCTACTGCTTCAATGACTCCATCCAGCCACCTCATTCTCTGTCGTCCCCTTCTTCTTTTGCCCTCAATCTTTCCCAGCATTAGGCTCTTCCCAGTGAGTCCTTCCTTCTCATTAGGTGGCCAAAATCTTCAGGATCAGGCCTTCTAAAGAGCAGTCAGGGTTGATCTCCTCTAGGACTGACTGGTTTGATCGCCTTGCAGTCCAAGGGACTAGCAGGAGTCTTCTCCAGCACCATAGTTCAATGGCCTCAATTCTTTGGCGTTCAGCCTTTCTCATGGTCAAACTTTCATAGCCATATATTGCAACTGGGAAAACATAGCCTTGACTATACGCACTTTTGTGGGCAGGGTGATGTCTCTGCTTTTTAGTATGCTGTCTAGATTTGCCATAGCTTTCCTCCCCAGGAGCAAGCATCTTTTAATTTCTTGGCTGCAATCCCCATCTGCAGTGATCTTGGAGCCCTGGAAAATAAAATCTGTCACTACTTCCTTTTCTTCCCCATCTATTTGCCAGGAATTGAGAGGGCCGGATGCCATGATCTTAGTTTTCCTAATGTTGAGTTTCAAGCCAACTTTTGCACTCTCCTTCTTCACCCGCATCAAGAGGCTCTTTAGTTCCTCTTCGCTTTCTGCCATTAGAGTGATATCATCTACATATCTGAGGTTGTTTATATTTCTCCCGGCAATCTTAATAACAACTTTTGATTCATCTAGCCCCGCCTTTCTCATGATGTGCTCTGCATATAAGTTAAATAGGCAGGGCAACAGTATGCAGCCTTGCTGTTGGCAATTTGATCTCTAGTTCCTCTGCTTCTTTGAAATCCTGCCTATACATCTGGTAGTTCTCAATCCACATACTGCTGGAGCCTAGCTTGTAGGATTTTAAGCATAACCTTATTAACATGTGAAATGAGTGCAATGGTGCAATTGTTTGAACATTCTTTGGCATTGCCTTTCTTTGGAATTGGAATGTAAACTGACCTTTTCCAATCCTGTGGCCACTGTTGAGTTTTCCAAATTTGCAGTGAGTGTAGCACTTTTAAGTGAGTGTATTGACTTTTAAGATTTTGAATAGCTCAGCTGGAATACTGTCTCCTCCACTAGCTTTGTTGTTGCTCAGATTTCCTAAAGCCCATTTGACTTCACATTCTAGGATGTCTTGAGCTCAGTGACCACCCCATCATAGTTATCGGATGTTAAGATTGTTTTTGTATAGTTCTTCTGTGTAATTTTGCCACCTCTTCTTAATCTCTTCTGCCTCTGTTAGGTCCCTGCCATTTTGGTCCTTTATCATGCCCATCTTTGCATGAAACATTCCCTTCATATCTCCAATTTTCTTGAAGTGATCGCTGATCCTCCCTATTCTATTGTTTTCTTCTATTTCTTTGCACTGTTCATTTAAGAAGGCATTCTTATCTCTTCCAGCTATTCTCTGGAATTCTGCATTCAACTGGGTGTATCTTTCTCTTTCTCCCTTCCCTTTTGCTTCCCTTCTTTCCTCAGCTATTTGCAAAACTTCCTCAGACAACCATTTTGCTTTCTTGCCTTTCTTTTTCTTTGGGATGGTTTTAGTTGCTACTTCTTCTCCAATGTTGTGAACCCCCGTCCATAGTTCTTCAGGCACTCTATCAGATCTAATTCCTTAAATCTATTTGTCAACTCTACTGTATATTCATCAGGGATATGATTTAGTTCATAACTGAATGGCCTAGTGCTTTTCCCTACTTTCTTCAATTTAAGTCTAAATTTTGCAATGAGAAGCTCATGATCTGAGCCACAGTCAGCTCCTGGTCTTGTTTTTACTGACTGTATAGAACTTCTCCATCTTTGGCTGCAGAGCACATAGTCAATCTGATTTCTGTGTTGACCCTCTGGTTATGTCCATGTGCAGAGTCGTCTCTAGGGTTGTTGGAAAAGAGTGTTTGCTATGATCATCCTATTATCTTGACAGAATTCTATCAGCCTATGCCCTGCTTCATTTTGTACTCCAAGGCCAAACTTGCCTGTTATTCCAGTTATCCTATGGCTTCCTAATTTAGCATTCCAACCCCCCATGATGATAAAGACATAAAGCTACTCAATTTCTTCTGAGGGATTCTTGCCCGCTGTAGTATACCTGATGGTCATCTGAATTAAATTCACCCATTCCTGTCTGTTTTAGTTCTCTGATTCCTAAAATGTCAATGTTCAGTCTTGTCATCTCTTGTTTCACCATGTCCAGCTTTCCTTGATTCATGGATCTTACATTCCAGGTTCATATGGAGAAAAAATCTTTACAGCATTGGACTTTTCTTTCACCACCAGATGCATCCACCGCTGAGCATCCTTTCAGCTTTGGCCCAGTCGCTTCACTCTTTCTGGCGCTACTAGTACTAGCCCTCTGCTCTTTCCCAGTAGCATATTAGACACCTTCCGACCTGAGGGGCTCATCTTCCAGCATCATATCTCTTTTCCTTTTGGTACTATCCATCGGGTTTTCATGGCAAAGATACAGGAGTGGGTTGCCATTTCCTTCTCCAGTGGATAACGTTTTGTCAGAACTCTCTGCTATGACCTGTCTGTCTTGGGTGGCCCTGCACAGCATAGCTCATTGAGCTATGTAAGCCCCTTCACCATAACAAGGCAGTAATCCATGAAGGGGTTGTCATAGGGTAGATAAATATAAAACAATAATTATCACTACAGGTCTTCAGATAGATGTTGTTTATTTCTCTTATCAGAAATTTTCCCAGGCTTGTAGGGGTATGTTATATTTTGCATTCAACAGTAGGTGGCACCCTCAGCTTAGGTTTCAACATTGTCTCAATTCTAACGAGTATTTAATCCAATTTTAATTCGATTTATAGAAGCAAAGTCAGTTATTTAAGTAAAAAGTTCCAGCATTTTAAAATGCCTTTCCAAAACAGCACCTACCCAGCTTAGAAGTCCAATTTTCTATATTTTATTTTATTTTTAAAACTTTTTGCTTTTCTCCCCTTAGTTTCTTTCTTTCAGGTCTGAGATTTTTCTCTGAATAATTGTTTACCACTTTAACAAATAATTCTAAGAGTCTCTTTCCTGGATATTTTTTCCTTTTAGGGTTAAATTTTAGGTAGCAAAAAAGTCATATCACCCTGTTCCAATCACTATTCATTTACACTGCTCCTGCACTTTCTTTGTTGCCTCGGCTGTCCCAGCTTCAAGGCAGCCATGATGGCTGCCTCTCCTCATCGAGAATAAGAGGGAAGAACCCTGGATCAAGCAGGAGAGTTACGACTGCCCCGCAACCTGAGGGTGCCCCTCTTTCCTTCACTATCCCTACAGGGTGGCTTTAGATTCTTTTGGAGTTCTCCAATGGGGAAAACTCAGTGTGTGAGCGTGGACAACCGCTCCTCGCATCCGATCTTGCCATGACATCAGCTGGAAGTCCCTTCTACTGCAACAACTTTTATGAGTCATATTATTATTATTGTTTAGACTTCTATACTACTTCATAGTGCTTTACAGCCCTCTCTAAGCGGTTTACAAAGTTTACAAAGTTAGCATATAGCATATTGCATATTAGCATGTTGCATTAGCATTAGCATATTGCCCCCAACAATCTGGGTCCTCATTTTACCCACCTCGGAAGGTTGGAAGGCTGAGTACACCTTGAGCCGGTGAGATTTGATCTGCTGACCTGCTGAACTAGCAGTCAGCTGAACTAGCTGCAGTACTGCACTCTAACCACTGTGCCACCTCGGCTCATTCCCTTTATTCCCTTTATCTGTAGCCAGCCATAAATGAGACTAGGTTATGTCATCTGTGCCACTATTAAAATTGTGTCCCTCCCTTTCTTTTCCCAAGGACTGATTCAAAATATATAAAATATGTAAGGTATTTTTACCTTTTACTTGGGTGGTTGCAGTGATTTAAAATAGAGGTAACAGAAAAGAATATGAATTGACAATGGGGACAACACATCAAATGTCACTGTATTTTTTTTTCTGTTGTTGTTGTTGATAAATAGATAACACTTCCACTCATCAGCGGGGAAAAACTGCTGTTCATGTTTTTGCCTTTTTCTGCACTTGTTTCATTTTCTATTAATCTCTTAAATTGTGCTGTTTTCAATTTGAGTCATAGAGGAATGGTACACAGAAATAGAAATATGTAAACATGCATACTCTAACTCATAGAAGTTTAAGATTGCCAACTTCTTTTTCCCTTTACCTATTAAATCCTTCTTTCCTTCTTTCCTTCTTTCCTTCCTCCCTCCCTCCCTCTCTCCTTCCATCCATCCATCCATCCATCCATCCATCCATCCATCTTTCTTTCTCAATAAAGACTTTTCTTTATCAGTCTTTATCCCTTCCCTTTCCTGTCCTCGTATTTTCATAACATCCCTTTCATCATACTTCTTTTTCTGTTTGGTGTTGCTTTTTATTTATATTTTTAGTAATCCCATACCACAGTAACCTCCCGCTCCCAAGTTATGCATTAATGCATCCATTACTTTTTCTTTCAAAACTCAAAGAAGAAAAAATGAAGAGGACTGTCTTCAGGTTCAAACTCTTTGGCATCCCACAAAATATGTCTCTCTCACTTAGAGGTATCTCAAGTTATCTGATGCTTTGAACAAAATGACAAAAGCAGCCCTGTATCATTGTAACACTATCTCTGGTGCTCTCATTTGTATATACATTACAGAATAGCAATGAATATAGAAAAGTGGAAGAGCTTGTACTATAATAGTGCAATGTTTCATTTATTATTTGCTATCCTTTGACTCACCAGAAAAGCTTCTGCAACATCAGCATCTACAAGAGGAGGATTATGAAGTATGCATTGCCTAGTAGGCCAGGGGTGGAGATGAAAAGCTGGGTATTTTTAGTTTACTGATAGTTACTACATCCCTTGTCAGTGCATGAACTTCCCTTAGCAGGACATATTAAAGAGAAGCAGTAGAAACCAAAGCCCTGAGATGGCCCACACAGCAAGGGATTAGGGCTAGAGCTCTTCGCTTCTCCAATTAACAAGTGGAACTAGACATGGAGGAAAGTGTAGAATCAATGCAAAACTGTTCTCCCTACTCCAACCCCTGAAGGCATTCCAAAAGAATGCCATCAGTGATGATATCAAAAACAATTGGGAGTTCAAGGAGGGCCAGATCATTTACATCATTACCTATTCTTCCCTTTCAGAAGTCCAATTACTGCTGTCTCAATACTGTAATCAGACCTGATCCTTGACTAAAAAGCTTCAGCCTTTTAAATCCGACAGTCCACTGTCCTCTCAATAAATTTTCCTAAAAAGAAAGATTGGATAGTGGATGAAAGTTACTCAATACTGTCAGGACTGGTATAAGACTAAAGCCTAATCAAGTTAAGTGTCAATTTTGCCAAGGTCTTACTAAAGTGATTGATATTAATAGTGATGTGGTTTAATTCCTCCTCTGTGTTATTTTAATCCACATGATTTCAGCAGAACACCAGCTTCATTCTATTTAAATTTTGTACAGATGTAGATATGTTTAGCAAACCAACGTCTCTTGTTTCTTTTCAATATCCTTCAATTCTGATATTCCAGCCAGATTTAAGTTATGTCTATTAAATCATATTCCCTATTCAAAAACAATTCAAATTCATGATGTATATTTTATATGCCCTAATAATTATAACATTCTATATTCTGAGCATCAGAAAGCTCAATAACATTATGAAGTAATTGTCTTTCTGCTTTTTCAATTAATGACAATAGGTTCCAAAATAATCACTCTATTTCTTATTCCTGTAGCACACAATTCTTGATCTTAGATTTTTATTTGGAATCATAGAATCATAGAGTTGGAAAGTACCTTGGAAGTCTTTTAATTTAATCTCTTGTCCAGGACAGGAATTTTCTAATTATCCCATTCAAGTGTCCAGTAATGAAACACCCATAACTCTAGGAGGCATACTTTTCCACTGCTTAATGATTCTCCTGGTGAGGGGATTTTCTTTATTTCAACTTTTGATCTGTCTTTGTAAAGCTTTCATCTATTGGTTCTTGTCTACTCTCAGGTATTACGAAGAATAAATCCATAGTCTTTTCTCTGTGACAGCCCTTCAAACATTTAAAGGCTGTTACCATGTCATTCCTTACCTTTCTGTTTGTTAGGCTAAATATTCCCAGTCTTTTTATTTATTCTTCATAGGACTGAACCTCAAGACTCTTACCATCCTAGTTGCTTTTATTTGTACCCTTTCCAGCTCCTCAGCATCCTTCTTGTAATGTTTCCCAGTCTTTGTGAAATGAAGTTAATATAACACCAGCAGTCCATTGTCCAGATAATTTATAACCTTGTCCCAGAAAACAAATATCTTCTGTAAATACCATTTGTGCTTTTAGTCATTTAAGTATTATTTCCTGCAGTATTATTTCCTTTTTCAGTCCTTTTCTATAGTAGTAGTAGATTGAAACAAAATCTGAATCTTCAGAGTCTTCAGATTCTACTTCAAGATGATAAAGTATTTTAACAGTATCTTTTATTCAATTGTGAATGAACATAAAGGATTGATGACTTTAGTGGCCTTTATAAGTTAAGGCAACTATTTTACTATGTCTTTGTTCTGTACTTCCAAGTAAGACAACTTACTTCATAGTCAATGGATCATGTATTTCAAACATATTTGTTTCTTTTCTTTAAATTGCATAAATAAAACACATGTACATTTATTTTTCTTCTTTCTTAAGTGCTGAATCCTTTTGTCTTCAAAGTTCCACCCTCCATGAGTTTATCACTATATCTCTTTTATCTTCTTTAATGCTAAGAACATACTTTTTCTGTAAAAACTTCTCATTATGAAGCCAGTAGAAAACCATACTGTCTTAAAGTTTGTCTCTCATAATCAAAAAAGAATAGAGAAGTAAGAGGAAAATGTCATTTCTCCCCAGTGTCTTATGCACCTAGAAACAATGTGTGAAAGCAAAAGTAAGGGGGGGGGGGAAAATGTTTCTGGAGCACCAAAAGTCATCCTCATACTATCCCTCAGACTTGACTAGTGAGTCAACCTTGTGCTGAGGCATTGAAGTTGGGTTCATTTATTTTATGAAAACTTTTTGTGTTCCTAACATAAAGGATGAAAGTAACCACTGAAATACTCGGCACACAACATCAACTTATTATAATCACATGCTTTGACAGTTGTGAAAATTATGTATTTTATGTTAAAGAGTTAACAAATTATATTTAATTTTATATGTTAACAAATTATATTTAATCAATATTTAAATATTAATATTAAATCAATATTTAAACAAATTGTATCTTTATTTAGTTCACATGTTTTATTAGTTGTTCTTATAGTTTTCATGCTATATCTTTGGAATTAAGTGTTTATTTGAATAAAGTGTTTTGAGAAATCGTTTTCTCAAAATGGTGGCATTCCATAATGTAGATTATAATTAAAAAGATGAAATAAGCCATTGGCAGTGACTTTTTCTAGTCACTCTTTTATACTGGCTGTGAATTTTTGTGCTATATGACAAGAAATAAATGCAGCTCTGAAAATCAGCAATTTGAGTGATTAAACAGACATGAACCTTTGTCCTACTTTGGAACAATTTTCAGAAATGAATTGTCATCTGCTTCTGTATGTGGAAATTGCTGGGAAGATTAGCAGATTCACATTGCTAGTTAAAAGTAATCTGAACACCACCATGAAGCAAAGAGTCCTCACTATTAAATCACCATAACCCAAGACAATTCAGAACACCAGATATTTCATGAGGGGTCTGCAAACTAGACCTTTGGCCTCATTTTTATATGAAAATGAAGTTGAGTGATTCACTAATGTGTTTATCAGAGAGAAGGCTAAAAAGAAGAGAATTACTTGATTAAAAAGAGAGATAATTAAGGCTCTATAATTAGGTACTTTAAAGATAATGATTACAAACCTATAATTTTTTTAACTTTATATACAAAGATATATTATGCAGCCAAGAAAGCATTTTTCTGATCAGAAGTAGGGAGAGCAACAAAGGTTTTGGTTTTTAAAAGTTGGTTTATTGTGTATTTAGTAATGCTTCATATAGAATAAATTAAACAAATATGTAAAACTGATAAGCATTTGGAGTTACATCTAAAGACAGGAGGAAGTACATTAATTTCATTCCCATGTTTCACTCTCTAGGCATTTAATTTCTTAAATGTGTATTTTACGAGATTTTTAAAAAGATGATTAGTACATTGGTTGACTATTACATTCCTTCAGAATGCTAAATTATAGATTAGGGGATAGTATGTCTTAATTCTTAGGGAGTTCAAAATATGTCCCATATAAATTCTATTGTTGGTTTTCTCCTTCTGCTACTAATTGTCCTGAAAATTACAAAAAAACATAACTACTGCTCTAGCCTCTTTGATAGAATTCATATACACAAATAGAGAAGGAATACTTTTTCAGAATCTCTGGCGAGTATGTTACTATTTTTTCTGATTACTGTAAGAAGCTCAAATAAACAAAACAATCCAAATAGCTATGAATATTTTAGTCTTTAATTGTTCAACTTTAACCAGTACTGCATATTGATGGTACTAGTATGAGTCTAGAATGGGAGTATATATTAAATGTATATACTGTATATGTTTGGTTAAATTGGGATTTATTTTGAGCACTACAATGTTATTTGGAAAGGGAAAACACATTGAAATTTTTATGTTTATTAGAATGGATCCACAACTAATCATTTGCCTAGTGACAAATATTTTTGATCAAAGTGGAGCAAATGTATTTGGAGTTTGAGTTGAGAAAAAGACCTTAGAAACAATGCTCAGTCCTTTTTACACTTTGATAGTTATGCAGAATTGTGATATAACGTTTCCAAATTATTTCATTTGAATTTTTATATTTTAATATCTATCAATGTTTAGAAGGTATTCATAAACATAGGATGGATAAAGACTTTCTATTATTCATTTGAAAAAAAAAGAATTGATTCATCACCTTTTGGAATGGTACACTGGAAGATCTAAGTCTGGATGCCTTATATATAAAACAAAATTTAAAATCAAATGTATCTTGTCTGAGTAATTGAGCCTTATATGCTTACCATCTAACAAAATATCTTTGTACTTGTAAAGAAATTTGAATGAGTCAGCCCATGAAATCCTTTTCATAGTAACAACCAGCCATATTTTCTTGGAATTTCAAGACATTTATTAAGATAATAGTTCTTCCCTGATACCAAAAAACTCATATGAGAAGCACACTGGCTCTTAATATAGCAATATCATTAATTTGTCATCTGATTCCATTTGAAAACTTTTTAAACCTGTGTCATTTTACTTTGAAGCATGTGCATTATAGAAATTACTTAAAACTTCTGAACTCAGAACCTATACATTTCATTGGTTGTCCCTTACAGATAACTTCCTAGGTTCTAGTATTAAGAGAAAGGAAACTTATTTTTTAAATAATTTTTTCAGAAGAAATTTTGATGGGGCAGCATGTTTCTAGAAAGATTAAAAAAAACTGATTAAAATACTTTTTTTTATAAGAGTCTAGAGATTAGAAGATTTGGTGTGACATTACTCTGAAAAGGTTCATTGACATTCTATTTAACATTTAATTCAAGGCCTCTACTTGTACTGAAGTGCTTTAGAACTTCAAAAGAAATTAACCCACCTTTCCTGGCATTTACAGTGTTGGTGTACTTCTCATCTGAAGATAGTTTGAACATGTTTAAAGGTGCTGTTCCCTCATGATTGCTTCTTTTTCAATTGATACAATAATAGATCATCACAAGAAAAAAAAATATCCTACCACTTTGACAGGCAGGCAATGTTGAAAACATAAATGTATTTGTGCAAAAGCTGTCATCTCATGCCAATTTTTGAAATCTATTAGCTCTCCGGGAAACCTCAAGAAAAGGTGCATGGTAGAACTTTCTGCATTGCAGGGTGAAGAACTTCTATTTACCTTTGTGCTCAAGATGACATAAATAACAGGAAAGAAAGGAGAGCACAAGATTAGTTCTTTAAAGTAATATAGATTTTTTAAATAAAAAAGATTTTTTAAAAATAAAAATATCCTCTTGTTTAGAATGCTCTTCTAGTTTTATCTTACATTCTTGTTTTTCTACACAATACAGGGAACAATTTTTGCTATATTTTTCTTGACAACTTCTGATTACTATTAATTCCAGACCCAGAAAATCAACAGCATATTTACGCAATATTCATTGAAATTACTCTAGGTTGCTAATAGCAAAATTAAATTAAATTTTAATTGTTTATGGGAAAAGATTGAAATACATTTTCCATTTTGAAAAAGGTTGTTCTACTGTATGCAGCTTTGGGCATTGCTCTTCCAGTTTGTTATTTTTAAACCAATAAAGGTTGTCGAGAGGCAAGATTAGATATTACAGGTATAAGGATTTGTCCTGTAACTTTGTCCCCAAAGCTGGAGACTATATAAATAATAGATACTTATATTAAATGTTTTTGCAAGCAAGAACTAGAATAAATCATGTTCTGTAACATTCTCAGGAAATAGAAAATATAACTAGCATTAGTCAAGTACTTGAAATTCTGAAGGAATTAAAATACACACTTAATACAATATGAATTTCCAGGGAGTTGTCTCTGCTTGCCGTTCACCATCCTCTATCAACAGTCTGAATTTGCTTAGATGAATATTCTTTCTGACAATAAAACTGTCATCACGGTTATGAGGAGTTATGATATAGCTAGAAGCAGTAGAACTGATTTCTTGCCAGGCAGTTTTGCACAGACCTGTCTGTAATTTAATGACATAAGTTATATGATTTGAAAATAAATACATACAGTTAGGAGGAACCAGAGAAGTGAATAATATATTGTTTTAAAATGTTGTATATTTTTCTATTTAGAAGAAACCTATATTTTTAGTTTTAATTATCTCCATTTTAATGCTGCTTTTTCTATTTGAATGTCTGTTTTTATATACATACTCTTTTTTTACTGACTATAGTACACTGCATGCATGCAGGGCTACTAAAATTTTACTGATTTATTTCAAACTAACTAAAAAAAAATATAAGCACACAACAAAATTAATAATATAATGGACTACAAATTTAATTATTATAATAACAGTATTGTAGAATAGGAAAGATTGAAGGGCCTGGAAAACTCATAGGTGGAATAGGTAAATTTTTTTGACCATATTACTCAAAATATTTTCATTTTCTTATGCAGCAGGGAAGGAGGAGGAAAAAATAACATTTTTTTTGTTACTAATCAAATATTTCTTTTCCCTATTGTATGATTAATATTTCAGCCAGTGCCATGTCTGAAATGTCAATAAAATTTGATATGTTAGTGGATTTGATACATTAAAGACATGCCCAGGAAGAACACATTGATCTTTAGTGTATAAATGTGGATATAGAATCAGACACGGCTGGAGCAAAGTACACATACTTTTCTCAGAATTCTATGTTAGTGCTGTGCATTGTTTTTCCTTTATTAAAATTACATTTTTTCAGTGATTTACCATTGCCTGCTTCCTAGGGATGAAAGAGTATGACTGGAACAAGGTCACCTAGAAGGCTAAGATGCTGAGCTTGTCGATCGAAAGGTTGGCAGTTCAGCAGTTCGAATCCCTAGTGCCGCATAATGGGGTGAGCTCCCGTTACTTGTCCCAACCTAGAAGTTTGAAAGCACGTAAAAAATGCAAGTAGAAAAATAGGAACCACCTTTGGTGGGCAGGTAACAGCGTTCCATGCACCTTTGGCCGGCCACATTACCACGGAGACATCTTTGGACAGTGCTGGCTCTTCGGCTTTGAAATGGAGATGAGCACTGCCGCCTAGAGTTGGGAACAAGAAGCACATGTGTGAAGGAAACCTTTATCTTTTAAAACTTACAGTGTCCTTGTTTCCAGCATGGTGCCTTTACTATATCAAACTATGTAGTTCTTAACAGAATACAGCTAATGAAAGTCACTGCCATGCTACCATCCCTTTTAGTTCAAACATACATACATTCATTCACATACAGGAAAGTGAGAAAAGATGAAAGCAGTTTTCTTCAATGCTCAATTCTGTGCCTTCCTACTTTTCAGAAAACGCAGGGCGAAAGGGGAAAAAAATAAGAATGGATTTTAGCAGTATAGAAAGAATCATTGTATGTGGCCACAAGCACTTGAGTGCCTCTACCAAAGAAAGGATAGTTGAAGGGCAGCACTTTTTTTTCACTTTTCTTTTACTTTTACTTTACCTTTTTAGGAGTGAGATATAAAAACATTGCATCTCTAAGAGATATTGGGAACAGACGTGTGATAGCTGAATGGAAAATCCAAAGACAGGCATACACTGTATATCAACTGAAAAGTAAATTCTGGAAAGTAGTTTCACTGGAATTGTGTGGAATCTATCTTTATATTATTAGTAGAAGAAAAAGAGAGTATGTTCCATCCACTTTCCTTTTCCTTTCCTTTTCTTGGTGGTTAAGTTGCTAAATAAGGATTTTTTTTTCTTCAGTAAATGCTTGGCTCTTGCTCAAGGTTGCTTTTAATCCATTCTTTACTGCCTTTTTATGTTTGCTTTAGAACTTAAGGTTAATGGAAGGCTTTAATTAGGTTGTCACAGCATGTAGATGAATACACTAGGGTTCTTGGGAGCTAACTTCAACTTATCTGTTAAGAGCCATGGATATGGCCTTGAAGGGAATATTCAGAAGCCATTGATAAACAAGGGCAAAAGCATTTCTTAAGCGCTGTGAAAGGAGATAGCGATAGGAAGAGTCAATGAGGTATAAGAAGAAGATAAAATGAAAGCAGACTTGTAATTCTCTGTAACTATATTTATATTACAATATATATATATGTAGTTCTAGTCATACTGGGATGCTGATTCCATGAACTGGTCTACCTTGTAGGTTGACATTATCCTACATTATTAGAAATAATTGCTCAATTTCAAAGACACAGTTGGTAATGACGAGAACTATACAATCAGCATGTCCTTGGGTTAGATGACTCTGGTTAAAATAATTTTCCCAGGTTCAGTGACTAGGAGTTGTTTTATTACCCATGCCTTTAACCAAAAGTGATTAGCTGTTGAGATGTTATCAGATAGATGAAGTAAGCCTGGATTACACTAATATGTACCAGAACCATTTTGGAGACCATTGCTAATTCTGGGAAGGAGAAAGAGTCAATGGCAAACCAGTTCTGCATAGTTGCTTTAAAAACTTATACAATATGTGAAATCACCGGGACTCAAATATTCAAATATTTGCACTTTGGAAAGCTGTCATTTGATGCTCTAGTAAAAAAATAATTGCCATGTCACTGGGAAATGAGGATGGACACTCAGAGAGACACAGATACACAGAAACACACATGTGTGTGTGTGTCACATGAGTAAGCATTCACACGTGTCAAAATATTAGGCATGAATTTCTACTATGAAGGTAGTAGAAAACCTCAAAACTCTTATAAGAGTTATAAGTTTTACACTTTTACATTTACATTATAAGTACATTGTAATTATATTGTTAAGCAGGAATTCAGAGTTCTTAAAGTATATTTCCCAGGCATAACAATATTTAAAAGTATTATTTTACCAATTTTAAATCTTTATCTTATCTTCTCTTTCCAAAATTAATCCAATTTGCAAAAACCTAATTTTTATCCATAATAATGAAATTGGGTGTTAAAATTATATATATTCTGAATTATATACTTCTCAAAAAAATAAAGTCAACACAAGCAGAAGTCATCTGAGATCTGAATGAATGAAATAACCTTATTAAATACTTTGTTCTTTACATACAGGAGTTTATACACTGCTCAAACAACTAAAGGGAACACAAAACTACTGTATGTAATGAACAAAGTATTTAATAAGGCTATTTCAATCATTCAGATCTCGGATGTCTTCTGCTTGTGTTCACTTTATTTTTTTGAGCAATGTATATATATAAAATATTCAGATGTAGATTATACAGGGCTGTCCAGCAAGCCATGGCTTTGGCAATAGCTCAGTACTAAAATAAATATTTTTTGCACAGTCTTGCCAGTGGTAGCACAGGCAAGGCACTGAACTCTACTCTAATTCTTTTCTTGGCATCTGCAAAAAAAATTATTTCTCTTGGCATTCTGTGAAGTTCTTAAAAATATTTCACATTTGAAGGAGAACAAACAAAATTACAATTAACTTCAACTTCCTTACATATAAGCATATTAAAAAAGAAAGTATATATACATTCTGATGGATAGAATAGAATAGAATAGAATTTTTTATTGGCCAAGTGTGATTGGACACAAAAGGAATTTGTCTTGGTGCATATGCTCTCATGCTCTCATGTACATAAAAGAAAAGATACATTCAACAAGAATCATATGGCAGAACACTTAATGATAGTCATAGGGTACAAATAAGCAATCAGGAAACAATATTAATATAAAATGTAAGGATATAAGCAACAAAATTACAGTCATACAGTCATAAATAGAAGGAGATAAGTGATAGGAACGATGAGAAGATTAATAGTAGTGCAGACTTAGTAAATAGTTTGACAATGTTGAGGAAATTATTTGTTTAGCGAGTGATGGCATTCGGGAAAAAACTGTTCTTGTGTCTAGTTGTTCTGGTGTGCAGTGCTCTATAGTGTCCTTTTGAGGGTAGGAGTTGAAACAGTTTATGTCCAGGATGTGAGGTCTGTAAATATTTTCACAGCCCTCAATGCAGAGAGCAGATGATAGACTCAATAATTCCTCTGTAGAACTGTATCAGCAGCTCTTGGGCAGTTTGAGCTTTCTGAGTTGGCACAGAAAGAACATTCTTTGTTGTGCTTTTTTGATGATGTTTTTGATGCTAGCTGTCCATTTTAGATCTTGCAATATGGTAGAACCTAGAAATTTGAAGGTCTCTACTTTTGATACTGTGTTGTCTAGTATTGTGAGAGGTGAAAGTATGGAAGGGTTTCTCCTAAAGTCTACCACCATTTCTACGATTTTGTGTGTGTTCAGTTCCAGACTGTTCTGGTCATACCACGAGGCTAGTTGTTCAACTTCCTGTATGTATGCGGATTAGTATATTATTATGTAGAATTGGATGAAAACAAAAGTCTGTGATTCAACATTTCATAGGTTGGTTCCTATTTTATAGTTCCCAGGTTGTTAATAGATATTATATATATTATATATATTATTAATATTTGTGTACGTATGCTGGGAAATTTAAGACATTCTTTTTGAACGGCGGAGAATAATAATAAAATAAACTATATTACTTTCTAGGCTACTCAACTCTTCACAATATTCAATCTATACCACTGATATTTGTAGTGTCACTTTTGTGCAAGATGTTGTGCAAATTTAATGATAATTCACATCTGTCTCCTCTTACACTGACCTAAAAAAAGTCACTACCTGCTCTAGCTCCACTAGGTGTTCAAGAAAGGGGACTTTTCTTGAAATTTCATGTACTACAATCTATTGACTCCAAATATGGCCACATGCAAAAAAACAAAACACAAGCATCTGGTTGTTCTTATAGAGAGAGTTGCACTTCCATCAAGTTACCTTTTCTACTAAAAGATTCCCTAGAGCAGAGGTGTCAAACTGGTGGCCCATGGGCTGGATGCATCATGTGCAGGCCACACCTACCCCAGTTCCATGAAGGGAAAAAACACTGCAAAATGTCACATGACAGTAACGTGATGTGGCAAGTTTGACATCAGTGCACTAGAGTAATTGTCTTCTAGGAATCAAGAACCATGATGAGATAAGAATTCTCCACAAAGGTAACTCCACAGTGCTGCAATATCTTAAAGAGAAAACCAATTTACCAGCTGTAAGACTGAAGAATCAGGCTGGGGACAAACTGGGAATAAGATGATGACAATGTGACAGAAGGCATTGCAAAAGAAAAATAATATCAGGGGATATTTGTGCCACGGTTAAGAACAGATTGGTTCATAACTATGTATGAGTCAACCATTCTATAATAGAGAGTATGAAGTCATATGTTGGCTCCTTCCTAAATCCAGCCATTTCCTTCAGCGTTGACCCTTTTTCTTTGTGCTTTCAACTAACTTTTTTTTTTATTTCTTGGCCTTATTTTGATTTAGATTTCTGCAGTCTTTTCTTTTGCTGACCTTATATTTTCTTTATTTTCCTTCAGTCATTTTTTCTTCCACTGGCTTTTTTATGTCCCTACACATATTTTTTATGATATTCTGGTTCATCAGCCTTTCAGTCACAACACTTTTTACCATTCTACTTCTAAAAATACCTTCTTATCCTACTGTCTTTTTATATTACTCAAGTCTATCTCCACCTGATTCCTTGATTCAGCCCTATATTTATCACTACTGTGTATGCGGGAAAGAATCAACCTATGATCCTCCATACTAGGAATGGGGAAATTCTTCAGATAAAGATGCATCATTATTTCAGTGTAATTAATTTTGCTAAAGCCCAAGAAATTGTGATTTATGAAAGAGACAATATCTTAAATATGGTTTTGAATATTTGAAGTATTGTTTTGAAGTAATGAGAGTATTTATATACAGCCCCTATCATTAGGACTCCTCCACTTTTTCCCAAAGTGGAGGAGTCCCAATTTTCCATGAAATAAGCTGAAACTGACACAAATAAATGACAGCCACCATACTTTATTCCTTAGTCCATAGAACCCACATCTTACTTTTGATTTAACATATTCTTATAAATAATAAAACAAATTAAAATAGCAACTGGGGGGTGAACAACTATCCAATTGGTGGACTAATTGTGATCCTTCCCAAAGAAAGTAACCCAGGCAAGAATATAACTCATATCCTTGTCATCTGTCATATAGCATGCTACAAGCAGCTCCCTTTGATGACTATTTATAAGTACAAAACAAGCAGCCTGCTTGTTAAAAGGTGAGAGCTGCTATGTCAAAACTACAGGATGTCTTTTCAAATAGGAGCTATTGTCCATTTCACAGAGCCATGTGGGTATAAAGAAAATTTGTAGCAGATTGGGGGAATGAGCCAGAAATCAGTGCTTTCACCTAGAGATTTGCATGGCATCCCCCTCTTTCTGTTTAGCGAGGTGATAAGAACAGAATTGTTTAGGCATTTTTTTTCTTCCCAAAATTGAAGATCATGGTTCTTTGACAAACATCTGAAGAATTATAATTATGCTTTTAATTATACATGCTTTAAAAGTTATTATGTGGTTCTGGTTGATGATTTTATGTTGTAGTCTATCAGGATTGTAGTGGTATAAATATATATCTCCATATATAGATTGTTTTTGGCTTATAACGAAACAAAGAGAACAAGCTTCCAAATGACAGATGCTGTTTTTGGGGAACAGCCAGAATTTCTCCATTGAAAGAGATGTCACATACAACATCTCAGCCACATTGACTATGTGCTCATAAGTGCTAAAGCTGTTTAAAAAGTTGATTTAATGCATATGTTTTTCATCAATCAAAATATATACTTTTTAAAACTTTTGATCTCTTTGATATTTCTGAAATGTAATAGATGCTTGCTAGATTTTGATCTCCAGTAGCTTGATAGGCATTTCAGTAAAAAGAATATGGAAGAAGATGTTTCTCCCAATTCAAAATTATGATTAAATAAATATGAAGTTTATAAAATATTGTGCTATAGTTCCAATTCCTGTCTTGGTTGTTTCAGAATCACTGTATTATATCATTCACATTTTTATTCTTTTTTTAAAAATGTGAATCCATCATCATTCTGATTTCTATGTTATAACTAAATCATTATTTTCTTATTCTGGAAAATATTTTATAATATAAAAATGAAAAAAGCCATTTTTCCCCTAAGAAAACAATACATTTAAAACTGAATCACAGGTAGTCTCCAACTTATCACTGTAAGTGAGACTAGAATTTTTGTCACTAAGCTATATGATCATAAAGCATAAAGCACAATCCTTGTAGTTCACATTGCTGTCATTAACCAAATCCTATGGCCAGCCCTAGGCAATGTCCTGCTAGCTTTGCACAACTAAGTCAGTGAGGAAACTGCAGGAAGTTTCAAACCCCAGGCAGCTTGCAAGGAGGTTGATAGGCAAGGGAATGGCTGATGCCTATCAGTGGGGTACTCTAAGATTCTGTTTTAGGCCCTGTACTCTTCAATATCTTCATAATCGATCTAGATAATGGAATAGAAGGAGAACTCATTAAATTTGCAAATGACACTAAGCTGACAGGAATAGCCAACATCCCAGAAAATAGGCTCAAGATCCAAAAGAAGCTTGACAGACTGGGCCCTATGTATGAAAATGAAATTCAGTGTAGATTATATGTAGGCAAGAAAAATCAACTGCACAGGTACAGAGTAGGTGAAACCTGACTTAATGCCAGTAACTGTGAGATGGATCTTTGAGTCCAAGTGGACAAATACTTAAATATGAGTCAACTGTATAATGAATGGTTGCAGAAACTGGGAATGTCTGGTCCAGTGATGGCAAACATTTTCCAGACCGAGTGCCCAAAGTGTGCGTGCAGGAATGCATGTGCGTGCCCAAGCCCCCCTGCACATGCCCCGCCCCCACATATGCACATGTGGCCCCCTGCATGCACCCCACCATGCATGCACGTGCTTCTCCCACATGCGTTACCCCGCCCATGCATGTGTGGCAGAGACCTGACAACCAGCTTGCTGGCAGGAGGCATGTATGCATGCATGACAGAGCTGAACTGGGGGACAGCTCATATGCCCATAGAGATGGCGCTGTGTACCACCTGTGGCATGCGTGCCATAGGTTTGCCATCACGGGTCTAGTCTAACTAAGAAAAAGAACAGGAGTTGACATGATCGCAATCTTTCAATATTTGATGGACTGTCACTGAGTGCAAGACAAGAAGTAATGGATGGAAACTTTCATCACTAAAAAAGGGGGATTCAACTTGGAGCTCTATCACTGGAGGTTTTTAAGAAGAGATTGGACAACCATTTTTACAGAATGGTATAGGGTCTTCTGCCATGAGGAGGGGTGGAACTAGAAGACTTGCAAGGTGCCTTCTAACTCTGTTGTTCTGTATTTTGTATGTGGGTGCACGAGCCATCAATATGTTGTGAGCGCAAAAGGGCTGGAGAAGGTTGTGCAACTTACTACCTTCCCTGCTGGTTTTCCCATTGGCCTTTTGAGGATAGCGGCAGGGAAGGTCGCAAATAGTGAGCATGTGATTGTGGGACAGCTATTTGAAAGTTGCCAAGTACACGCATAATCATGTGACCATAGGAATGCTGGGATGGCTGGAATTCCAAAGACTGGTTATAGCCCTATCAATTTCAAATACTTGCTGAACGAGTGGTCATAAGTCAAGGGCTACCTGTATGTTATTCAAAGTCTGTTAATATATTTACTTGGGTAGAAATAATTATTCATAATTCCCATTATTCAGCATTTTAATATAAACTAGAATATATTCTCGTGCCTCTTTTTGCCTTATTCTACCAAAAGGAACATAATAAATATAGTGTTTCTAAAACAGTTCAGCTGGACCAGTTTACTTCATAGTATTTGCAGTTAAAATCTTCAGAATGTTAAACAAACCAAGCTTCCTTCTTTAATTTACAGTTACATTTCCATTAGCTCCAAATACGTTCAGATTGGATGGTTGCAGTTTTTTTCTCAAAAACAATGGCTAACTTTCTCCTTACTCAATGGACAATTTTTGGTTATATATGTTATATAAAGTGCTGGAAACACAATGGTCTCTAAATGGGTATAAAAAGCACTTACAGAGAAATAGGAGAGTGAGAATGAGAGAAATTGACAAAGAGTGTTGAACATTATTTATGCCAGTGGTAAGTCAAGGAAAAACTGTTTTGAATCATTGCCCAGAAAACCTCAATGCAAGGTAGCCTTTATAACATATTTTACAATGTCCTATGTGTTTTAAAATAAATAATAATAATATAGAACAAGTTTCAACCTTTAAATAGCTTGGTATAGTATTTTAACACTCAGGAATCTGTCAGCAATAAATTAAATCTTTTCCAATAAGGCCAATAGTAGTGCTAAAACTATACTTTTGAAAGATAAATCCATCTCCCTTATGCTCTATGGGTTTCCGGTATGCATAAAAAATAACCGTGGATACAACATAGTCCATATTCTTAAGAGCACTAAATTGAATACTTCATTGGATTTCAAATGCTGCACTTTATTCAGAAGCTGAATTGATTCCCTTGGATTTTAGGGTCCATCTATGTTGGCTTGACTTTTCACTTAAGGTTAACTTTTCCAGCCATTCCTGCTGTGGTGATATTTTTTTAATGGTTCATCATCTTCTTGGAAAGTCAGGATCCAAAGTAACTTACACAAATGTGTTTTCTCAAATAATTGTTTCTTAGCTTGGTATTCCCCTAAGTGAAATCTGTACAGGTAATCCTCAAGTTATGACCACAATTGAGCTTAAAATTTATGTTGCTAAATGAAACATTTGTTCAGTGAGATTGGCCTATTTTATGACTTTCCTTGCAACAGTTGTTAAGAGAATCACTGCAGTTGTTAAGTTAGTAACATGGTTGTTAAGTGGATTTCTCATTGACTTTGTCAGAAGGTCCCAAAAGCTGATCACATGACCCCAGGACGCTGCAACCATCATGAATATTAACCAGTTTCCAAGCATCTGAATTTTGATAATATGACCACGGGAATGCTGCAATGGTCGTAAATGTGAAAAACGATAATAAGCCACTTTTTTCAGTGCTGTTGTAACTTTGAATGGTCACTAAATGAACTGTTGTAAGTCGAAGACTACCTGTAATTTGGCAGCAGAGTTTGACATAGCTGTTCAGGAGGAAAGTATATTAAGCCCCTGAAATTGGTTATAAATGACCAGGATATATTTCTTGTTAGAATACGATATCTCCTGTGCATCTCCTGTGTGCATCACACAGCAAAGCCTTTTATTTTTCTTTCTAAGCTATGAGGGCAAGGGCCAACCAGATCTCCAGGGGAAATTTACTTTACAGGGCAGAGGCCAGTATGGAGAAGATGTGCTTCTCATCAGTTGATGTCGTCCTATCACATGATAACCTAAAATGGAAGGGACTTGGAGTGTGCTCTGGTGGAACAAAGAAATATCCTCAGCACAAGTGGTCCCACAAGTGACATAGCCCCATCCCATGTAGACTTTTAAGGTGATAACCAGCACATGGAAGAGCATCTAGAAAGAAGCTGTAAGCTAGTATGTTCATGAGCCACAGTGGCGCAGTGGTTAGAGTGCAGTACTGCAGGCTACCTCTGCTGACTGCCAGCTGCCTGCAATTTGGCAGTTCAAATCTCACCAGGCTCATGGTTGACTCAACCTTCCATCCTTCTGAGGTGGGTAAAATGAGGACCCTAATTATTGGGGGCAATATACTGGTTCTGTAAACCACTTAGAGAGGGCTGTGAAGCACTGCAAAGTGGTATATAAGTCTAAGTGCTATTGCTATTGCTATAACATGCAGCAGCAGTGTATTATGATCAAACTGTGGTAAAATCAGACCTGCATGCAATTTATTGTTCTCTTTGCATAAAGTCATAGATCTTTGTACTCTATTTTTCTATTCTTTTCTTAGCTGACTGTTTAACTTAGTCAGTGACTACAATAAAGATTATCTATCTATCTAGGTAAACAGCATTGTACCACTTGATGGCCACAGAATAGTTTTAAAGTATGTTATGAAGAAATAATCCACTTCTTTAATGCAGAGGAAAATATACACAGTAATGACTCAAGTGGTAACAAAAAAAGATTCAAGTACAGAGAACAATTTCTAGGAACTGAAGTAGGAGCAGCAGCTTTTTATTGCTACGGGGTTGAAACTAATACCAGCTAATGTAGATATATTTATGCATGTAGACCTTGACTTACAACCACAATTGGGACCAGAATTTTGGTCACTAAGTAATGCAGTCATCAAGCAGCCCTAGACCCAATTTTATAACTTTCTTTTTCTGGTGAATAAGTGAATCATGTGCTAGTTAAATTTATATAGTAGTCTTCTCGATCATTAACTGATTATTATTAACTGATTAACTCGATCACTAACCTTTTAAAAATGAGTATTTTTGCAATCATCATCACAACTAATGGTACTGATTTATGCATAAAACGATTCTGAATCCTATTGTTTAATATCAGTAAATATTCCTAGTGCTAGCATGAAGAAAACCTATTTAGATGTTTTTTATCAACTTTTGCAACTTCTGTTTCTTCTTTAAACATTTAACTGAAATCTAAAAAAAAAAAAAAAAAACAAAAACCCTAAAGGGCAGCAATTTGTCCTTAAAAGACTAATCCTCCAACGCTTATAATTTGGTCATCTATTTTTGTACATTTTTCACAATATTTTTTTTCTGAAATATATGTGTATATCAGAATTGAACACAGTATACCAAGCACAATCTCACCATTAGGGAATTGCTATATAGGTAATTTTATTTTAGTTTTCTCCCTGATGCTTTTATCACAAAATCCACCTCTTTACAGTAACTAGACACAGAGCTGACATTTTCACGATCAGCTATAACTTCAAGATCCTTTTCCTCATCAATCACTGTCAGCTGAGATATCATCAATGTCTATATTAATGTACTGTAGACCTAAAGTTTGTGTATTTACAACTTGCATGTACTGTATCACTTTGCAGAAACTACACTAAATTACATTTGCCATTTTTAAGCTGATTCTTCTAATCTGATGAGATTCTTTCCCAGGGCAGCTCACAAAATATTTTAACCCTGCAATTTGAAAACTGAGATTAAGAATAGTAATAGCAATAATTACAGGAAAATCATCTTTGGTATAAGATCTGATATTAAAATTAACATATTAGCATAATATTAGCATAACAGCATATGTATGTACATTTTATTAATAATAATAATTAATTTGTTTGCATTAACAATTTAGATAGACAGATCTCTCTCTCTCTCTCTCTCTCTCTCTCTCTCTCTCTCTCTTTCTCTCTCTCTCTCTCTCTCTCTCTCTCATAATTTGACTCTGCAAACTGCTCTGTTCAAAACATTTCGATGGGACAATCTAATATACACACACAACCATGGATGGAAGCATATGATAAAAAATAGTCAGTTTCTTGGTTTCCATTTTATGATCTGCTTGAAATATTCAGTATCATTGTTACAAGGCTACAGTGTATGTCATATGAAGACACATAATGGATCCACTGAGATAATATTGCCCAGGTAAGACATATGTGGCTTCATATGCAGAAGGTGAAGCAGTTTTAATTGTAAACTCAATAGGAAGTTATTTGAAGGTAGCTAGTTAAGCTGTACACAAATCCAGCTATACACACCAGGACCTAGTTTCTTAAGGCAATTCAGGTATTATCTTTTATTCATTTTTTTTCTCAAACCAAAATTAAATCAAAAGTTACACCAAAAGTTACTTTTGATTAGGTATATAGGATAAATATGAGATCTAGAGGTAAAATAAAACTGGATTTCTCTACAATCCTATGCTCCATGAAAAAGTGTTCCTACGATCAGAAGATCTTCTAATGTTGCAAAGAAAATAATTTTTGCTAGGACTTGAACCGTTGGAGCACAGATTCTTCCAGTGTCTATAAGCCACTGAGCTGCCACATCTTTATTACATTAGTAAAGGTGAGAGGTTAAGAGGTTATACACTTACATAAAAAACCAAGTTCCTATGTTTTGGCTTTATTTTATTTACTTTGTAAGCTATCGTCAGAATCCAAACATATTGTCTAAATCTAAATATGACAATCAGGAGTTCAAAATATTTTTTGGCAATACATAGCTTCAATTGGACCACTTAGTTATGTCAGTGGTCTCCAACGTTTCTATTTTTGAGGACTGTCAGTGGGGAAGAGTGGATGGTTCTGTGCGAGCGATGGGCAAGCTTGTGTGTGTGCAAATGAAGCTGCGTACAAGCACACATGGTCACCAGCCACTCCCACAGCCCGGTTCTGAATGGCTGTGGCCTGGTAATGGGCCACAGCCCAGGGGTTGGGAACCCCTGAGTTCTGTTTTCAACGAACTTCATAAAAACTCGAAAGGTTATTGTATAAAATTTTGATCATTTTTTAAAACATTTTTTGTTTTAATTCAATTACATGTTGCTATTTGAGCATGGCATATCTCTAGTCCAGGGGTGAAATGCTCCCGGTTCGGACCGGCTCGGGTGAGTAGGTAGCAATGGCGGGGGGCAGTTCGGAGAACCGGTATCAAAAATCCCTGCCCCACCCCCCATGCCCACTGAGCCAGGCGATCATCAGAGGTTTTTTTTTTTTCTTTTAAATGGCTCTGACAAGCCAGGCTCTGACGATCCAAGCTCTGACGATCCCAGCTGAGTTGCCTGCTAATCAGGCAACTCTGCTGGGATCATCAGAGCCATTTAAAAGAAAAAAAGTTTTTTCTTTTAAATGGCTCTGATGATCCAAGCTCTGACGATCCCAGCTGAGTTGCCTGATTGGCAGAGGGTTTTTTAAAAACCCTCTGATGATCAGGCAACTCAGCTGGGATCATCAGAGCCTTTTGAAAGCATTTTTTTACATGGTTTTACATGTAAAAAATGGTTTTAAAAGTAAAAAAAAATTGGCCACGCCCATCCAGTCACATTACCCCCCGCCCACCAAGCCACGCCCACAGAACCGATAGTAACAAATTTTAGATTTCACCACTGCTCTAGTCTCTAAATAAGACAGAATTGGATAAAAATACATTTATATTTTTAGAAAAATAAATATAGTTCTTATTTTTCCAGTTTCTTTTAATTTACAACATTAACAATGTAGAAAAGTCTTCCTTGTATATAATTACAGTGCAAAGATTATCTTTTATTGCTTTCCTATTGAGGTCATGATTTATAATTCTTAAATATATATAAGACAAATTTATTGTTGATTTAACTCAAACCCCATTGATTTTTGCTGTCATAATCATGAATTATATTTATTCATAGTTATACATTTACAACTGCATAGCAATTATCTCTATAGTATTACTCCTAGTTTTTTTTGCAAAATATATTCTGAGTTACAGATTGGGATTTTATCTTTCTTATTCAAATTACCTGGATTATTGGTGTAGGCATAGTGAAGACAAGATGGAATTGGCCTTAAAAAATAATGTTATCTTTCAGTACAAAGATGTATAAATTAAAAGGAGAAAAGCCAGGGGTGAAATGCTCCCAGTTCCAATGGAATCGCACAATCCGATAACGATGGCTGCGGGTGGTTTGGAGAACCAGTAGCAAAAATTCCTGCACACACACCTCCATGCCCAGCTGAGCTGCGCGATCATCAGAGGCTGTTTTTTTTATTTTTAAAAGCATTTTTTCTACAATCTCTTTGGCTGAAAAAATGCTTTTAAAAGTACAAAAAAAAAAAAAAGCCTCTGATGATCGTGTGGCCCAGCTGGGATCGTCGGACTTTTTTAAAAGCATTTTTCTACAGCCTCCTCGGCGAAAGAGGTTGTAGAAAAAAATGCTTTTAAAAGACTCTAACGATCCCAGCTGAGTTACCTGATCGTCAGAGGCTTTTAAAAGCATTTTTTTCTGCAACCTCTTTGGCCGAAGAGGTTGTAGAAAAAAAAAATGCTTTTAAAAGACACTAGTGATCCCAGCTGAGTTACCTGATCGTCAGAGGCTTTTAAAGCACTTTTTTCTACAACCTCTTCGGCCGAAGAATTTGTAGAAAAAATGCTTTTAAAAGTTAAAAAAAAAAGTTGGCCATGCCCACCCAGTCACATTATCACCACTACGCCATGCCCACAGAACCGGTAGTAACAAATTTTACATTTCACCACTGAGAAAAGCCCATATATGCCATTACCCAAACATTTATGTTACCTAATATTGACAAAGTAAAATAAAAGATGGTCAAAGTGTTGGTGCTTAGGTCAAAGAGCAATATATTTGCACTGTTAATACAAAAGCATACTGCATACAGCATGTAGAAGAATGCACAGGCCTTTCAGATGATTACTTAAGCAGAGTCTCTTCTTTCAGAAAGTCAACGTTAGAAAGTTATCATTAAAAAAAAAAAGCTTACGATATTTTGTAGGGATGTGGGTGAGGGTAAAGGTTCAGAAGAAAATAGTATATATACCATGGCAATTAATACCCTTTTTGTGCTGTACCAGTTGCAAATACAGGGTATCAGTTAATCTCCTAAGGAAGGAAAACCTTTGGCATTGTTTGTATGAAAATAATCAGAGGTTATAATACTGTCTACATTTTAGATTATTTAGGTTTTTTTTAAAAAAAGAAATGTACTACAGTTTCATATTCTAGAGTTGGATTTCTGTAATCTTGTCATGCAAATCTTTGTATCGGAGATTAAAAGATAGATCAGTTTTATTAATAAGGATGCTTTTAGACTGTAATTGTTCAGTAAGGCACACAAGATGCAATAAAATGGATTTATATGTTGTCTTATCAAATTGATGCATTGAATAATCTTCGCAATAGTCAGAATCGCTAAGGATTTAAAGATAATCCTTCTCGTTATCTTATCAAAGTTTCAGGTTTACATTTACATCTTATCAGAAAGATGGTACAAGTAGGTCACATTTAGTTTCTTTAATGTAGCATTTACATAGAAATGTGACAGCTTCAACTCTCTAAAATGTTCAAGGTGGTCCCTTTCGCACATTTCTCATTACAAAGCAACTCTTCTCTATCTCTGTGTTCCTTGTCTCTACAAATGTTTTTCTGACAGTTTTGTCAATGACTCTGTTTGGAAATGAGGCAACATGGTGCTATAAAGCATGGCAAAAGATGTATTTGCATGATTTAGCTTTAGCTTCTGTTTGATATTTTGCTTCAGCTTTCACTTAATATCCAGTAAGACGATGCTGTGTTTGCCAACAATGTTGGAAACAGAAGTATGCATTTCTGACTTATCCCTGCAGAAGTGTTCGTGGGAAGCTAAAATGTAATTAGAGATTATAAATTATTACCTAAATTCTTCACCTCCAATTTGTTATTAAAATAAATGCTCAATGTATTAGGGGCTCAGTATCAGTACTATGAATAATGAATAGAAGCACTCTACCACAAATGCCATTTAGGTTTGAACTATATGACATAGTTCATCATAATTTTAACTGGACAAATATAAGAAATAATTCAAACAAACTTTTAGATGTTAACAAGTCTATAAATACGCCCTGGAATATGAATAATCCCAGATCTTCGCACTTTCCGACGTACCCTGAAGACCTTTCTGTTTCAACAAGCAGGGCTAGCATAAACATCTAAATTCTATGCCAAGGTTTTAGCAGATACACTAAGTTGACTCAATTTATTATTTACTGTTTATAAATATATATGTAGAAGAAGCGATAGACATCACGATCTCTGGAACGTTTAAAAGTTTAAAAAAAATTTATTTTAAAACTTGTGCTAAGTTTTCGTCGGTCCCTACCGACTTCGTCAGAGTGAAAATCACCATTGAAGAGCTGCTTGCTTTTATGTAATGCTGATCAATTTGGTCATTGCGCATGTAACAGGCCCACACCCTTGCCTTCCCCCTGTAATTATCTTATTTTCGGCCTTAGTCATGCTGACAGATGACGATGCACTTTCCCCTGCCTCCTGCCCCATTGTGTGTTGCCTCTTTCTCTCCCCGGGGGGTAACGCAGGGTTATCAGGCATTGCTTTGAAGGTATTACTCCCGGCTCCCTCTCCCTACTCTCTTTCCCTCTGTCAGGGTTTGTCACCCCTCCATTGGGCCAATCTCTATGCCTAGAGGAGGAAATTTGTCCCCGATCTCCATTCAGTCTTAGTGATCGGTCCTCCTTAAGTCTTTCCTGGTGCCGTAAAGCCTGGTATGCCGGTGGTATGTCAATATGTCTATTGAGGGAGTTGTTGTTAGAGAAACAGGCTTCTTTCAAGAGGCGCCCTCCTTTTGTTTCATCATGGGCAACAACTTCGGTCTCTTGGAAGTTGAACTCGTGACCATGCTCCTCCATATGCATTCAAATCTGGGAGCACTGTTCCTTACGTCTGACCACTAGTTTGTGCTCATGCACCCTCGTTTTCAATCATTTTGATGTTTCCAGATTTGGATGCAAACCCTGACAGAGGGCAAGAGAGTAGGTTAGGGAAACAGCAGAATGAGGGAGATGGGGGGGGGTAAGGAGGAACAACGCAGACCCATCACAAGATCATGGGTAAAACAAATGGGTTTAGAGGAAGCAACGTGTGCACCTAAAAGGGAAAGGCATAACAATGAGGGAGAGGGAGCCAGGAGTAATACCTTCAAAGCAAAGCCTGATAACCCTGCGTTACCCCCCGGGGAGAGAAAGAGGCAACACACAATGGGGCAGGAGGCAGAGGAAAGTGCATTGTCATCTGTCAGCATGACTAAGGCCAAAAATAAGATAATTACAGGGGGAAGGCAAGGGTGTGGGCCTGTTACATGCGCAATGACCAAATTGATCAGCATTACATAAAAGCAAGCAGCTCTTCAATGGTGATTTTACACTCTGACGAAGTCGGTAGGAGCCGACAAAAGCTTAGCACAAGTTTTAAAATAAAATTTTTTAAAACTTTTAAACGTTCCGGAGATCGTGATGTCTATTGCTTCTTCTACAACTATACCTGGAACTCGCATCTTTAGGACAATTCTTTATATATATATATATATATATATATATATATATATATATATGTACGTACGTACGTATATGTATGTATATATATACGTACGTATATATATATACGTACGTACGTACGTACATGTATGTATATATATATGTATGTATATGAAATCTTATTCTGTTCACCGTGCTGAGTCCTTCGGGAGAAGGGGGGTATAGAAATTCAAATAATAATAATAATAATAATAATAATAATAATAATAATAATAATAATAATAATAACAACAACAACAACAACAACAACAACAACAACAACAACAACAACAACAACATATTGCTTTAACATTTTATTTCAGCAATGGCAACACTTAACCCAAGATTATCTGTATATGTTTGTTTACTTATAAGATTGTAAACTACCTCATTCCAGAGGCTCTAGCCTAGGTGGTATACAAAATCAAAACACAAACAAGAAATAATATAATGAAAACAATTGAACAATTAAACACGAACAAACAACGATAGCAGAGTTTTTCCACTTCAGCCTAATTATCAAAGCCAGGCAACACATACTTATTTATCTGCTTAATTTAAAAAAAAAAAAAAGCCAGATTTGAACCATTCTCTGCAAGGTCATTAAAAAGGGCTAATTTTGTCTCAGGAAGTAAGTTGATGCACAACAGGTGAGACCCATAGGGAATGCCTAGTCTGTACCTTCTTCACCATATATTATCTCTCTCATAGGAAGCATACTTCAGAAAGCATTTTTTTCTTCAGTAAGGTTAGATGGTATAATTTACAGTTTCTAAGACACCCATACCCATGTTTCATTTCATTCCAAACCCACTCTTTGGTAATTTAATTGGCATATCTTCAAGGTGCACAAGGTGCACAAGGTGTTGGAATAACACTCTAGGCTTTCTACTCAAACACCAAGTATGTCTTTTGGGAGAAAGGGAAAAAGACTGCCCTCTTGCTTTACAACAATATTTTTTTAAAGTTAATATTTAACCCAGATAAGTTTCACCATTATATATTATTCTTGTTATATGACAATATCTCAAAAAAGAGTTTTGTTCCAACCAAAAATCTTTATCCTGCAGTGTAAAGATGACTTAATCCAGTAAAGAACTGTCATTCTTATTATCATGTCTTGTATTGCTGTTGTTTTGGGGGATTTAAATAAAATTAATATTTAAAGACAGAAAATAATATGGTTGGATTTATATATAAACCAATAAATGAATCTTCCTCCTCCTTCCCTTCTTTCTCTTCCAGTATTGATTCCTATGTACCAAAATATTAAACAGTAACATCACTTATAAATAAACAAAGTCTCAAAATAGTAAAAAATACAAGAAATTTGCAAAACATAACTTTTCATGCTTAGTAAACATAGAATGCAGATTGACCAGGCAAATAATCCCAGATAAAACTAGAATAAGATAAATAGATTATTATGATTTATGAGAATAAACAGAACAAGACCAAATTGTACTTGTATTGATGAGAAAGTGGAGACTAATGTGTTCTTCAGTTTTAAAAACACAAAAATAAAAGTTTGTTCTATGAGTTTGCTTCTTTTTTGAATTAGGTTACAAGCATGGGATATTCCTGCTCTCTTATGCTTTCAAAGTGACTGAGAACCACTAATGATAGAAATCTATTAGATTCAGCTTGTAGCAGGGGTGAAATTTACTAACTTTTCCCACCAGTTTGGAAGTGCACGCTCCACATGCGCCTGTACCCTCTGCACATGCACAACCCTTCTACGTAAGTGCAGAGGGTAAAAAACAGGTTATTTTCTGGTTAAAACCAGGAAGTAATGATGACCGGGCGATTGGCTGGAGCCTCGCACTATTGTCACTACCGGTTCTCCAAACCACCCGCCGCCATCACTACCAGTTTGGCTGAACCGGTCTGAACTGGTAGCATTTCACCCCTGGCTTGTAGGGTATAAATGGATGTTTGCCTACACACAAACAGTTAAGTGGATGAGGGACAAATATAGTGATGATTAAGGCTATAAATGGTTACCAGTTGCAACAACTATATATGACTAATATTGAATGAAACATATTTTACATACTGAAGAAAATATGCTTGTTGATTTTCCCTAAACATCTAGATTTATATTGCTTGAATAGAATGAAGGGCTATTTAGGTTGATATTTGATCTAGCATAGTACATCCAATGGTCTTACAACAACAACAACAACAACAACAACAACAACAACAACAACAACAATGGTGGGAACCATCAAGAAAGAAATGGAAGGTTTAATACTTGCTGCTTAAGAACAAGCACTACAAATTAATGCCATGAAAGTGAAGATACAAAAATCCACTGACAATCCAAACTGCTGACTTTGCAACAACAAAGTTGAAACTTTCACATTTAATATGTGAATGCAGCAAAATCGTGGAACTGATTACAAAGCTAGACATGATCAAATTGCTAAATTAGTTCACTGGTCATTATGTCAAAAATACAGGCTACCTGTATCCTAAAAGTCATGGGAACATAAAGTGGAAAAAGTTACCAAAAATGAGATGGTGAAGGTCTTGTGGAACTCGGAACATCATATATTTTAAGAAAATACTTGGTTGATACCTAGGACACTTGCAGCAACCATTAGCACCAGTCAATGATATTTGTGACACATTTTTAAATGTCCAGTTGACTGAGTTTCATGTTTAATGAATAAAAGAGATAATAAAGAGATAATAATAAGAATAATAGAAATAATAGAAATAGAAATAGAAAGACTATGGCAAAGGCAAGCAAGAGTACCAATAGCAATATGTCCCTTGGGTGCAGTCCCAAAACAACTGCAGCACCACTTGAACACCATAGGGATTGACAAATTTGCCATCAGTCAATTGCAGAAGGCGGCTTCATTTGGAACAGCTTCCATCCTGCGATGATATCTGTAACACCTTTAAACATCCAGATTTGCCTATCCCAGGACTCGATAGGTAGACAAAAATGCCAAACTGACTGTGCGATTAATCATCATCATCATCATCATCATCATCATCACCATCTACTTAGGATGCTAAGGAGGAAGGCACTGGGTCTTTTCGGGGTTACATTCAAATAATGGCATAAAAGAAATTTAATATTTTCCTTAGCAAGTAAATTTGCTTCCCAAAAGAGAGTAGGAGTAGGACAATAACTTGTTACCAGCTTCTCCTGGTGAAACAATTTCATCTGAGGAAACTCTGTTTGATTTCACTGAAAGGATTATGTTTAATTCTTTTCTTGATGATATGCTGACATTCATTAATTTGCCTGTTCAATGAGCAAAAGCTTTTGCTGCCTCATACATTAGCATTCCTGATACATTCCAGAATTTTTCATTGATAGCCATATTTGATTGTGCTCATGTGCTCTGCTTTGCTGGATATCTGTTTTGTTTCATTCTTTCCTCCCAAAAAATGTATGAAGATACAGGCAATCAGAACAAAAACAGAATGCCTGATTCCCAAATCTACTGTCAGTACTTTCAGTTTGCTATCATTTTATTTTAGTTTGAAATAGATTTGATGAATCTTTGTTATTTATGAAAATAAAGGCGGGGGGAGAATCTTCTCTGTATATTCTTGCATTGTATAAAGAAACCTATCAAATGTGAAGACAAAAAAGATACATTTAAAAGTCTAGGAATTTCTTTGTTCCTATAACTTTATTTATAATCCTGGAATGTCATCTCATTATAAATTTATTCATCACAGCTCAAATAGGAGAAGTCATTGCATGTTGTCATCTTTGGTTACCAGGTTCTAAACCAGACAAGAGATGGCACTAAGTATATCTGGCTGGTTTTTACTGGTGACTGGCTTCTGCTGTTTCTGTTTCTTGGCTGGTTGTAGTGCTCAGCAGGGAGATGTGTTCCCACATGCTTTCTAAAATATTAATATACAAACTCATATTGAGGTTTCTGATAGTGGCAGGTTGGCTGCTCTGCGGTTTTCTGATTAGAGATATATTGGTAGTTCCGAGAAACTAGTGGCACCTAAATGGGCTCTGCCTAATAAGGTTTTGAAAGCTGATAGCATAATTTAAGGAGGCCCAGACTCACTAGGCTATAGACCTGGCTGACGCCAGCAAATTGCAGAGTTGTTAATGCTTCTGGTAGAGACATCTTTTAGTCAACCAAAAGCAAATATATTAAGTGAAAAATTGATTTGCGGTTCACAAAGGGAGGCTAGCATCCTAGTTTATGTTTGACAGGCTTATGTTCCTCATGTTTAAGCTGAAAGACTTTGAAATGCCTTTTCTTCCTTAAGCTTTTTAGGATGTAACCTTCAAAAAGGTTCCCGTTAACGTTCCTTCAAAGAAATATAATTACCTTACAAAAAAAACATCCAGTGTTATAATCTTGCACAACATGCGTCTCTTGAGATATTTAGAAACAATTTAAGAGACAAAGTGCAGCGAGAAAGGAGAGGGCAGCCTTTTACATTTGAGTATAGCGATTATATCATGTAAGCATATTAGTCTTGGTAGAAATAAATATAAAAGAAAGCATGATTAAAATGGGCAGTAAAACTTAATATTGTTTTCAGAATCAATTTTAATTAAAATGAGGGGATGGCAAGCTAATGGTGTTTTTAAAATGAATCTCCTTTTTAAATATTTAATGACAAATATGTTTGCAAGAGAACATTTCCTGTAATTTTTCAGGTAAATAAAAATGTATGAATTTATTATGAAAATAATACTGAATTGTTCCATAGTACTTGCACTTACTAATAAGCAGGGAAGAAAAGTTTTCTCTATGGTTGCCTTTTGGGATCTGGTTGATTTTGACAAACTGTACTTTTCTGTTGCCCTGTGTGGTGTTCCTCCTGCTTATTTGATTTTGCTTGATTGGTATAATGAGTCCTAGTTCAATATATCTGAACTATTCCTTACACTAGGGAAGCCTGCCCTACATTAAACTTTTAAGTTTAAACTCGGGTGTCCACCCAGTTCACACAAGTTTGTAGAGCACCCCGTTTGTAGTTGCCCCACTTACTGGGTTTTATGGCTAGAATCAGAGGAATCTTGTGGAATATATATTATTCCTATCCCCACTTTCTCCCTTCTCTCCCTAATTTTAAAAACAAATGCTAAAACAAACATTTTTGTACCTTTTAAAGCAGGGGTCACCAACCCCCTGGTCGTGACTCACTACCCAGCCTTGAACAAGTCGGAAGCAAGCCACCAAAATGTTGGGTCAATGCATGCACACAGGTTCACATCAGTAGTGGTTTTCACTTACCTTCACAACCAGTTCAGAACTGGGAGCGTGTGTGCGTTTGCTTTGCTTGCGTGCGGCGCTTCTGCACATGCACAGTATCTTCTGCGCATGCACAGAGTGTCTGTGATGACGTCCGGGTGGGTGGGCGGAGTCTCCTGCTGCTGCAACTACCGATTCACCCGAAATGGGGTGAACCAGTAAAAACCCATCACTGGCTCACATCGCAATTGTGCAAGCAATGGGCAAACACATGCATGCATGCTCCATTTGCACAAGCAGCTGGACTCCGTGACCACCACTCATGCAAATGAAGCTGAGCACCTGTGTGTGCTTGCCCGCCACTCATGCAGAACTATCTACTCTTCCCATCCCATCAATCCACAAAGCCAGAAAGGTTGGGGAACTCTGCTTTAAAGGACAGTATCTTGTAACTAGGTGGCTTTCTGTAGTTTCAAAAAGGCTGATGACAGACCTGCAAACCTATAACTCTCAAATATTGAGACTTATTTTCCCTCTCTTAGATATTTATAAACACATAGAAATGAGAAGCATTTAAGCTTCTTTAAGTCTCTCCTTATGAAAGACAATTTTCAGAAGAGAGCTTGAATGTAAGCTGGCAAAGGGAAAAGGAGAATATCTTCTTTATATTTAGTCAAACATTTAAAAGCCATATTTTATTCTGAAGTTGCACAAATTATCTTTGATAAAAAGATTGATACAGTAAAAATAACACTTATAATAACACTTATAGCCTTAGCAGCCCACTTCAGTTTTTAGAGCTGTAAAAGTTTTGATCAGTGTCTGAAGATATTAGCCTGGCATCCATTCATTGCCAAGAGTATTCAACCTGCCCCATTATAATGAATTACAAAGCTCAACCTTGAACCTGTATTTAGAATATTGAGAACTAAAACTCCAGCTGTATCTGAAGGAGCAGCATGAAAATGTTGCATTAGCATAAGAGAGAATAAACTCAGTGTTTATATGAGGCCACATGAAAAAAGTAAGAGCTGGAAAAGTAGATAAATACTAAACTAATTTTAACCTCAAACAATTCTTCTAGAATATTTAAGAAGGTGATAAATCTCATGATTGGCTTCTCATGCCAATGTCAGAGAACCCACTCAATATCCCTACCCCCATGATTTTATTCTTTAGGATTGAAATTGCAATATCGAAAAATTGTTTGCAAAAATTTTACAAGCAACAGGAAAGTCATCACATCTCCAAAGGGATTTGGTGTCAACTGGTTCAATTCATTACTTTGAAGCAGCTCCCATTCCTAATCAACTTTTATGAATCTGCTTTGATAGCGTGATTCAAAGTCACATCATCCGTTCTGTGTATTATGCAGCACTATATCATAGGTTTTTTTTTTATAACACAAGTTGAGTTTCAGAAGGAAAAAAAAATAAGATGTGTATAAATCCTTCAAAAAGTGCATCACATATATTTCTCTATGAATGATTAAAGTATACTTATCTTTTTCCAGACTCATGCAGTGCTTCATAAGGTGCAACTGTGCTGTTTTTATAGGTTTCCTAATAAAAGGTACTGCATTAGTAGTGCATACATTTACAACACAGGCAAATGCAACTGAGCACAGTTTAAGAAATAAATTTGGAAAAGACATTGTTATTTTAATGATTCAAAGGCAACTGCTTCAGCTGTGCTGCTGTGTGTTGCCAGGCTCTCTAAAGCAGGGGTGCCAAACTCTCATTATCATGATGGCGTCATATGACATATCGGGACTTTTCCCCCTTCACTAAACCGGACATGGGCATGACCAGCGCGTGACACATCTGGCCCACAGCCGGGAGTTTTACAGCCCTGCTCTAAAGGATTTCCATAGTTTTGATAAGTAGTAAAATATCCTAAGTAAAATAATTAGCTAAGGCTAATTATCCAGTTGTGTGCTTTTATCAACCAAAGATATTAACCAATTGATATAAAATTCAATTTCATTGTACACATGTTCTGCATTGACAATAAAGGTTTGATTTGTTTTGATTTTGATTTACTATTTTACTCATGGTTGGAGATCTTGATAAGGCAAAGGTTTCCAGTTGTGCTTAGAACTATAATAAATTATACAACTTAGAACTATAATAAATCAAACATCTTTCCAAGTAGCTGTACAGCTGAGGGAACTGAACCTATTGCATGGTGTATGTCTACAATCCCATTTATTTATTTATTTATTTATTTATTTATTTATTTATTTATTTATTTATTTATTTATTTTTAAATTTCTATACCGCCCTTCTCCCTGAGGACTCCGGGCGGTGTACAGCCAAAATTAAAAAACATGCAGTACAAATATTTAAAACAATTAAAAGATATATAAATTTGGCCCAATTAAAACTCACTACTAATTAAAACATTTAAAAATTTCTTCTTAATCCAGCCTGGCTTGCTTGAAAAAATGGGTTTTAAGGGCACGACGGAAGGCACTGAGGTCTTGGATTCTCCTTATCTCTGGGGGCAGCTGATTCCAGAGGGTAGGTGCCCCCACAGAGAAGGCCCTCCCCCTGGGGGTCACCAGCCTGCACTGTTTGGCTGATGGCACCCTGAGGAGGCCCTCTCTGTGGGAGCGCACGGGTCGATGGGAGGTCATCGGTAGCAGCAGGCGGTCTCGAAGATAGCTAGGACCTATGCCATGGAGCGCTTTAAAGGTGATAACCAACACCTTGAAGCGCACCCGGAAGACCACCGGAAGCCAGTGCAGCTCATGCAGGAGCGGTGTTACATGGGAGCGCAATGTTGCTCCCATCACTACCCGCGCTGCTGCATTCTGGACCAGCTGGAGCCTCTGGGTGCTCCTCAAGGGGAGCCCCATGTAGAGAGCGTTGCAGTAGTCAAGGCGAGAGGTGACGAGGGCATGAGTGACTGTGCACAGGGAATCCCGATCAAGAAAGGGCCGCAACTGGCGAATCAGGCGAACCTGACATAAGGTCCCCCTGGTTACAGCCGTCAGATGTTCCTCCAAGGACAGCTGCATATCCAGGAGGACTCCCAGATTGTGAGCCTTCTCTGTGGGGGCCAACGACTCGCCCCAATAGTCAGTGATGGAGTCAACTGACTATATCAGGATGCCGGGAGCCACAGCCACTCAGTCTTGGAAAGGTTGAGCTTGAGCCTGTTCCTCCCCATCCAGATCCGCACAGCCTCCAGGTACTGGGACATAACTTCAAGGGCATCGTTGGGGGGGCCTGGGGTGGAGATTAATCCTGTGCATGTATTAGTATATAACTCTATAAAACCAGGACTTTTTAAAAATTTTCTTGGACGTAATATTCATTTGACTTACCTCTCTCTACTTTTTTCATATTGAGTTTTCTTGTTCCTCTGTTTGTGTCCCTTCACATTATTATCTGGAGAAATCCCTCCTCCATTCCCATTGTTTTCCTAATAGACCTGCATAGGACATGTTCATCCAAGCACATAGAAATTTTAAAAAATGTTCCATCCTGTCTGTTTGCATATTATCAGTCTGTGCTTCTAAGAGGAAAAGGTCAGTAAGACCTTCAATAGTTGAAATAACAATGCATGTTGTATTAAAAGACAGGTTGTGTTGTTTTCTGAGTAAAGAGAGAACACTCTTAAGAAGAACTGGATAAAAATGGACTTTTAATTAATATCAAAGAATAAAATTTATTTTAATTGATTCAATATATCTTGTTATCTAGAATTAGAAGTCTATGTCTATATAGACTTTTTTTCTATTTAATTCACAAACATAAATTTATTTATTTACATGACTACCCATCTCAAACTATGTGGTGGTGGAAGGCTTAAAAACAATGCAAATTAAGTCACCAGAAAGAGTAATAGCAACAATTACTAATAATATATATATTAATATAATATATAATATATATATATATATATATATATATATATATATATATATATATATATATATATATATATATATATATATATATATATATATATATATATATATATCTCCCCTGTTATCTGATGGATATTTATTTATTTGTAAAATTTATTAGCTGCTCATCTTACATAAGATAACTCCGGGTGGCTTACAATATTACTCATCTTGGTTCCAATGCCTGTGGAAATTGCCACATTTTTATAGTCTTCTTAAAAGCCAGGAAGGTTGGAGCTAAGTCAATATTGGTAGATAGGATAGGAATGGGCTAGAGAGCATTCTGAAAGAAAGGCACTGGTACTGACACTGAGAAGGAACACTACATGAGTCCCATTAGATGTCACTGTTTCAGATATGGAACCCAAACCATGCTCATCTTATTAGGGTAGGACAACAAAAGTCCTTACAGAGATGAAGCCATGCAAATAATCCAGTCCTGTTCTATGAAGGATATATCAACTTGAATTACACTTGGAATGTATAGCTTGCAAAGTAGCAATGTTATATTAGCTGAGGTGCACTTGTAATTACCTGCACTATTGCATTCAGATCAAGTTGTAGTTTTCATGAGGTTCAAGGCAGTTCCATGTAGAGTGTATTAAGAGGTGATGAGTACATGAATCACAACAAGCAAGATGTCCTAATCCAGCGAAATAATGCACAATACAAAATTGTACAAAACCTAATATCTATGACCACCTGCTCTTTGAGCAAGACTTGAGAGAATCCCCAGATTGTACCCTAGGTCTGTGTGAGAAAGTGCATTCCATACAGAACCAAGAATGGAAAATATCCAATTCTGTGATCCAGGAAACTTCAAGCTTACAGCATTAACTCTTGATAGGGTTGAATTAAAGCAGCCCCACCCCCCATCCAGACATTCACAGCGTCCAGGCACTGGAATAAAATAGCTTCACTTGTTCTTTTAGAGGAGAAATTATTAATAATACAACATCCTATGTCACTGAATTATCTCTGCCACTGCCATCCTGTAGATGTTAAAAGGAATGAGGAGAGAGTAGAGCTCTGAAGGTACCCATCCAAGCTGGAATATAGGGTTAGATTGATTCTTGAGATCAACAGCACTGATTGCAACCAGCCCTGAAACAAAGAAAACCACCATAGCACAATGTTTCCCACTTCTAAGTGAATCCCCAATGTTACTATAGTTGGGAGTATTGGCGGACAGTGAGAGAGAAGTAGAGTCAGAATATATGCAATTCTCCCATCCTAAATCTTCCAGAGGACTTGTTAACCAAAACAGTACCAAGGATCTTATCCATTTTTTCAGGACTAACATGTTTAAACTTCTCCCAGGTAACAGTATAAGGTCATAAATTCAACTCCAAATGAAACCATGTAACTTTGTCCATCCAATGCTGAATGTATTCTTCACAGTGGCTTGTAAGGAATTCTGTAGTTCCTACTTACCTAAGAAGGAAGAGTTTATCCTAAGCAAGGTCAATGCCAACACTTGGAAGATGCCATAAAAGAAGTAAAATAAGCATGTTTCAAGGTCCTTATCATGAAGAAAATCCATTATTTATGTTCATTTGTACTATAAGTTCAATCACATGTTAATTGGATCCAGGGCATCTCTTGAGTCATGAGAGCAGATAGGGATGTAAACTGTGATTGGATCTATTGTGTGGGTTAGCATCTCTGAGGGAGAGAGTGGTATCCTCTGCTTTGAAATGAGGCACTGGTGCACCCCTCCTGAATAGGCTATCCCTGAAACCAACAGTTTTAGATAATTATTACTTAAAATACCTAAATTCCTTTAATTAGTTTAAATTGATACACCATTACTATTTTTTCCTCACAATAAGAATCTGTGAGGTAGATGAAGCTGGGAGAAAATGTGTCTAGCCTCACGTATGTCATTAAACATCTGTTGCTAAGGCTAAACTTAAACCTTCCAGGAACCATAGCTTAACTATGATATGAAGTATTAAAGTCCTAAAGTATAGAATTTGACATTTTAGGAATGACTCTGGCTTTAACCCGGTCAGAGAAAATCATTTTAAAATGATTTTTAAGGAAAAACTATACTCCTAATTCAAGTTAGTTGCTATTTAACAATTTTTGAAACATATGTATATTCTAAGAATGAGCATACTATTAAGATGGATAAATTAGATAAATATACAGTCACTTGAATTATAACTGAGAGGCAGATATTTCAAGTAGTAAAGGGAAATATCTCCATTTCTCTCAGTTTTTTTTTTTCATGAAGACTGGAAAAATCAAACTGGATTAGTGTGCAGTGAATGCAGTTAGTGTTTTATGTGAAAAATAGCCTTGATTTCTATTAGAATTCCTGAACTGTAATTGATTTTCACATGATTAGTTTCATTTCTGTCCTTCCCATTCCTGTTAACATGTAGAAATTGAGAAAAGACATAGCAGAACCAATAGGATACATACTTCTTTCACAGTTATATTTTTTTTAATGTTTAAACAGAGCAATTTTCAGAGGGAAATACATTTGGTATTTATTTGATTAAAATTATTTCTATTTCTCTGAAATTCTTTGGAAATATCAAGTAAAAAAATTAAATTGCCATGAGTTATTCCAGATTTTGTTTTAGATAAAACTGAGTGGCAGTCCTGATCAGTGGTGGGTTGCTCCTGGTTCGCCCAGGTTCGGACAAACTGGTAGCGGTGGTGGGAGGCTCCGCTCACTCACTCGGACATCATCAAAAACACTCTGCGCATACAAGCTTTGCACTCTGCGCAAAGCAAGCGAGCATGCCCCCGTACTACCGATAGCAAACCAGTAGCGCCGGGATTTGAAACCCACTACTGGTCCTGATAATTAAAGCTGATCAAGTTTTGGACAATTGGTCATCTAAAAAAGACAAATTTATAGTTTCATCATCTTTAATTGGGGAATTCTTTAAACCAATGACATTATTTTTCAGACTTGGATGGTAATCTTAAAAAGTTAAGTAATTCTAAAAACAGAGAGCTGCTGTACTTGGACAAAGTCTGAAGCACAATTTTGAAAATATGAGCAATTTGGTTAGACACTGCAACACGATACACTGTTTAACCACTGAAATTTATTATAAAGGCACAGTTTTATTCATGTTTAGAGAGGTCCAGCGAAACTTACTTCCAATAAATATGGAAATGATAGCAGCCTTTTAAGTCAGAAGTACCATTAACACATCACACAAACCTCACTTAATTCTGTATAATTTGCTAGAGTCTGAGAACTCACTGGGTTGCTGATTTAGTAACCTCTGAAAAGGTTTCTAGTGAAAGGAAAGCAACAATATAGTTCTTCTATTACAAATCATGAACTTAGTGTGCTGAATTTATGCACGTTGCTCTTACTGACATTTGCTTCCGCCAGGCACACACTGATATCCATTTGTCAGAGCTGGAAGTGATTCATGCAGCTCCTTATGTTCTACCCAGCTTTTAAAAATAATCTGAAGGAGCATATGGTAACTGTGCTGTGTCTATTACTTCAGCTGTAAGAGATATATAACTGACTTCTGTGGAATCTATGCCTCAACATGTAGAAAGGCATTCTTCCTAAGAACAGTAATATTTTTTTACAGATTTGCAACTGCTAAAGAATCCAAGACAGGTATCTTAGTCCATGGGTTAAATCCACAGAGTGTGAAGCTAAGCACATAGCAGAACACTGAACCTGAATCTACAAATTTGCTTGTTCTGTATCTTTACTCATCCTTGATTTGTTATTAGAGCATTATTAGAGAAAACTGCTTTTCAAATTTCTTATCTAATAAAATTAACTGACAAGGTTGCTACCTGTAATAAAGAAAAAACAACAACCTTGTTCTAATGTTTTGGATGAATCTTGTAGAATAATAGAGATGGCAGAATACATTTTACATCTATTATACTATGACAGAATCAGCTAAGAATAGGATAGGATAGGATAGGATAGGATAGGATAGGATAGGATAGGATAGGATAGGATAGGATAGGATAGGATAGAATTCTTTATTGGCCAAGTGTGATTGGACACACAAGGAATATGTCTTTGGTATAAAATAGGCATTATATATGATTTTTTTCCTATTGATTTATTTTGACCAGGCAAGTGGCACAACATTGCTTAACTTGGGTGAGCTTGGAAATTAAGTAGGGTTGGGTTGGTCAATATTTGGATTAGAGACAATTTGGCAGTACAGAATTGGAATTTGGATTTAGAAGTTTAAAAACAAGACTAAGGAGTGGAAAGCAAAGATGATGACAATCTGTTTCTGCACTCTTTGCTTTTGTTCCCCCACCCACTTTTTAAAAAATAGCCCTATAAGCAGGGATGAAATGCTTCAGCTTCGGACTGGATCGCCCAATTCGGTAATGCTGGCGGTGGGTGATTTGGAGAACCAGTAGCAGAAATCCCTGTGCGCCCCCACCCCACCATGCCCAGCTGAGCCGCAAGATCATCAGAGGCTTTTTTTTTTTACTTTTAAAAGCATTTTTTCGATAACTTCTTCCACTGAAAAAATGCTTTTAAAAGTAAAAAAAAAAAAGCCTCTGATGATCGCCCGACTCAGCTGGGATCGTCAGAAGCTTTTCAGAGCATTTTTTCCTGCAACCTCTTCTGGGGAAGAGGTGGTTAAAAAAATGCTTTAAAAAGGCTCTGCCAATCAGGCAACACAGCTGGGATCATCAGAGCCTTTTCTAAGCATTTTTTAACCACCTCTTCCCCAGAAGAGGTTGCAGAAAAAAATGCTTTAAAAGTCTCTCTGACGATCCCAGCTGTGTTGCCTGATCAGCAGAGCCTTTTCAAAGCATTTTTTTAACCACCTCTTCCCCAGAAGAGGTTGCAGGAAAAAATGCTTTATAAGTCTCTCTGACAATCAAGCAACTCAGCTGGGATCATCAGAGAGACTTTTAAAGCAATTTTTTTCTGCAACCTCTTCAGTGGAAGAGGTGGTTAAAAAAATGCTTTGAAAAGGCTCTGACGATCCCAGCTGTGTTACCTGATTGCCAGAGCCTTTTCAAAGTATTTTTTTGCATTTGCAGAAAAAATGCTTTGAAAAGTTTTTTTTTTAAAAAAGTTGGCCACGCCCACCCAGTCACATTACCCCACCACCATCAAGCCATGCCCACAGAACCGGTAGTAACAAATTTTACATTTCACCTCTGCATATAAGACATGTCTATGTCTGGGAGTCAGTAAATAAAACTTCATGGGCAGACCATTGTAATCAACAAAAGCTGAGACTGGTTAGAAGAATATAGTTTTAAGGATGTTTGATATTGATTCTGAAATTTTATGTTCCATGGTCAAGTGCAACATTTAGACTTTGAAAGGCTACAAGAGTCCCTACTTTCACAAAGTAGGTAAACTTAAGAAAAAGTAAGCAGAGCTAGGTCAAAATTAAATCTTGATCCGATTCAATATAATTCAAATAAAAATTTATATAATTAATATGATTACCTTCCATAGAATTAATAATTACAATTTGTTTGCAACACATTGTTGTTCTTAGTGTGATCTTAAACAAAGCTTTCTATGTTGTTTTGTGGTCCTGGAGTTTCAGGTTGCACACCCCGCTTTTACGGATTTAGTTTGGTTGTCTTGCATTACTTTGTGCTATCTAGACCCACATAATATATGATGTATTTTATATGTTTCTATAAATCATGGAAAAAAGAGTGGTTACTGAATTTTTTTGGGTTTAGAACCAACCATTTAGAATCCATATGAGAATCATATGGATAGTGCTGGGCACAAATTGAATTAATTCACTAAATTTTTTTTTAAAAAGTTTTATATTGTAATGATAAATTCAGTTTGATATCAGTATTTTATTTTTATTTCAACCTTAACAATATCAGTAACCTTGCTGTTACATTCGGATTTTCATGTATGTAAACTTTTGTCACAATCTAACACATTTTAGCCAAAGAAGTATACAAATACATGTAAGCAACATTATTTTTTAAAACATTTTACTAATAAAAAATGAAAACACAGATCAAACCATATGTTCTCGCTAATATTAAATCTATCTTAAAAACATAGAGATTATGGACGATTCATAGAATTACCTTTCAAAAATTGAAATAGAGTCTATTTGGAATTGTTTGAACTGTTGAGGATAAAGATACTTTCTAAAGTACTTTAGAAGACAATACCAGAAATGTGAATTCCTGAAGCTTTTAACTCAGAATGTTTCCAGTTACAATTAAGAATAATCAAAAGTAGGCATTCTGCCTTGCCTAGCTCCAATTTAATGCTTTTGGCAAGAATACATCTAATATATTAGAAGTAAGTCCCATATAGTTTAACAAAGATATAATGGCTTCTTTTATTGTCATAAATTGAGAAGGAGTTCTAAAGATCTTCAGAAACAAAGAGTGGCAAAGCAAATAGATTAGTGGTTGTGTAAGAATTATTTTATTCATAAAATATATGTGTGAAAACAAATAAAGTCTTACCAAAACTTTATTTATGAATGGTCTGGAAATAAACTTTTAATAATAAAGGTAAAAATAAAGCTCTATATTTTTTAGACATACAAGACATTTTTCTTGATATTCATCATAACATAGGCAAAATGAAGGAAAACAGACTGCTTCTATATAATTACTCACCTTTCCAGTAGATGGTAGTGCAGATGTGCTTAAGAGTTTGTATTATAAACTAAAGCAAACCATATGTACACATTTTACACATGTAGATTAGCAAGGTCTTTTTCCCAATATTTGAGCATTCTAATTAAATTGTGAGAATCTGTAAAAGATGAGAAAATGAACAATATGAGTTTTGACTCTAAATACAACTCCTTCAAAACCATCTCTAGAGATTCCATTTTTAGAAAGATCTCTGCTGATTTATACAAATGTTCATAAATTGAAAGACAGCAATATGTACAAATCAATAGTGCCTATAGCTATGCAGCCTTGTAAATTTGAGTGATGGCACAAAATCTTATGTTGTTTCTCAATAATTTGCAGTAGCAATTCTACTATAATTTTCCTTGTAAAATTTCATTTTCTTATCTAAGATTGATCTATCTATATCACCAGTGATAGGAATCAAGTTTTACTTCTTTATTCTGCATTTGCATTATGACTGAGACTTGGAGTTCATTTCAGCATCCATATATATTATGAAACATATTTACTCAGATATTAAACTCAGTGAATTAAACTCCATAGCTCTATTGACTTTTTTTTTTTTTTTTTTTTTAATTTGATTTATATGCCGCCCTTCTCCGGAGACTCAGGGCGGCTTACAGTGCGTTAAGCAATAGCCTTCATACTTTTGTATATTTATACAAAGTCAGCTTATTGCCCCCACAAACTGGGTCCTCATTTAACCTACCTTAGAAAGGATGGAAGGCTGAGTCAACCTTGAGCCTTGGAGAGATTCGAACCAGCAGTAAATTGCAGGCAGCTGTGTTAATAACAGGGTGCTTTAAACCACTGTAGTACCAAGGCTCTTTACATGTATACGAAAAGTTCTTTACATGTATACGAAAAGTTCAATTGGATTATTTCTCTCTAATGAGTGTAGGATTAATGCATACAATATACAACATTTACAGGTAGATTATAAACTGCTTCTTAATAGACTAATGTTCTTTCTTCTGGTTTCTTCTTTCTCCATCCCAGTGTTTGCTATTCCAATCAATCAACCAATTTTATCTCTTTTACCAGTGCTGCATTACTCATTCTACCCAACACTTAATATTCTTCACTGGAGCAAACAGAATAAAGTAAGTGCTAGAGTTATGAGAGTACATGTTCATCCCATTCTTCTAGGATGACCAAGCACCATTCACAGCTCAGGACAAAACATGTTATATTTCACACACAACAAATAAGCTCTGTTTTATAATCATAACCTTCAGCTTTTCCATTCTCCAAATCCTGTTTTGCCATGAGGACTATCAGTTGTAAATTTTCAATTTGGTGGCAGCATAAATGAGATGAAAGCCAAAGGCATTTATTTAATAAACAAAGGCAAAAGTAATAATGATCAATTAAATAATGTGTTGAAGGAAAAATATAAAGATAAAATAACTTTACTGATACGCTGAATGCGGCTGCGCGGGTTATGATGGAAATATCCTGACACTCCCATGTTACACCTCTCCTACGTGACTTGCATTGGTTGCTGGTTGCCCTCTGAGTGAGATTCAAGGTGCTGGTGATTACCTATAAGGCCCTACATGGCTTAGGCCTGGGATATTTAGGGGATCATCTGCAGCCAGCAACAGCTTCCCATCGCCCGGTGCGTTCCCACAGAGAGGGCCTCCTCAGGGTGCCGTTGGCCAGACAGTGTTGGCTGGCGACCCCCAGGGGGAGGGCTTTCTCTGTGGGTGCACCTACCCTTTGGAATCAACTGCCCCTGGAGCTCCGGGTGGCCCCCGATCTCCGCTCTTTCCGCCGCGACCTGAAAATATGGCTGTTTCATTTGGCCAGCCTGGACTGATGGGATTTTAATTCTAATTTAATTTTAATTTATTAGTCTTAATTGTACTTTTAACTGTTAAATTATGAAATTTGTATTTAATTTTTTAACTTTTTATTAGATATTTCGTAACTGTTGTGAGCTGCCCTGAGTCCGGCTGGAGATAGGGCGGCATATAAATCTCATTAATAAATAGATAAAGTATTTTGCTTCAAGAACTCCTTTCTCAAACATGAGTGACAGTGGAGGTACTCCAAAGCTGGCGAATTTTATAGCACTTTTCTGGGATCTAGTCTACAATGGAATTTCATCTTTATAGAGGTTCCACATTTTTACAGTACATTACACAACAGTTCTAATTAAGGACATTTTTATAGTTGTTTATTAACTACTAGCTGCACAATTTAGACAGTACCAATTTGCATATTGTTTTTCCTCTATGTGGGTAACAAAGTCTAACCAGAGCATGTTTTCAAGATAAATGACATGTTTGGTCTGAACTTGTGCCTGGAAACAAAAAGTAACTAGACAGCCAGCTAATGAGAAGACTCTGAAGAAAAATATTTGATGCAAACCACCTCCTCCCAAAACAAACATTTTCCATAATGTTACTACTCCTTCCCCAAATTGTCATTTTTATTTCTGCTTACCTTCAAAGGGTAAACCAGGAGAACAAACCAACTCCAGTAAATTATGCCATTTGATGGACGAGATCTAAAGTGTGCTCACTCTGCTTGATCTCCCCAGATTGGGGAAGCAACTGGAGATAAGTGGTACTACGGATTACCAGCCCCAATGCCATACAAGACTTTAACAGAGATAACCAACATTTGAAATGTAGCTCAAAGCTAACTGGTCACCAATGCTCATAAAGCAACAGGGTCATTGGAGCATAATGCATTTGTTTGTTTGTTGTTTGTTTGTTTGTTGTTTGTTTGTTTCAATTTGTATACCGCCCTTCTCCAATATGACTCAGGGCAGTGAACAGCCAAAATAAAAAAAGGACAAACAAAATTTAAAAGCAATTTAAAATAATTAAATATTTTTGGCCCCAATTTATTTATTTATTTATTTATTTATTTATTTATTTATTTATTTATTTATTTATTGCGATTTATATGCCGCCTTTCTCCCTAGGGACTCAAGGCGGCTTACAAAATGACAACTTCAATACAAATCACAATACAATACCAAATTAAAATCAGTAACCCAATTAAAAAATGATTTAAAATTATACCAGTGTACCCCCAAACGGATCAGTTTAATTGGTGGAAGAGCCACGTCTTCAGCTCGCGACGGAAGGAAAGAAGGTCGGGGGCTGTCCTGAGCTCAGTGGGCAATCCATTCCAGAGAGTCGGGGCTCCCACAGAGAATGCCCTCCCCCTGGGGGTCATCAGCCGACATTGTTTGGCCGACGGCACCCTGAGGAGGCCGACTCTGTGAGAGCGCACAGGACGATGGGAGAACGGCTGGAGATGGTCCTGCAAGTACCCCGGGCCTAAGCCATGAAGGGCTTTATAAGTGAGCACCAGCACCTTGAAACGTATCCGGAGTGCCACCGGTAGCCAGTGCAGCTCACGCAGGAGAGGTGTTACATGGGAGTATCTAGACGCCCCAGTAACTACCCGCGCAGCTGCATTTTGGACTAGCTGAAGCCTCCGGACACATCCCAAGGGCAGCCCCATGTAGAGGGTGTTACAGTAGTCCAACCTAGAGGTAACAAGGGCGTGAGTGACCGTGGCGAGGGCATCCCGGTCTAGGAACGGGCGCAACTGGCACACAAGATGGACCTGTGTGAAGGCCCCCCTGGTTACGGCCGTCAGATGGTCATCTAAAGACAGCCGAGAATCCAGGAGGACACCCAAGTTGCGGACCCTATCGGAGGGACCAAGGGTTTCACCTCCGATCATTAAGGATGGAACCTCCAGATCCCAGGATGCCGGCATCTGCCCATACTGTTGCATTGTAGATCAACTGTATCTTCCACATGAACTTTAAATGCAGACTCACACAGATCCTATTAAAATAATCTAATCCTGAGGTGTTTTGTTTTTGCAAAATCCCACAGCTGTCACTTGCTCTTTTAACAGGAGCTGATTGTCCAAGAAACCTTCCGTTGACAACAAGACTTCAGAGGAGAAGTGCCACGCAATTGAGAGTTAATGCTGGAATATTACTGGATCCTGAATGGATAAAAAGACTTTGTCCTATATTTACACTTCCTCCTGCTTTTTCCTACTATGCACCAAAAATAGTATTTTCTGACTTATGGCAGCATATCCTATACTGTAGGGCTTGCCTGTTATAGTTCATTTCATTGTAAATAAACACTTCCACCTCTATTTGCTTTTGTGAGTTATTATAGGAAATGCCTCCTACACTGTGGTCATTGGCCACTTTCCTCTTAAGACTGCTATTTTTTCCTGCTGATATAATGCGTGGAATCAAGCTGTTTAAGTCTGCAGTTCAGAAAAGTCCCAAGTTGGAAGGGGGAGACCAGATTATTCCTTGCTTGAAACAAATTAAGAATAAATTGTTTTTCCCCTAATTTCTCAGTAATCAAAATACCCCAAACCAAGCTCCAAGATGCATTACCTCAAAATATTAATATATCTGCCAAGGAAACAACACATTATAATGAATAAAATGTCATGGCATTTATATATAAATCAAATCACTGCTTCACTTTTACTTTTATACCTTTTTTCTAATGAAAAATATTGCCTTAAGTTATTTTTAATAATATCTTTTATTAGCCATGTTCTACAATGGATTAGTTTTATTACGGTATCTTCTGTCATAGAAAAGCAATACAAACCTATTTTTAAGTGGAAGTTGGTACTTTTATTGAAAGAAGTGATAAAGCTTTATTCCTTGATAAATGATGCAGTTGGACATTTACCTTAACTCATGCCCACTTTAGCCAATGTTATATTTCCACTGTATCAGTACTATTATTTCAATTTTGTTTGAGCTGGAACAATGATTAAAACTTATCTATAAGCTTTGGAAATGTAGGTGGCCAAATTCCAAGTGAATAATGACAGGCTAGCTATTTAATTTCCCAAGCACTTACTGCTAGGAAAAGAAATCTTTTCTATAGTATGTTAGATTCTCTAACTGCCCAGTGGTTGTTCCACTGTTATTAAACAGCTGTAGACTTTTCTTCAAAGGAGAAACTTTCAGGATTCAAAAATCTTGGGTTCCATTCAGCCTAAGGCCACAATTAGTAAAAGCTATTAAGGTCATTAGTGCATGTAAAAAAGAGGTGAGGAAGCCCTCTGTTTATGCAACATACATCACAATACTGTGTACTAACATTTTAAACTGGGCCAATTAAGACATGATGTTGGCTTCAGATTTAAACAAGCCTGCAGACTCACTTCTGGCATTATTTAAAACTAATTCCCTTTTGTATAATTGAATACTTCTGTGATGTGGCTGTTAGCAGATGTGTTTCAACTCAAGTAAAAGCCATGCTTCAGTTCCTGTTGTGACATCATGAAAAAAAGGGAAATGTTATCATACAAATATACCATATGCACACAATAAAGAAGGACACACATTAGAATAAGACACGAATAATTTAATTTAATTTAATTTAATTTAATTTAATTTAATTTAATTTAATTTAATTTAATTTAATTTAATTTAATTTAATTTAATTTAATTTAATTTAATTTAATTTAATTTAATTTAATTTAATTTAATTTAATTTCCAATTTATATACCGCCCTTCTCCCTGAGGACTCAGGGCGGTGTACAGACCAAAATAAGAACATAGAATATAAATATTAAAAAACAGTTAAAATATATATATATAAATTTGGCCCAAAATTTAAGAAATCACAAACCGATTAAAAGAATTTAAAAAATTTCTTCTTAAGCCAGCCCGGCTTGCTGGAAAAGATGGGTTTTAAGGGCACGACAGAAGACACTGAGTTCATAGATTCTCCTTATCTCAGGGGGCAACTGATTCCAGAGGGTAGGAGCCCCCACAGAGAAGGCCCTCCCCCTGGGGGTCACCAGCCTACATTGTTTGGCTGATGCCACCCTGAGGAGGCCCTCTCTTGGGAGCGCACGGGTCGATGGGAGGTCGTCGGTAGCAGCAGGCGGTCTCGCAGATAGCTAGGCCCTATGCCATGGAGCGCTTTAAAGATGATGACCAACACCTTGAAGTGCACCCAAAAGACCACCGGGAGCCAGTGCAGCTCGCACAGGAGCGGTGTTACATGGGAGCGCCATGTTGCTCCCATCACTACCCGCGCTGCTGCATTCTGGACCAGTTGGAGCCTCCGGGTGCTCTTCAAGGGGAGCCCCATGTAGACAGCATTGCAGTAGTCAAGGCAAGAGGTGACGAGGGCATGAGTGACTGTGCACAATAAGCCAATATATTAGTCTATATTCCATGTACTGTATATGGATGGATGACTTTAGGTCCATTTTCCATTTTGTGATTGATTTATAAATATTTGAGGGAAACCTTTCATAGAGCAGTCTTCCTCAACTTTCTATTGTTATTGCTTCTAGTTTGACTTTTGAATTGTTTGAGCAGTAATGTTTTACTGCTTTTATTAAAGGGACGCGGTGGCTCAGTGGCTAAGATGTTGAACTTGTTGATCAAAAGGTAGGCAGTTCAGCGGGTCGAATCCCTAGTGGCGTGTAATGGGGTGAGCTCCCGTTACTTGTCCCAGCTTCTGCCAACCTAGCAATTTAAAAGCACCTAAAACATGTAAGTAGAAAAAAATGGGATCACCTTTGCTGGGAAGGTAACAGCATTCCGTGTGCCTTTGGTGTTTATTCATTCCGGTCAACATGACCATGGATACGTCTGTGGACAGCACTGGTTTTTTTACTTTGAAACAGAGATGAGCACCGCCCCCTAGAGTCAGGAACGACTGGCACATATGTGCGAGGGGAACCTTTACCTTTACCTTACTGATTTTATGGATGTTATATTGTTGATGTTTTCCTTGGCTTTTATAATCCATATAAACTGCTGGAACCTGTAGGTGGCGATGGAGTAGAAATGTGAAAAATCAATTGATGAGTCTTACCACACTGTTCAAATTAGTATATTAGATCTTAAAATCTTCAACCAGGTAGCCTAGTTTAGAATCTGGAACTTAAAATGTGTATCTTATTGCAATCCTGATTGGATAGGCTGAAAGATAATTATTTGGGCAAGTCTTTAACTATCCTATTTGGACATGTAATCACCTAACAGTTATTTGACAATACTAGTGTAATTTCCATTCAAACATGGACCAGGTCTCACATTTAAATGAACATTTAGCAACTATTACCCACTCTTAGATGATGAATTGTGTATAATCTATCACTATTTTTCCTTCTTCCCATCATATGTTTTATACCTTGTTCAAACTCTGGCATTCACACAACAGACCTCAGTTGTGTGATACATGCAGAAAGCTGGAAAATCCATACTCTAATCTTTAATGCACAGGTAAGCAGAAGAGCCATAAAAACAGTGTATGAATATATTAATCAAAGTGAAAATGTGTTTAGCATTTAAAAACCCTCTTGCCTATTTATGTACATAGTATAAAACATCATCTACAGTACAATAGATGCAAAAGCCATTTTAGCCTAGAACCTGATCTTCAAGGCACTTTTAAAAGATAGTAGATTTAGGACTTCCTGAAACTCAGATTCAGTGGTATTCCAAAGGGCAGACACTATGCCAGAAAAATCTAATGGTCTCCTGCTTCTCTCAACGATTTCTTCAGATTTAATCAATCAGCAACAAGTTATGTCTATATATAAGATATCATTGACAGGATAGCAGATGGTGTTTACTTTTTTCGTTCATATTGGTTGTAGAATGAAAGAATGTCCTGGAATTATATGAGATATGTAGAAAAGAACTTTGTCTTGTATGGCTCTCAAAATAAAATAAATTCAATCACTTTGTAAAATAGTAGAAAATGATTGAATCTTTTATAAGCCCTTTAAATGCTGGCTGATTGGTTTACTTCTTTAACTGACATTTATTTATTTATTTACCTATTTTTGGGAGTATAAGATGCTCTCAAGTATAAGACACAATAATTTTTGGGGAGCAAAACAAGAAAAAAATTCCACCTCTTCCTAACAGCATCCATTGGTACTCATCTGGCTAGTATCCTTGCAGCAAACAGCAAACTGCCTGGTCAGCTTCAACACATTATCTGATTTAGCATGAACAGCTGATTGGTCGTTGGATCAGCTTCCTGGAATACTGCCAATCAGCTGTTCCAAGCTGCAGGGATTGCCAGAGCCCATTGCCGCCTCTGCGGGTCGCATTTTTGCCTCCCAGTATTGGGTTTTTGTCCTGTGCAGAGGCTCTGCAACATTCATCCTGCACATTGGGCCTACGGAGGCCCAAACAGAACATTAGAGGGGCAGATCCAGCCATTGGAAACTCCACTTTGACTGGCAATGTGCCAGGTGAGGCCTGCAGAGGCCCGAACGGAACTTCAGAGGGATGCACATGTCTGAGAGGCTGGATACTGCTTGCTAGATCTTCACAAGGTAAGTGACCCGGCATGGCAGGTTGGGTGGGGGAGAAAGCAATTGTGAGGAGCATGAGGTATTTCAGTGGGTCATGGAGATCTTGGGTGGTCTTAGTCAGGTAGCCTGTTCCATAACTAGGTCTCCCCATAGCCTTCCCCATCCTGAAATATCTCATGTACACATAACAAGCCTCACATTCGATTAGCGAATGTATGGGCAAAAGGAGGGAGTGATCCCGTTCAAGGTATGAGATTCACTCCTACAAATCTTCAGGTTCAGAATGGAATGGTAGGGTCCATTTCATTCATAAATCAAGAACTACCTGTAATTGCTTTAGCCAGACAAAACTAAACTTTAAAGCCTTGATCAGCTAAGAAAAGGATTAGATATCAGTGGGAATTTGTTAAGTACTCCCTATGCTGCAAATTCAATGAAACTTGGTGATTGGAAATAATGCTAGGACAGTGGCTCAATGTTGTTTTCCTTTACTTAGATATTAGAACCGTTCCTTCACAAAAGTGAAAAGAAACATGATTTCTCTGTTATTTATTTAGATAACTGAGAAGTTCCAGTAGAGATGGAATTGGTATAGATTGGTATACATGCGGCCACGTGTTTATTGGACCCGTGTCCCTCCTGGTTGGTGCTGGCCTCCCAGGAGGTTACACGAGGCTGGCTCCAGGGGATTATAAATGCTTCTCTGAGTGAGGGTGTCTTTCCCGCGGTGGTGAGGCCCCTCCTCAAGAAGCCTTCTCTGGACCCGGCTGTGTTAGCAAATTATCGTCCTGTCTCCAACCTTTGCTTTGTTGCGAAGGTTGTTGAGAGTGTGGTTGCGTGACAGCTGCCTCAGTACCTGGATGAATCGACCTATCTAGATCCGTTCCAGTCGGGCTTCAGGCCGGGTACAACATGGAGATGGCATTGGTCGCATTGGTTGATGATTTCTGGAGGGCTCAGGACAGGGGTTGCTCCTCTGTCCTGGTCCTATTAGACCTCTCAGTGGCTTTTGATACCATCGACCATGGTATCATGCTGCACCGGTTGGAAGGGTTGGGGGTGGGGGTCACTGTTTTATGGTGGTTCTCCTCCTTTCTCTCCAACTGGTCGCAGTCTGTGTTGACAGGGGGGCAGAGGTCGACCCCGAGGCCCCTTGTATGTGGGGTGCCACAAGGATCGGTCCCCTCGCCTTTTCTGTTCAACATTTATGTGAAGCCACTGGGCGAGATCATCCATGGTTTTGGGGTGAAGTACCACCAGTATGCTGATGACACCCAGCTGTACATCTCCACCCCAGACCACCCCAATGATGCCCTCGAAGTGATGTCCCGGTGCCTGGAGGCCGTACGGATCTGGATGGGGAGGAACAGACTCAGGCTCAACCCATCCAAGACCGAGTGGCTGTGGTTTCTGATGTCCTGATATAGTCAGCTGGTGCCATCACTGACTATTGGGGGCAAGTTGTTGGCCCCCACAGATTGGGTTCGCAACTTGGGCATCCTCCTGGACTTACGGCTGTCTTTAGAAGAGCATATGACGGCCGTGGCCGGGATGACTTTTTATCAGGTTTGCCTGATTCACCAGTTGCATCCCTTTCTGGATCAGGACTCGTTACACATGGTCACTCACATCCTTGTCACCTCACACCTGGACTACTGTAATGCTCTCTACATGGGGGCTCCCCTTGAGGAGCACCCAGAGGCTCCAACTGGTCCAGAATGCAGCTGCACGGGTGGTGATGGGAGCGACGTGGTGCTCCCATGTGACTCCCCTCCTGCGCGAGCTGCACTGGCTCCCAGTGGTCTTCCGGGTGCACTTCAAGGTTTTGGTTACCACCGTTAGAGCGCTCCATAGCTCAGGACCAGGGTACTTACGAGACTGCCTTCTGCCGCCAGTAGCCTCTCACCGACGAGTTTGCTCCCATAGAGAGGGGCTTCTCAGGGTGCCGTCGGCCAAACAATATCGACTGGCGGCCCCCAGGGGGAGAGCCTTCTCTTTGGGAGCACCTGCCATCTGGAATGAGCTCCCCCCGGAGATACAGAGGATCCAAGATTTACGCACTTTCCGCCGTGCCCTATTCCAACAGGCTGGCCTGGCCTAACTCTCCCTTTTAAATTGGGTTTTAAATGTTTTGTATAATTGGATGTTTTTAGATTTGTTCTTGAGCCCAAATTATTTAATCTATTTTTAATAGTTTTTAACTTTTATATGTTACTGTATTTTTATCTTGGCTGTTCACCACCCTGAGTCCCCCTGGGAGTAGGGCGGTATATAAATATGATAAAATAAATAAATAAATAAATCGTTCACAGAGATTTGTACAGTTATTTCCTTGATTAAATAAGATTTGACAAAGTCTGAAAAAGTAATTCAAAATGTATAGGTAAATTCAAGTTATAAATCTCATATTAAATAAAAATAAATACCTCAGGAATTAAGGATTGTATTGTGATGGAGAATGTATTGTCAAAACTGACATCTGGAACTACATTTTGCAACATCTGAAAGAAAATATACTTTATAAAAGTCAACATAAAGGAAGTCCATAACTTTTATGAAGTTCTCCTTTGAGAACTGTGGTTTTTGCATAACAGTGCACAACAGCTGTTCCTTCAAACTTATTAACAAATGGTAGTGAAATAGTAAACCTTACATTTTACTAAACCCCTCTTGAATGAGATTCTTGTTTATTTAGGTCTTAGTCAAGTATAATTTAAACTGGTGACAAAAGTCACCTTATTTTTTTCTCATTGTAACATATATCCATATTTTCCATTTTCCAAAAAAGCAAATATTGTGCATTCATATCAGAAATTGCCCTAGACTACAAATATTTCTCAGGACATCCAAAGAGAACTACAAATTGGAGAATGTATTTTGCTGTTTGTGCAAGTGGACTGAAGATAATACATGAAAAACAAATATGTTTTGCTTTTGTTTACATTTTTCCAAAATGCAAAATGATGTCTGATTCCTGCATAGCAAGCATACATCCACCTAATATAGTGCAGACAGAAATTCAAATGATTGACAATCCTTCCATAATCCTTTTCTAGAAATACAGTACATCTTACGTATTTATGCTTGAGTTTTGTTGATTGACTTCTCACTACTTTAAGCAATTCCTTCAATTATACCATTTGTGCATTCAAAAATTTAACAGTTCCATTAACCACATTAACCTTCAAGAATTAAAACTTAATGGATTTCTGACTAATGCCAATGAAATACAAAAATCGTAAAATGTACTTCTGTAATTTTAAAGTTTGACTGCCGTTTATTAACAGTAGAAATTCAGAAAGTAATAAATGTTCCATATTTCTACATAAGTAATCTGACTACATAGGATAATCTGACTTCTTAGGGCATAAGAATAGTTTTACTGGATAAATCTAAGGGCCAGTTAAGCATTTTGTTTTTCACAGTGGCCAACCACATGCCTCTGGTATCCTTGTAGTCAGAGATGGACACATACTTCCCTCCTGCTGCTCTTTTCCTCTAGCTGTTTTTGGAAGCATGTTTCTTCCAAAGCAGAAATAACATTGCATTTCCTAAACTAATGATCCTTGACAGTTCAGGAATTGATCCAATCCCTTTTAAAGCCATCCAACTAGTGGCCATTATCACATCTAGTGATAATGAATTCTTCAGGTTAATTATGCATGGTGTAACCAGCTCACTGCTTATCCCTAAGCCATGATCATTTATGAACTTACTTTTTCCTGCTGAGAAAATTGCCCATTTATTCCTAATTTGTAGTTTCCATTTATTTAAATGAAGGTTTTGTTTTCCTTCTGTTAAGCATGTCTGATTCTTGGTGACTGCCTGGACAAGTCCCTGCAGTTTTCTTGGGAATTTTTTTTTTCAGAAGTGATTTGCCATTGTCTGCCTTCTAGGGCTGAAAACAGTGCCTGGCCCAAGATCATCAATGGAGATTTGTGCTTAAAATGGGACTAGAACTCAAACTCCCCTGGTTTTTAGCCCTAACCACTACACCAAACTGACTGTCATAAATGAGGCAGTGATCCATAAAACATAGGATCACTTATTTCATAAGCAATATGTTTATCAATAGCTTATGATAAGGAAACGTGACAAACATTACTTGAAAATCCAAGGGTACAATATTGAGTGGGTAAGTTTTATTCAGCTGCCTGTTGACACTCTCAGAGCACTATGCAATTTTGTTTAGTTGGTCTTTATCTTTGCAGAATGTATGATAATTTTCTCTAAAGATGACTTAGTGAGCTATGTGCTTAATGTTTTTTCTTTGATCCTGTTTCTAATAATTTGCCTGCAAGTCATTAATATGACAAGTCAATAATTTTCTATATTTCTTCTGATTTTTTTTTCTTAAACAACACAATTCTCTGATATTCATCAATTCTAAAGAGCTGATTATGTATTTTGTCTAGCAGGATGATAAATTCACCTTTGAATTTTTAAATCTCTTAGATTTAGATGTATAAAGATCTAACAATTTTTTGCTCTCAAGATGTCCAAAGGTATATTTTCTTAATTTGTTTTAGCTGTTCTCAGTTTGCTTGAGGAAGTGAAGAAGATGGAATAATGGAAGAGACACCTAAAGTACTGCTGGTGAAAAACAAAAGGCAAGGATGATTAAACAATAGTGAGCTCCTTTGTTAGGATGTACATTATAATAAGAACAGTAAAGTCACCTTACTTCTCCAGTCTAATTATATGTACAGATACTTGGTCTATATGTGTGTTCTGGACCCATGTCCATCCTGATTAAAGCCTCCTGTGTTGGAAGGGCAGAACAGATAGTCCCCCCCCCTTCTTTAATATCTACATGAGATCACTGGGAGAAGTTATCCATAACATGGGGTGGAATATCAACAATATTTTGATAATACCCAGCTATGCATCTCCATCCTGGGCCAGTCAAGCAATGCTGTTCCAGAGTTGGTCCAATGGCTGGAGAGTGTAAAAGTTTGGCTAGGGAAGAATGAGCTTCAGTTCAACCTCAGAATTTCCCTCTTTCCCTCCTACACCCACTTGCCTGATGAACTGTTATCTTTTACTCTTGTGGAAGAAGCATTTGCCTGGAAAGAGCTGGTGCACAACTTGGAAATCCTTACGGATCTGTAATTTCTGTCTGAGTAGAAGATGAAAGTTGTGGCCTGATCTAGGAAGCATACATACCCTATGGTTATGTCTTCCTCTGGGACATCAGTAGTTCTTGCTATGGTTGTTTGAGTTTTTTGGATGTCTTTATTACTTTGGGAGTTGTGGTTCATAGTGTGTGTGTGTATGTGTGTGTGTGTAATAATAAGTACAGTAAATAAAATAAACCTGTCCTCTCTTGAAAGGTTACAAATTTCAAGTGAAAATTAAGGTTATTCTGGAAAAGAAATACTGAAGCTAAATTTTTAATTAAATTTGTGAGTGATATTGTTAGAAACATACCACCTGGAGACATCTTGTTGATCAGGCTGATCAATACTTTTCATTATGTGCCAATTGACTCACTTCAATATGGAAAGTTCCTGTTATAGCCTCTTTTTCTTTTTTATTATTATTTTTTAGTTTATTTATTTATTAATACTATAAGATATAAGAATACAAAAGAAAATGGTAGATGAAGGGGGGGAAAGGGAAGGGGAAACTGTAGAAAAAAGGGGGTAAAAAGAAAGAAAAGGTGTTGACTTCCGACTCCTTTTGGTGCAGTAGAATAAGATAATAACATCAAACCTCAACTTTTTTACTTTTACATAATAGTATAAACTAGCCATTTCTATAACAACAAACTTATCTAATTGGTAAAACCCAAAATCAAAGTTTCATTTTTTTTCTACCTTGAGCACAAGCCAGAAGTGGCTTCCAAGTAGAAACAAAAGTAATTGTGTTTTTGTCTGTAATCAAACCAGTCAGTTTAGCCGTCTCTGCTAACTCCATCAACTTCTACCACCATGCATCCATTGTGGCAATCAAAGTGCCTTCCATTTTTGTGCATACAGTAATCTTGCTGCCATCAACATATATAATATCAAAGTTCCAATTTTTTTTCCAAGTCTTTTTCCATTAAACCCAAAAGAAAGTTTCTGGTTTTATCTTTATATTCACTCTGAGGATCTTCTGTATTAAGATGTAAGTGCTAGCCTGGTTTAGCTCAACAGACAGAAGCACTGTAATTTAACACCAGCTGTCTGCAATTAAAGTAAGATCAAATCTCGCCAGGCTCAAGGTTGACTCAGCCTTCCATCCTTTCTAAGGTAGGTAAATTGAGGACCCAGTTTGTGGGGGCAATAAGATGACTTTATATAAATATACAAAAGTATGAAGGCTATTGCTTAACGCACTATTGCTTAACGCACTGTAAGTCGCCCTGAGTCTCCGGAGAAGGGCGGCATATAAATCAAATTTTAAAAAAAACAACAACTTGCTACTATTTATTACCTACTTCTGTTTTGTAATTTCTACTTGATCTCTTACATGGTCTTATGTGATCATGGTTTATTTCTTCTGTTTTTAAGAACTATTTAAATTGTTCCTGTTTGATCCTTTTACTACAAACTGGTAAGAAGAATATTGTATCTCTGGGCTGATTATGCCTGGCTAAGACTTGGATTGATTAAAGACTATGAGATTGTTTTTCATTAAAAGTAAAAACTTTGATAAACCAGTTTATATATATTTTATTCATTGTTGCTCTCAGCACCATTTCCATGTGCTCTATGCTCTGCTGGTTGTTAACACAACAATATCCTTAACATTGGTTATGGGCCCAGAATAATCAGAATAGCCAGGTTAACTGGAACAACTAGAATTGCTCAGAGGTAAATATAGTTATCTTGTGAACTGAGAGTTAATGTGAATAATATAGTTTTCTGTATATAATATATAATTCAAGTGAAGATGGCACAAGAACAGTCATCAAATATTTCCATGATAATCCGGTTGGATGGAACAAACTATGTTTCCTTGTCTACGAAATGCAACCTACTTTTGCACAGAGAAGGACTATGGGATGTAGTTAATAATCCACCGGATGTAACAGCATGGAATCCTGATGATGATGAAGATGCAAAGAAATTAGCCAAGTTTAACCGAGATAATGAACGAGCTCTTTGCATAATTGGACTGACACTGAGTGACCAGCAGCTTGTCCACATTCGTGGCGAAGATTCTGCTGCTAGTGTTGGACCAAATTGAAGAGCTTATATGTTCGTGATAGTGTGGGTGCTCATAAATATCTCATACGGAAATTGTTTAAACAACATTTTCTTAAAGGAGGAGACATGATGGTTCATTTGGAATCCATGACCAGAATTTTCCAAGAGCTACATGAAAAGGAACTTATTTTCTCAGAACTACAACAAGTTTATATAATCCTTTCTTCTTTGGACGATAGTTATGATGACTATGTTTCTTCACTGGAGGTTTTGACCAGAGATGAACTCACATTGACTGGCTTAACCAGTAGGTTGTTGGAAGAATCCAGAAGAAGACAAGAAAGAGATCAATTGAGAGTGAAACAACCAAAAGAAGAAAAAATGTATTCAACTGCCTATTTTGTAAAACAATGTTTTGTTTGTGGGGCTAAAGGGCATATAGCTAAGTATTGTATGAAGAAGAAAATGTCTGTTGGGGATAATAATAGAACCAAAAAGAGTTGTAATTTAGCTATATCCAGTTCTACAAATATGAATTATGATTGGTGGGTGGTTGATAGTGGTGCTTCTCAATCTATCACTAGGAATAGAAATAATTTTGTGGAATTGAATAAGGGTAACCAACATGTTAAATTAGCCAATGGTTGGAAAATGAAAGTAGCTGGAGAGGGTGTTGCACGTTGGTCATTTATTAATGAACCTTTGCTCTGCTGGTTGTTAACACAACAATATCCTTAACAACAATAATAAGTTCATGTCTACCACATAGTGGTAGGGACATGGTGGATCAATGGCAAAGATGCTGAGCTTGTCGATCAGAAGGTTGGCAGTTCAGTGGTTTGAATCCCTAGCGCCGCATAACTGAGTGAGCTCCTGTTACTTGTCCCAGCTTCTGCCAACCTAGCAGTTCGAAAGCACGTAAAAAATGCAAGTAGAAAAACAGGGAAGGTACCTTCTTTGGTGGGAAGGTAACAGCGTTCTGTGCTCCTTTGGCATTTAGTCATGCCGGAGACATGACCATGGAGACATCTTCGGACAGCACTGGCTCTTCGGCTTAGAAATGGAGATGAGCCTCTTCCCTAGAGTCGGGAACGATTAGCATGCATGTAGGGGGAAACCTTTACCTTACCACATAGTAGGATTTCCAATTTGTTTTTTACAAAACCAAACCCATAACTCTCTTTGTCTGATTTAAATCTTTCTTTCAATTGTAAATATGTAACCAATGGCAGGCATGTCCTTCTGATTCTAACTCCCCATTGGACTTAAAGATAGGATCACCATATTATTTGACCATAAGTCTATCAGTCTGGCTTCGGCATCATTTCTTTTTTAAAAAAAAGCTTCCAACACACAGACCAAATAACAAGTGTCAAAATCTTTTCAAACCCAATATGTGCAGTACCAATAATAATAATTAAAACAAAGATTCCACATGTTTCCTTCTTATTTCAATCCAAATTTTTGCCAGTGCTCCTCTAATGTAGTGTCTCCTAAAGTGTTCATGCTGTCTGGGCTTTTCCTCCCATAGGAATGCGTGCCAACCTTTGAACAGATCGAATCCTTCTAGAGCTAATATTCGTTTATCTTTGAGTGTCATCCAATCCTTAATCCAGGTTAGGGCTGTTGCAATGTAATAGGTTTGCCAATCTGGTAATCCCAGGCCACCTCTTTCTTTGGTATCTTGCAAGTGTTTCAATTTAATCCTGGCTCTCTTCCCCTGCCATATATATTTGGATATCATTTTGTCGAGGTCTTTAAAATATGTTTTCCCCGGATTTATCGGTATTGTTCTGAATAAATATAACATTTTTGGTAGAATAGTCATTTTAATTGACGCAATTTTGCCTAATAATGATAGTTTTAATTTACTCCATGCCTCTAAGTCCTTCTGTATCTGTTTAACCAATTTGATGTAGTTATCTTCTTTTAATGATGATACTTTATTGGTGAGCCAAATTCCTAAGTATTTTATTTTAGTTGTTGTTTGTATTCCTAGTGCCTCTTCCAGCTCTTCCTCCTGGGGTTTTGTCAAATTTTTGGTTAGTAATTTAGTTTTTTGTCTATTAATTTTCAAACCTGCCACTTCGCCATATTGTTCTAGCTTCCTTAATAAATTCAGTCCTGATTGTTTCGGTTGCTCTAATATGAATACTACGTCATCCGCGAATGCTTGAAGTTTATATTCCTGGTTTTTTGTTCTTAATCCTTTTATTTCATTATCATTCCTAATTTCGTTCAATAGGGGCTCCAGTGCTAGTATATATAGTATGGGAGAGAGGGGACATCCTTGTCTCACTCCTTTGGATATTTTAAATTGGTCTGTTGTCTCTCCATTTATCCATATTCTTGCAATTTGATCTGAGTATATTGTTTTAATCATATTAAGGAATTTCTCGCCAGCTCCCATTTTTTCTAGTTGCAATGTTAAAAACCCCCAGTTAAGATTGTCGAAGGCTTTCTGTGCGTCGAGGAAGAGTAAGGCCATCTTTTCATCTGATTTTTGTTCATAGTATTCCAGTATATTAATTATTGTTCTTGTGTTTTTGTTGATTTGCCTATTTGGAATAAAACCATTTTGGTCTGGATGGATATAATTCACAATAATTCTCTTCATTCTCTGAGCCATGATCGATGTAAATAATTTATAGTCTGCGTTTAGAAGTGATATGGGTCTGTAGTTTTTGGTTTGAGTTAGGTCTGAGTCTTCTTTAGGTATCAGTGTAATGATTGTCTCTACCCATGATTTGGGAATTTTAGCTTCTAAAATCGCTTCGTTCAGGACTTGTAATAGAATGTCATCCATTGGCTGATTCTCGATTTTGTAGAATTCTGCCGGGATGCCATCTGGGCCTGGTGTTTTATTGTTGTTCTGCTTCTTCTTCGCTTCAATTAATTCTAATATCGATATTGGTCTGTTCAAGAGTTCTCTTTGAGTTTCTTTTATTTCTTGGATATTGGCTTTGTTTATATATTCTTTTACTTTCTCCAATTGGATTTCTTCCTGCGTATATAATTCCTGATAGAAATTTCTTACAATTCGCTTTTTTGCCTCATTCATATGCTGTAGTTGCCCTTGTTCGTCTTGTAGTTGGTGTATTAGTCTTTTCTCCTTTTCTTTCTTTAGCTTATATGCCAACCAACGTCCTGTTTTATTAGCGAATTCAAATTGGTTTTGCTTTGCCATTCTAATCTTTCTAGCTATTTCTGTTGTTGTTATTAAGTTTATTTCATGTTTGATATGATTTATTTTTTCCTTAATCTCTTTCCCATCTGGTCTGTTCTGTAATTCTACTTCTTGTTTTCCGAGTTCAGTCATTAGGTTATTCCTTCTTTGCTGTTTCTCTCTGTTTTTCTTCACCTTGAATGAAATTGTTAATCCTCTTATATATGCTTTTGTGGCATCCCATAGAATTTGTAATGATGTATGTTGCTTTTTGTTTATTTGAAAAAATATCTCCATCTCTTTCTTTATCATCTCTATGTATTCTTTATCTTTGGTAATTTCTCTATCCATCATCCATCTTCCTCTTTTTGACCGGCCTTCCAGACTATTGTTATAGGACTGTGGTCTGCCCATATGTTCGGTGTGATTTCAATTTCTTTTATGCTTTCTCTTAGTTCTGCCGTCATCCAGGCCATGTCTAGTCTGGACCAAGACTGATGGGGATTTGAATAATATGTATACTGTTTTTTGGTTTTATTCAATTCTCTCCAGGCATCTTTCAGTTGTAACTCTTGAGTCATGTCCTTGAAAGTATCCGGTAGTGTCTTTTTCTTAGATTTGTTTTTTTTGTTACTTTGGTAGTCATAGTCCATATCTACAATTGCATTATAGTCCCCTATTATACATATGTGTTCGTAGTCTAATTCTTTAATTTTGTCGTGTAGCTTTTTGAAGTATTCTTTTTGGTTCCCGTTTGGGGCATATATTGATACTAGTAGCATGTTTCGGGCCTCCGTCTTAATATTGACCATTAATATCCTACCATCTCCGTCTGTGTAAATTTGTTTTGCCTGAATATGATTTTTAGTGTATATTGCAATGCCTCTTTTTTTTTGTTCTGATAGTGAGGTAAATAGTGATCCAAGTTTTCTGTTTTCTAATAATTGTTTGTGTTGTTTTTTAATATGTACTTCTTGTAAAATGATAATGTCTGTATCTAATTTTTGAAGTTTTTTAAAGGTGTGTGTTCTTTTGGTTGGTAGATTAAGGCCATTTATGTTAATTGAAATTAATTTCAACTCTTGTCTCATTTCCTTTAGTTTTTCTTTGTTAGTTTGAGTTTACTTGTGTTTCTTGTTACCATTTGTGTTTTCCCCCTAGCCCCTTCTCTTTCACTCCTCTCCTTTTCCCTAGACTCCTTTTCTTCCTTTCCTTTTTTTGTTTCCCCCGTAAGGTGTTCGTAAGGAAACATTACGATAAAATTCCAAGATGGATATCAACCATGGAAGCACAAATCTACCCGAATACAATGGATATGAATAAAATGAAGACCTACGACGAATTGCTGAATACAGAGGGAGATATAAAAACAACAGAGGAACTGAGACAACAGGGCACGGACATTGACTGGTGGACGTATTTACAGATAAAATCAAGATATAAAAGTGATATGAAAAAATTTGGAATCCAAAAAGAAAGAAATGAATTAGACAAAATTATAATGCAATCAGATGACAAATTAATAACTAAAATATACAATTATTTGCTTAAATACAAACTGGAAGAAGAAGTGGTGAAGGAAAATATGATTATTTGGGCTAAAAATTTTGGATATAATATTAATCTAGAAAAATAGGAAAAAATGTGGAAAGTCAATACTAAACTGACAATGTCCGTGCCCTACAAGGAAAATACATACAAGATGTTTTACAGATGGCATCTCCCCCCTGCACGGCTGGCAAAGATGTTCCCCAACACCAATCAAAATTGCTGGAAATGTAAAACACAGAAGGGGACTTACTACCACATGTGGTGGTCATGTCCAAAAGTTAAAAAATTTTGGAAAACAATTCAAAGTCAATTAGAAGAAATCACCACCCAAAAAGTACCCCTTAGACCGGAAACATACTTATTAGGAATACTCACAAAAGATTATAAAAAAGAGATACAATACTTAATTATACACATCCTAACCGCTGCCAGAATCGCTTTTGCACAGATGTGGAAATTGGAAAATACGCCAACACAGGAAAAAGTAATACAAAAAACAATGGAATGTGCGGAAATGGATAAACTGACCAAAGAAATTCAGGGAAAAGAAGACTCAGACTATCATCTAATTTGGCAAAAATGGTATAACTGGTTAGAAAAAAAGGACACGAATTAAGGAAATACCATCCAACTATATCCAAATACAGAAACAAAATGAAATACCGTTATATAAATATTGATATATGATGAACTATAATATGTACAGATATATTGATATACAATTACCGAAGTATCTCCACTTCAAAGCTCAAGTCTCAGGACTTGATTTCATTGTATAGTTAGTTTATGTATAGTTTGTTTAAATGTTTGTGTTTGTCTGTGTATGTTGGACTATAATAAAAATTTTAAAAAAAACAAAAAAAAAAAACAAAGATTCCACAAATGGGTTTCTGGACATGTTTCACAGCTTTAAATTAATTAATTTAATTATCCTCTACCTTTTCTTCCTGATAAAAATACTTTCTTCCCAATATTCCACTTTCTAACTTTGTCATTTATATTTTTCATCAATGATAAACACAGTAATGAATTACTAAATATTGTTTAGAGCTGTTAAATTCAATAAACACTTCATAAAAACACTTATCTCTATATCTTAAACATACCAAAAAACCAAAAACAAAACATGAAGTAGCATTTGGGGAGAAAATATTTTGTGTCCATGTACTGTTGTTGTTACAATGCATAGGAATTTCAAAATAGGATGGGATCTTTTTTTAAAAAAAAAGATTATTCTAATCTGATTTGAAAACAATGCTATTTTAAAGAATGTTTGCCAGTTGGTTAGAAGAATACAAAGCATTAAATCTAGTGACTTATTCTGATATAAATAGTCTGAATAGTAAATGCTGTTTACTATTAAAACATGTTAAAAATGTTTTTAAACTAGCAATTATGTCACATACCCAACAATTTAAATTATTTCTGAATTGTTCAGTGTATCTCCAACTGCATATCTAATGGAAGCAGACACAAATGTTATTATCATTGCTTCTAGTTATCTCCATTTCCCAATGGAGAGCTTTTGTCAGTGTAACACATTTGTGTTTGTTTTCACCTCTTGCTTTATTTGGTTTTGGTTGTAGAGTGAAAAATCAGCTAATGATATGTCTTCTTAATACACAGCCTTTTGCTATCAGAGAGGATTTGGTTAGTTAAAATGCTTCACGATTCCAGAGTTAAACTGAGATTCACAATCACTCTTTCCCTGCCCTACCTATGCTGTATTATACTAGGATTTTTCCCCCTCTTTAACACTACAGAGTCTATTAAAAGATGTTATAAAAGAGTGTTTGTTTTCTATTGTACTGTTGATAAATGTTAGAAACAACCAGTTATATCCAAAACCAGGTATAATTACTGTCTTCCTCCAAGAATTGCAAAAAATGTGGTATATTAACTTATATTCAGAAAAAATCTAGACTTTCTTGCTACCTGTAGTATTAGGCAGTTACAGCTACACTTCATTCAAGTATCCACTCTTCTGAGAAGACAGGCATTGAAAATGTTAAACAATTCTGTCCTTTTCATATTATTACTATATAATTACTATATGTCCTAACATTCCATGAGCATTTTAAGTCAAGGTCAAGCTTGTCCTTCATGGGCAGACCACTTTAATTTCATATTAAAATGTTCATCCTTTTTTTGTACTTCTTTCTCAGAGTCAACATGGAGTTTCCAGTCTTGACAAGGGAAGGAATTTTTATATTTTCAATATATGCTTGATTCTATATTGAATGTCACATCAACTATAGTGTTATGGGATCACAGATGGATTCCAAGTTTGCAAGTTCTGAGTCTCACTCTGTTTCTGTCTCTGTCTTTCTCCATATCTTATTTTCTAATATTCATACTCATTTTATATATTTCTTACATACTCTATGTCATCTACTTTTATATTTATATAGTATAAAAATTGTGACTGTTCCAAGTTAGGAAGAAGACAATATTTTCTTTTCCATAGCATTCAATGGCTGCTGTGTAAAAGAAAGTCAAATATAAATTTGTTTTGCTTACAAAGTGCAAAATAACTATTAAGCCACGACATGTTTAAACTGAATAAATAATTTTTAGGATCAGTACTTTTAATGTGGAAATAAACTTAAAACTTAAAAATTTGACAATCATAGAAAGAGGTCATAAATTTGGGGATTCCCAAATCTGAAGAAAGACAAGTTGCCCTAGTTTCTTTAACAATCTTTTCATTTTACTCTTTTTCTGTAATTATGTCTGAATGCTAATGATGTGAATTTTACGATTTTACCAGTGTTACCATTTTATCATTTCTGTCAGAAAGACAAGGTTTTTATAAGCAACTGAAAGTCAACTAAAGAAGATATTGGATGTATCTTTGAAGAATACACAATAATGTATACGTACTGCTCTTTATGACAGGTATACATATACAAACACAGAATGTAAAATATGAACAGAAATTATTAGGTTTATTTTAAGATGTTTGCTTTATTTATAAGTCTATAGTATAAATTAATGAATACCCTACACAAACATATAAATAATTAGCTTTTCCTGTTAATCAAGAACATGAAGAATATTAAAGAATCTTGTTATCATCCAGCATCCAGTTTCTTCCATTGGACACTATAGAAGAGAGAGTGGCATCAAGAAAGTCTCAGGCAGGAAAACAATAGGCTCTCATTATAGATCACACTAATCAATTGACTAAATCAATAATCAATAGACTAAAATAGTATTGTTCACCAAAATCGTACTGTTCACAACTCTCAATGATTTGCATGCAAAAACTATATCTTATACAAACAGTGTAAATTATATGTACTTATGATTAAACTTCTGAAAATTGGTTCTCAACATTTTCCTCCTAGATCTAATTTAAAATTTTTTGATCACCACATAGTTATATAAGATAATATTATATCTATTATATAGCAGATCAGCGGATCAAATCTCACCAGCTCAAGGTTGACTTAGACTTCTATCCTTCCGAGGTGGATAAAATGAGGACCCAGATTGTTAGGGGGCAATATGCTATTTAGTATACTGTCTTTGGTGTAAGCCGCCCAGAGTCCTTGGAGAGTGGGCGGCATATAAATATAAATATAAATATAGGTAATGATGATGATGATGATGATGATGATGATGATGATGATGATGAATGCAATCACATTAGATGAATGTGCAACATTATTTTCAACTTAAAGATAGTCCATCAAAGCAAAGATGGTATTAAAAACATGTGAAAGTTATAGAACACAGGTGTCAAACTTGTGGCCCATGGGCAGATGCTTCATCCACTGGCCGTGCCCACATCCAGTTTAGCGAAGGGGCGGAAGTCATGATACATCACGTGACAACACTGTGACAATGCATATTTGAAACCTCTGTTATAGAATATAAACAATAAACTCTGGTTATAGGTTACATACACCAATTATTTAGAACCTGATTATTTAGGAGAGGAAGAAGCTGAGAAAGAGCTATGCTACTTTCAGGCAGTATGGAGGTAATACAAGTCTTTGAAAATAGTTGAAAATGCAAAAAGTAGAATGAAAATAGTGGAAAGTAAAATGAAAAGATGCTAGTTTTTCTACTTCAGAATCAGGATGGAACTCTTAAAGTACAAGAGGACTCAGTTGCTCTTTCTGCACAAATTCTGTATGAACAACTTCTGCATATACAGTAAGATTGTCAAGGGCATGTCTTAACTTTGGCTTCTCTGCTTAACACTGAAAACCTGCTCTGTAGTGTTCTCAAGTACTTTCAACACCCAGAAGAGATTTCTAAGCAGAAATTCTTCTGACATTTTTAGTTATCCTCTGGTCAATTTTTGCGTGTTCTGAAAAAACTAAGAGCAGAAAAGGAAACATTGTGACTGTATGAAACACTCGATTCAAGAAAATCGGCTCTCACCTCAGTGATGAGAAATGCATTGCCTCCATGGTATGAAAGTTCTTCATTGAACCAAATCCAAGTCACTTTGAATAGCTGGATAAGTAGGATTGTACAAAAGAATATGGGTTATTATCATAATGTTAATCGTCCTATTGCATGTCCTATTTTAATCATCTTATAATTGTTTAATAGGAATAAAATTATGTGTCCACTTATTATAAGAGGTTATTTATGAAAGCTGATTGTGAGTAACTACTCACAATGCTCATTTTGGATATGCTTATGAAATGTTTTCTGATAATACCAAACAATTTGTGGGTTATTTTGCTTCAATTTCTTTCTAATGCAACCTTTAATATAGTGTATTTTTCTTTTCTGTCCCCAAAGTAATATTTTGATCAGTATTTGGAAAAGAGTGGGCTATCCATTGTAAAGAAAGAAAAAAAGTAATTATCTAGAATTTTAATGACATATTGTTCACACTGGGCTTCAAAGGAGATAATTGCCATCTGCTTCTTTCTCAGATACTTCATACTAAGCTTCCTAGTGTCTATCTTGAATTGGAGTTGGATGATTTAGCTATTTGAGAATATTATGAGAAGTACCAAACTTCTTATTATCAGAAGTTCTATTGATGGTACAACAGCAACTAATAAAAATATATTTTTAAAAATATAGTGTTTGCTATGTTAGTCGCTGGAACATCTCTAAATCTTTCTTTGAACTAGTCCAAAGAATGACTAGTTGATTCTGGTTTAATTAGAAATGTGAAGCATCTGAGAAAGATTCAATCTGATCAAGAATAGAGGAAAGTGGTATTGTAGTGCTTTCTATATCTGATGAGCCAACTGCTGCTTACCCCAACAATTTGGAACATTGACGCTTCGGCATCACAAAAGGTTGGATCTTTAGACAACAAATCAGTGGAAAAAACTGGAAGACTTCACCCAGAGCTCAGCTGGAAATATCAAAACTATCAAAAAAATCCTCTAAATTTCATTATGTGCTGAGTTATTTGAAGAAAAAATTATATATTTATATAAAATTTATATGGTTGTAAATATGTTTTGTCTTTGGAATTATAATGCTTGTTAACATTGAAATATTCTTGTTTCTGTCTAAAAAAGGAAAAACTTTAATACAATATTGCATAACTTAGTAATATTGACAGCAAGAAAAACAAACAAACAAACAAAAAAACAAAACAAAAAAAAAAAACCCCAGAGTCCTTCATCTAAAAATGTTACATAAATTGTTAAAGTAAACTTAGTTTGGCATCTGTAGTAACAGTCTCTCACCCCAACCCAGTTCACAGCATTGTTGTTATGGAGATAATAAAAGGAGGAATGTGTGTTGGATATGTTTGCTGCCTTGACATAACTGTAAAATTAATAAAATTAGGAAACAAACAAACAAACAAACAAACAAACAAACAAACAAACAACAAGCAAGCAAGCAAGGATTGGGGTGGGTTGGAAAGAATTATCTCCTGGCCCACAGTAGAACTAAGCAAAATTGCTTCTACTCGTTGAAATGCTCAATGTGAAAAAAAGCTTGGAATTTTCTCAATAGATTGGAAATATTTATCTAGCAGACATGTACAATGTTCAAAATTGTGACTGAATATATAAATATTACTAGTACCACATATTTAATTTAGGTTTATTATAAATGATGTAAGCTGAGTTTCCAACATCATAGAAGTTACTAAAGGTTTCCATCAAACTTTTCAATAGTGTTTACCATCTAGCCGAAATTACTACAGAATTAAATCTCTCATCATATTCATTTTCATTTGGATCTATATATATCTGTCTGTCTGTCTGTCTGTCTGTCTGTCTGTTTCTGTCTGTCTGTCTGTCTGTCTGTCTCTCTCTCTATCTATCTATCTATCTATCTATCGCTGAGTGCTGTTTAGATGATAACAGAATTTCAAAGATTTTGAAGTTAGAAAGTGGTGTCTCTTCTCATTATTCAGACTGACTAAAATGTGAAGAAGATAAAGCATATCTTTGAAGAAAGACTAGTTTATGAAGTGCTTTCTATTTCTTTTGAATCTTTGAATCACATCCTACATGATAGCTTCAATTATTTATTACAAGACAGATGTAAAAAAAGTGTTAATTAACTAAGATGAAAAAACACACTGTAGGGAGCTCCTATATAGATACTACCATTTCTAATTATTGAATGGACTAGCTAATTCACTAGCTAATTCATAGACTGAATGTGTATCATATAGCTACATCTTGCTTTCATTTGCTACATATATTATGGGTAACAAAGATAAAAGAATTTGGTAAAATACAATTCTATTTAATAAATCTGTTGGGCAATTACTAATATCATCAAAATAATGGTATAATTTCCATATTATTAGAATGTTGATATTGTTGTTAATCTGAGGAATCAATTTTAAAAATATAATAATCAGAACAATCAAATTGCAAAATATGCATAGTTTGTGGAATAAAAAATGTAAGACTTTAAAATTAATAAAGCCATTTCCACTGGATCAATGACTTCTTCAAATGCCTTATGTTCACTTAATCCTTACTTGAACATTCTATTCTGTTCAGCTTCTTGAAGATTTTCCCAGCTTCCTTATTTCATCTCATTCCTAGGTATATAAAAAAAGTTTGATTGCATTTCTTATACCAGCACTAGTAATACACAAAATTTTGGAAAGTATTTTTAGAATAGAAGATGATAATGAAGTATGAGAACTATTTAAATACTTTAAAATACATCTTTCCCATCACAGGTTTAGAAAAAAAAAATCAACAAAGTTGATTTATTGATTTTATAAATGTGTAGGGACTCTGTGTATATTCTGGTGATTTACTGAACAAACTGTTTAAAAATGGAAAAAGGCCTTGTACATAATATTTTTGTATCTGCTTATATATATGTAGCAAGCAGTATACCACTCTACTTCAATATATCAAAAAATCCAGACACACTAAAGGATAAAGGAAAACCAGCCGGCTTGTACATTCAGATAATGAATAAAAAAAACCAAAGCCAGAAAAACTGAAATGCTGATTTTTCTTTCTTTTTCTTCTTTTTTTCCTGAGGCTAACTGGAATTTGGGTAACAGCAAATCCAGGGAGAAGCAAAAGGACTAGATCTATTAATAATAATAATAATAATAATAATAATAATAATAATAATAATAATAATAATAATAATAATAATAATAATAATAATTTTATTTCTATACCGCCCTTCTCCCGAAGGACTCAGGGCGGTGTACAGCCTATTTAAAAACACAGACAAAACAATGATATAAAATTTAAAATAATTAAATAAGTGGCTCAAATTTAAAACCCCAATAAATTTAAATACCCCAATTTAAAACTATTGTGTTGATAGTCCGGCCTGGCGGAACAACAGGGTCTTCAATGCGCAGCGAAACACCCGGAGGTCGGAGATCTTACGAATTTCCGGGTGCAAATCATTCCAGAGGGCAGAGAACTGCCACAGAGAAGGCCCTCTCTCTGGGGGTCGCCAGCCAACATTGCCTGGCTGATGGCACCCTGAGGAGTCCCTCTCTGTGGGAGTGTACTGTCGGTGGGAGGCTATTGGCGGCAGAAGGCGGTCCTGCTAATACCCAGGTCCCATGCCATGGAGCGCTTTAAAGGTGGTGACCAACACTGGAAGCCAGTGCAGCTCACGCAGGAGAGGTGTCACATGGGAGCGCCCTCTCGCTCCCATAATCCCCTGCACGGTCGCATTCTGCACCAGTTGGAGCCTCCGGGTGCTCCTCAAGGGGAGCCCCATGTAGAGAGCATTGCAGTAGTCCAGGCGGGAAGTGACGAGCGCCTGAATGACTGTGCGTAAGGAGTCCTGATCCAGAAAGGGACGCAACTGGCGAATCAGGCGGACCTGATAAAAAGCCCCCCTGGCCACGGCCGTCATATGCTCTTCTAAAGACAGCCGCGCGTCCAGGAGGACACCCAGATTGTGAGCCCTCTCCGTGGGGGGCAAAGATTCATCCCCAATAGTCAGCGATGGCACCTGCTGACTATATCGGGGCGCCAGAAACCACAGCCGCTCGGTCTTGGAGGGGTTGAGTCCGAGCCTGTTCCTCCCCATCCAGACCCGCACGGCCTCCAGGCAGCGGGACATCACATCAAGGGCATCGTTGGGGTGGTCTGGGGTGGAGATGTACAGCTGAGTATCATCAGCGTACAGATTAATTTTGACTAATAATTTGTACAAGGTAGGAACAGTGAAGATAACCGAAGTATAATTTATGTTTTATTATTAATTATTATATGTAATAATTTAATTACTAATTCAAATTTTGGCCATATAAATTTATTTCCAATCCAATCACTTTTACCGCCAAAGTCTTCATGCTGTTGACTTCTGTTGACTGACGTAGCAAAAGAGAAAGTGTCGTTTAACTTTTGGCTCTATAGTAAAAGGATGAAAAATTCACTTTCGTAATCCAACAAAGAGAGGGATGTGGTAGCTCAGTGGCTAAGACGTTGAGTTTGTCGATCAAAAGGTTGGCAGTTCAGTGGTTCGAATCCCTTGTGCCACATAACGGAATGAGCTCCCGTTACTTGTCCCAGCTTCTGCCAACCTAACAGTTCGAAAGCACATAAAAAATGTAAGTAAAAAAATAGGGACTATCTTTGGTGCTCTGTGCGCCTTTGGCATTTAGTCATGCCAGCCACATGACCACAGAGATGTCTTTGGATAGTGCTGGCTCTTCGGCTTTGAAACGGAGATGAGCACCACCCCTAGAGTTGGGAACGACTAGCACATATGTGTGAGGGGAACTCTTACCTTTTAATCGAACAAGGGGCATAAGGTAAATCAATATTCAGGCAGACATTAAACAATTAAAAATGTAGGCCAAAACAAGAAAAATTCAAAATGTGATTTTAAAACAGAGGCATGCCTAAAAAAAAAATAAATGAGAGAAAAAGATGGAGACCCAATTTTCCAGCTGCTCTTACTGAGAGATGCAATCCTTTGGATTTTTCTTCCCAGGCAAGTACATGGTCATCTGACAATCTGTATGGGTTGTTTCTAGTTATTTCTATTAAAAGAACCACCTTTAACAGCAATGTCAGTTGTTTATTGGTAGGAGAATCAACCCCGCTGCTCAGTGCACCAGTTTCTGAAACTCCAGTTCCACCTTCTTCCTGACTGATCATTAGAATGCAGTCATGCAAATAAACTGACCAATTTGATCCAAATAATCTCTTTAAATCACCAAGGACTGGAGAAAAATGAAGTATTTGGAAAACAAGTTATTTGCACAATGGTTGATCTGATACAGTAGCAACAAAAGTAGTGAAGCATCAATTCTTCTCTATACTTATTGTCTTCACAAAGTTCTACCTCTGTCTTCACATACTTCTGTCTCTGAGCTGTTAAGAATTATCCAGTTCTTATGGGGAACATATGTATGGGGCAAAAAACATGCATTAATACTGAATTTGGATATTTCTTGATGAATAAAATCATCTGTATTGATTCTGGATTGGATGCCAGTTAGGCAGATAATAAGCAAGGCAGGTTAACTTCTGTTATCTGACATTTTTATGAACATATAGAAGCCAAGGGTTCTATGATTTGAATTCTGTCACTTGTGGGTTGATCTTTGCTCTGTTAGCCAGGAGGATCTGTGATATTGTTAATATTTCTTTGAGAAAGGAGATAAAGTAATCTGTCATGAATTAGGTAGTACGTTCTTTAAATATTCCAACTTAATGCCCAGCACCTAACCTTTCCTTTGGTGGGAAAACTGTTAAAAAAGAAGTAAGAATCCAGTTACAAGGATTCTAGATAAAATAGATTATCTATATTCCTGCCAAATGCACTATTATGACAATCCAAAGTCTGCAATATGGAGCAGTCTTTGCCAGTACTTAGAAAGTACAATTGGTCTTAAACACATCATCCAGACAGCATCCAGACACCTGGTAGGGATATTGCACCAGTGATGTCTAATAGCAATAGTTTTGAAGCTACTGCCACTGATTATTAATAATTAAGTAATATTGCTTGGAAAATGCAATGGAAAATATTAATGATTATTTGCAAAGGCCTATGTTGCATAGCATCTTTGAGCATTGTCTTACCAAAAGGCATTCTGTTCAACTGATCTAAAGAGTTATGCAGTGAAATCTATCTCCATGGGTAGTACATGAGATTTAGTTAGATGCAGTTGTTTTCTTTAGGGATTTTCTAAACCTTTACTAGAATGTCTAGTATCCAACCTCTTCGCAGTGGAGAGAACCTGTGCCATTCAAAATGTTTTTCCTAGAGTTACTTTAAAGTAATTAAAACACTTCTATTCAAATATTCTTTGGGCCATAATTGATTGACTATGGGCACTCTATGTTGGTATATATGTTTTAATGGTATATATATGGTTTGGAGGTTTACTAACTTCTGATACATTTTCCAAAGTTTCATGATTGATTAGTGTACAAATACTACACATAAATTAATAAAATCTCGGACCTTGTCTTTTACTCCTTCATGGAAAAGTTAAATACAAAATGGTCAAACCATGTATCAGTAATGTGCTAAACATTGATCAGTAACATGCTGTACAGCATAATAAACCAGTATGTTTATCCTATTTCAGCAGCGTTTTGTCCTGCTGATCACACCACGCATCTCAGCCCAATACAACAAAAGGCAATACTGGCCAAGACAGTTTCTGTCTTGAATTTCTCCTTAACAAATTGTGAGATACAAGACAACATTTCAGGCTAGTCACTTGAAACTCTTGAAGCATAATTGCTCAAAATAAATGCATTGATTCCATGTTCAAAAAAATTGTACAGAAAAGTTTGATCTTGAAATAGTTTATTTTCATATATTTTTGTTTCTCATCACCAATAAAGCATTTAATATTATATTGACATCAGGGTGGGTTCTACTTACCTTTACTACCAGTTCGCAACAGGATTGCACGCACGTGCAAGCAAAGCGAGCACGCACGCCTTGCTTCTGTGCATGCACAGATCACTGATGATGACATCCAGGGTGGTGGGCGGGCCTCCCACCAGTTTTACTACCGGTTCTTGCGAACTAGTCCGAACCGGGGCAACCCACCACTGATTGACATATAGGAAAAACTTATCAAAATTATTAAAATCTAATTTTTATTTATCAATTTGTTCCTGGCAGTTATATGAATGGAGATATGCTTTAAATTATAGGCCATGAATATGATATTAGGAACTGTTAAGAAACCCAAGTTAAGGTCTTTAACGTTTAAAAGAATACCAGAAGTGAAAGATAGTTGCATTTGTGTTTCTCAGGAACAAGTGTTTTATCTAATCTCCTAGATGTATGATTCTCTGATCAGTTTTGATATGATATCTTGTCCAGTTTAGACAAGATATCACACACACAAATCAGCCCACACACAAATCAGCCAAAATGATAGAGAATGTAACCTTTGTGTCTTTTTGAAAACACCAACATAGTGTTTTGTTTTCCTATGTACTCATTTCTTGGTGGAAACAAGCATTCTAAATGTATAAAATTGGAAAAGAAATGTCCTATATGGGCAATCTTGAATCCTAGGCAGCAAGTCAGACTATACATTTAACAAATTAAATAATTAGTAAGAAAATTGTTGTCTTACCGGTAGCCTTTAAATCCTGTTCAAAACACATTTCTCTTATTCCTTGTCTATTGTTGTATGCACAAAAACAAAACACTACAATGTCTTCTTTTGTCTCTCAGTTGGTATAACTTTCAAGAACTCATTGACTCCTTAATTCATCATGTTAACATAGAGTAAACATTTCAGAGCTTCTTCAATTAGCACCTTTCTGTTTAACCAATTTCCTCTGCTTTTTCAGGTTTATTTTGTTTCTCTCTTGTTATTAATGAGGCATTGTGATGTTTATTGTGCTTTAGTCTTCACCCTTCCCCACTTTTAATTGATCCTAGCATCAGGGCCGGATTTAGATGAAAAGAGGTCCTAGGCTATTCCACTTATGAGGCCCTTTCACCTATAGTGAAAGTGTAATTTTAATTTTGCTAACAATTTGAATGTAGGCCCCTCTTGATCTTGAGGCCCTAGGCTGAAGCCTAGTTAGCCTATAGAAAAATCCGGCCCTGCCTCGCATGTGATTTTTGCCAATAAAAAAAGACAGTATGACATTATTTCACAGCTACAGGCTGAGATACATATTATGATGCCACTGCCATTACTTCATTTATAACTGATTTCTTGACAGACAATGTATAAAATGACAAGAGGGAAAACAGACTTTGAAATACAATTCAGTGTGAAACTTGACACATCAGGCTAAATTATTATGGACTTTGGAACAAATGGAATAAGCAATTTCCACCAACATAAACATCATTAGTAATTAATAGACCTGCATTTTTGGGTGGAAAGGACTACTCTTCAGATCATCTGTTAGCCTGCAATAAGTTTTGTTTTTTTTAAAAAGTATGAAGTGAAGAATATGTTCCCCACAGATATTTGTGGTATACCTTTGAGTCAGTGTTGACCCTGGGAGGTTGCCAGAAAAAAGTCCCTGAAAGTTTTTTTCACAAGTTATTCAGAAATGGTTTCAAATTGTCTCCTTCAATGAATGGTCCAAGTTCAATCTGCTGATTTTTTGCCTATGGTGGACATAGATTTTCCAGTTTCTAGCTTGATGCCTTAACCACTATGCAAACATTTATGCTTATTTATGCTGTATACACTATTTATAATTTTCATAATTTAGTGTCTGGATGCTTTGTTGTGCTCCAGTTGTGATGTCAACCGATGTGAACCAGCACTCTGGTAAGGCAACAAAGTTTGGGTATATTCAGTGCCTGATTAAATTCTACATATATCACTTGAGCTTCAGAATGGAAGAAAAGAAGGATATGCATTTAATACTGTGTAATTATCTGCTTGTTCTGAATATAGTTTCTCATCATCTTATGTATATATATTTAGATATAAAGTTTTCAGGCACATATTTCATGATTAGTTAAGAGAATTATTAGATTTCATGATTAGCATCCATGAAACCAAAAACTAATTGACCCCTATTCACTTTCAATAAATGTCACATTTCTAGATAGACCATTTTCATCCACTATCATGTCACCACCTTTACAATTCAAAGTTATAAAAAGAAATAGCTATTTTACCTTGGATTTTGGTAAATATGACATTTTATAGGACTCCCTTGTTTCTGGGAATGAAAAAAAAGTTTGTTAAAGAGTTCACGCCTAGATTGGTCTCAAGTGTTCCTCACCTGTATGAATTTAAATCAAATTCAAAGTTTCTACTGTTGTGTTCACAATGACTAACCAAGCAGCCAATAAAAATAATTTTAGCTTCTAAAATAAACATTTTATTCTCCATCAAAAGCTGGGGAGATGTTTGTTCTGGAGTGTGGATATACATGTGTATAAGTTAATTTAAACTCTTAGCATATAATCATTGAGATTAATGACTATCAAGAGATACATGAATTTAGAAATACATGTATCTGTCTAATTTTCTACTAAATCAGTGGATATGACATCAAATTCTATATATTACTTATATATTCTGTGAAGAACATTTCTGTCTTGTTCTCCATATATGTGTACTCTATATTTCAGTGTAACTTATTGTTGGAAGAAATATCCATTTGGTTCAGTTCCACTTTCAGTGCCTTTGTCCCACTTCAGTTCAGTGGGAGAAAGACACTGGAAACATGGAGGCTGATTGGAAAGATGGTTTAATGGTGAAGCAGAATCACTAATCACATATGATTCTGGGTAGCTGATCACATGGAGTTGAGAGAGAGAGGTATTTATACCCTCTGTTGGGCTTTGCACTTGCACTTCCTATTCCTGTGCAAGAAATGTATCTATTGGCTGTAGTCAGACTCCCATGGGGCCATGTGGGGTCATGTTTGTCTTGAAGTCAAGTTTGGTTGAAGTGTGTTGATGCAATGAAGGGGCTGAGGGCTAATCCTAATTTTGTTCCAACCTTCCTGCTGGGACTAATGGATTACCAAATCTGCATTTCTAAAGGCTGCCCTCAGCTTAGTATCTGCTTGAGGGCAGGGAGCTGAGGCTCTGAGTTTCTGTCACCCTTAAGATTTCTATTTCTCTTTTAGGGGAAATATAATATTCTGCCTTTTTAAATATTTTCTAAAATAATTTTTTTGGATTCCAGTCAAAATACAGCTACATCATCAGCCAATCAGAATACAACAACACTGTCAACCAATCAGAATACACCTTTGCCTCTTTTCATAGAAAAATGTCAGTTACGATCACACAGTTTGCCCATAAGAACCAAACCGAGAACTTCAGCCAGAAGTGTGTGTGTGTGTGTGTGTGTTCTTCCTAACACACAAACATACACATATACAGATAAGACTTCCGTAAAGTAACTTTTAAAGACAAGAAGAGTAGGAAAGTCATATATGATCTGAATTACCAAGCAATAAGTTCATAGGACAGCCACTCCTCTCGCCATTGCCATTGAGAAATATGAACTATATTTGCAAGGTAAAGAACTAGAAGAAATAATAATTCCTGTATTATTTTCCCTTTTCTAGCAAAATTATTGTGTTTCCCTCTCCTGGATAACAATAAAATGTATTTCTTTAAAAATGTTTAAAGTGAGAGATAATGTCACAATTGCTATTACTTTTTTCATATTTCTTTATCTATAGTTTGGCCAATGTTTGCTTCTATAGATGATATCTGGCAATATTTGTCTGGAGGAAAGGAAAAGAAAGGAAAGGAAAGGAAAGGAAAAGAAAGGAAAGGAAAGGAAAGGAAAGGAAAGGAAAGGAAAGGAAAGGAAAGGAAAGGAAAGGAAAGGAAAGGAAAGGAAAGGAAAGGAAGGAATGAAATTCTGGTGAAAAAGCAAGGCCTTGTATTGCAAACAGTAAGTGGTAGTGGATTACAGAAAATGTAATATTTTATTTCAGGTGGCTTTGGGTGTTAAAAGAATTTAGATCTGATTAAAAACCTGTCCAAAGTATCTGCAAAAGCAACATAAAATGGTTGTATTTGCATTTGATTTTAACGAAAGGTATGTTTAATTTTCATTTGAAAAAGCTAGAATTCATCTTTCAGCTCAACTTTCAGATATTAACCATGGAGTATTTAATCAATTTCTGATTTTTTTTTCCTTTCTCATGAAAGTCAAACAATACAGTTGCTCTTAAGGATTTTTATCTATATGTTTATAGGTGTATCTTTGTTTGCTTGCTTCTGTGTACTTAGGAGGGTTGCTTTTTTAAATGGAACCTGCCTGAGCTTTTGTTTAGTTTAGTTTTGCTTTACTTTGTTTTCCCCAGATGTGTGAGTATATGTACATATTGTGACAATTTTTCAGAATAATATTATAGATACCAGTTGATGAATATCTGTTGTCAGTTTATAGTTAGAGAAAACATTCCTTCAGGAATCCAACAGCAACTTAATTCACTGGATTATGTCATCTTAATGAAAGCATAATTTTATGACATTTGTAACTGTATGGCATTAGTAATTCTTATCAATATCTCGATTACCTTCAATGATTGCAAATTACTGAATACTTCAGTAAATGTAGTTTTACTCTTGTAACCCATGTTTACATTTTCTATTGAAGCAACATAGTTTCATCTTCTATATGATATGCAAGTTGAGTTATTGCAATTTTATGGTTTTCATGTATAATATCAGTATCCATAATTATATAAAGGCTTTAACTAAGAAGGATAAATATGGCTTTATCTTGTCAGTATAGATTTCCTGTATTTATATACAAGTCTAGTGAGAATGAAAAGGTATGTTTGTGAAAAATCAGATGTGTTCAATGACAAGATTTGCAGCCATAAGCATATATTAGTTTTGAAGTGAGATTTAAAAACAAATTAGGAAAAAATGTTCTGTGATTATGTATTATATGTTTTTCTCTCTTCATGATAGTCATGTTCATTGTTCACATATTCATTATTTTCACTATGAAATAACTACCTTAAATATTGCTGTTATTTTAGCTATTTTTTCCCCTTCATGGCCACCAATTAAGACATCAATATATCCCTATAGCAAAATGTCTACATAGAAGTAATCATGCTAAATAGTTAAAATTCAGCATTTTTACATGAAAATTGTAAAGAACTGGGCTCACCCCGTATGCAATGTTTGGGTCTCAAATCCAGGCTGTCTGCTTTCCAGATAGCAATCTCAGCATCTTCCATCATAGAATCATCATATCTTCCAATCAGGTAACTACATTAGCCTAAATCCAAGAATACATAGAGAAAAAAAACAAAGAAAACAAAGAAAAAGAGATGTACTGCAATTAGAATAAAGAGACAGTCCCAAAGGTACATTTTCCCAAGAGGCAACTGGAATTTCTTGTTTTTCTTTGAAGATGTTTCACTTCTCATCCAAGAAACTTCTTCAGTTCTGACTGGATGGTGGGGAATGGAAGGATTTATATTCCTTGCAGACAGCTTGTTATTTGCATTATTTTAGAGAGTCGTTGAGGCCATTTTGATGTTTGTCTGTGTCCTCAGGGTCACTTGAGTAATGCAAATGTGTGTGAGCCTTCTTGAAACTGCTGAAAGGACTGTGCTGTGAAGTTGTGCTTTCTGCAGCACGTATTCTGCCCTCTGTCCCTTCACTATTGAACATAGGTGCAGATTGTTGGGGATGAGTCTGTGTGTCTGCATCTGAAGTGCAAATGGTTCCTGTAGTCTGCAATTTTTTTCTGGAAATCCATTCATACTCCAGTTGCCTCTTGAAAAAGCACCTTTGGGACAACCATGACCTGGATGACTGAGAATCTCCATAAATAAAGAGATAGATACTGTAAATATAAAATTGGCCATATATATAAAGGATAGGGCTCACAACTTGGGTGTCCTCCTGGATGCACGGCTGTCTTTAGAAGAGCATATGACGGCCGTGGCCAGGGGGGCTTTTTATCAGGTCCGCCTGATTCGCCAGTTGCGTCCCTTTCTGGATCAGGACTCCTTACGCACAGTCATTCAGGCGCTCGTCACTTCCCGCCTGGACTACTGCAATGCTCTCTACATGGGGCTCCCCTTGAGGAGCACCCGGAGGCTCCAACTGGTGCAGAATGCGACCGTGCAGGGGATTATGGGAGCGAGAGGGCGCTCCCATGTGACACCTCTCCTGCGTGAGCTGCACTGGCTTCCAGTGGTCTTCTGGGTGCGCTTCAAGGTGTTGGTCACCACCTTTAAAGCGCTCCATGGCATGGGACCTGGGTATTAGCAGGACCGCCTTCTGCCGCCAATAGCCTCCCACCGACAGTACACTCCCACAGAGAGGGACTCCTCAGGGTGCCATCAGCCAGGCAATGTTGGCTGGCGACCCCCAGAGAGAGGGCCTTCTCTGTGGCAGTTCCCTGCCCTCTGGAATGATTTGCACCCGGAGATACGAAGGATATCGGATCTCCGGGTTTTTCGCCGTGCCCTAAAAACTTTTCTTTTCCATCAAGCAGGGCTGGCGTGAAACCCCCCCTCCCTTTTTTTAGTCTTTTTTAGCTTTTTAAATTGTCAAATGGGTTTTAGTTTTCAATTTTAGTTTTAAATTTTGGGGCCACAGTTATTTAATTCTTTTAATAATTTTAAATTTTGTATTGATATATGTTTTAGTTCTGGTTGTGCACTGCCCTGAGTCCACTAGGAGAAGGGTGGGATATAAATTGAATAAATAAATAAATAATAAAATCCAGGCTGTGATCAGTCCATGTAGCACTTGAGTCTTAGGTGACTGCCCATGTATGCACAATTTATGATATGAGCTCTTGATGTGGTTGTCAATGCCCTTCTAAGCTGAATTCATTTACTAGCCTGTACTATAGGACTATAAATGCGTTCATTTTTAGTCCTGTACTTGGCAGTTATGATGCCGGATAGGACTTTCCATGTTGTGGGAATGCAGGTTATTGTATGGTAGTTGAACAGAACATTTCTTGCCTTTTATTTGGATGAGTTTACTTTCTTTGTGTGTGTCTGTGATAAGAGAGAGTTGGTGCACATATATATTTGTGAGTATATAATATGCCAATGTCTTCAATCAATCTGATTATCTGTCAAATTCATTGCCAGAACCTTTATAGCTAGGTTTAATAGTTAAGGTTATAAAGGACAACACTGCTTGGTACCTCTTAAAATTGTGATGGGATCTTAATTATAACAATTAAGCTCTTAACTAGGTTTTAGTTGGTTCATAAATATGCTCAATCATCTTACCAGCCCCAAATATAAATTTAATTAATATTAGTTTTAAAAATTGTAGTTCCAGAAAATAAAACACTTTAAATATATCTAAAGTATACATAGCCAATGATGATTCATTAAATCTACTAATTTGTATAATACGTAATAATTTCCTGATAGGCATAAATATATAATGGTTTGGAATAAAACCAGATTGATCCATATTAATAATTTAATCTATAATAACTTTACCTGCAGTTTATTGTACATTTTATAATCAGAATAGAATGGAATGGAATGGAACAGAATGGAATGGAATGGAATAGAACAGAATGGAATAGAATAATAAGCAACAAGTGATACCGGTAGTCATAAGAAACTAATAGGCGTAGGTAATACTATAGGAAAGGTGAGAAGGATAATGGTAACTCAGTCCTACTACCTGGTTAGATATCCTTAGGCATAAGATAGTGCTGTGAGAATTATGTATTTAGCAGAGTGATGGCATGGTTAGAAAGGTTTTCGTCATTGATTTGAATTCCTTTTTTGGCTGCAGTGTAGCTATGCTGGTATCTTGGAAGAAGAGTATCATTTCACCATCCCATTTAATCTCCTCCAGTTCATGATTCTTATAATTTTACCTTTTATATTTGAATTTACAAATCTTTTCCAAATTTCTCTATTTTCTCTGTATTCCCAGAAGACTGAACCTGATGAGCATATTCAATATCTTTATCAATTACATCAAAATCAAAACTCAGCTCATTAATTTTATTGTCAAATTGTTGTTCCAGTTTGCTATGACAGTCCTTTGATGATTATTTCTACTGCTACAATACTGTAAATCTGCCAACTTAATCTTTACACCAGAAATACTGTTTGGAACCTTACCTATCTCTAAAGTATAGTTTGTAGCCATATCATAAGCATTGCTGGCATCCTAAGCTGTATCTGCTATTTGCCGTGACATTTCCTTAAATTGTTTATTCATTTGCCAAGTCATAGCTGCCAAGTCTTTAGTTGTTCCCACAGCATGTTTATCTCAATCTGTCTTCAATTCTTTTTTTAAGTTGTTTTATTAATTGTACATTTATTTATTTATTAAATGTATGTAGTGGCTCATCTCACAAAAATGACTCTGGGTGGCATACAATTTTCAATAAAAACATTTGTAAAAGCATACATTTAAAAATAGAAAAAATGCATTAAAGCATTAAAAATGGAATGATTAAAACTAAACATATATGCAAATCCCAAGCAGAGAGAAAGTGAGTGCATCCACCTCAATAGTGGAGTCATCTAAATGGGTCTAGGAGAATTTGCGGCATCTGGCTCGCTGCTGCCGGCTCGGCCCGGCCAGGTCAACCCAGTCAGCTTGCCCTGGCCAACTCTCCCTGAATCACTCACCATAGGACATCTCTCCACAGGCAATTCATAGTATGAAGAGCACCCACCCAACGGTATCTACCACTACCATCACATGCCTTGTTTCAATGTAGCTACTTTTCCCACTATGGCAGGCTAAAAAGTGAGCTCTTCCTACTTCCCTCTCACCATCTCTTGCTCTCTCCCTCCCACTTTCCTTCATCCAGCTTTAGCCCCACTGCCACATTAGTTTGGTCTAATGATGGCATATAGTGAAGGGAACAAACCAAGGCCTCTTTAAGAGGTAAAGGAACAACCAATTTTCACTGTAGAATTAACCACTGCCAAAACTCACTCACATGAAACCTCCAGATCACTTTCAGGAAGCGCATGGATGTTAAAAGCAGATAGCTGACCTCACAGTCCTAAAAACAGTCTCTGTTTCATCAGATACCATAGGCTTAAACCATTTCCAGATGATCAAGCAAGACTCAGCAACATTCACCCCAGGAATCTCTACTCAACTTTCTCTGCAGTGAAATTGGCATCCAACTGGGATCAAATCCAAGCAATTCTGTCCAACAGATAAAATAAAATAAAATAATAATAACTTTATTTTCATTGTACGTGTATACATAGTATACCCATACAATGAAATTCACTTAAGATGCTGACCAAATAACTCCACACACTGCAACAGAAGGATCCTCGGGCCTCTTGTGCCACCTAAACATACCTGTGGGGCCAGATATGCAGATGCACTAAAGACAGCCCTTACCACCATAAGGCAACCCTTACCACCACAAGGTAGGTTATAATATCAGATCTAACTTATTTTTGGACAAGTTTGTCCCTGTTTGAACACCGGTGATGTTCGATAGCAGTGATTCCCAATCTTTATGGCATCAGGGATTGGTTTTGTGGAACAAAATTTTTCCATGAACTGATGGGGGATGGTTTCCCCTACAATCTAGATCCCACAGATGCACAGATAAATGTTTGTGGCCTGGTTCCTAATTGAACATGGACCACTACCAGTCCAATGCCTGCAGGTTGGGGACCTCTATTCTAGATGTCTACTTCCAAGTTTTTGATCAACTGCCTCTATATCAGATCTAGCATGGGAGATACCTTGATCATATCACATGTCTATGTCTGTGGGCAATGCTTTCTTCCTCCATTTCTTCTTTTCATTGTTGGGAAGAAGTATCTCTTGAACTGCCTTGGGGGGTCTTCAAAACAAAATTTGATCCCCCTTCAATTGTGTAAGATTCTTCTATCTTAACATCCTGCTTAAATTGGTGTACAATTTGATGAAATATTTAATTAAGTTAACCTGGCTATACTGAAGAGAGTATCTGGATCAGGGAAAGAGTGGTGATTTCCACTCCGTCATCATGTTGGAGTGTTGCCAGCCATTATTTTGTTATATATACAGATAAAAGTCTACATTTTTTATATAAAATATATGAAACAACCAGAGTTTTCAAGAAAAAAAGCCCTTATATTATAAAATTTGTTAACATCAAATTGTTAACATATACTGTAGCAGTTATTGAAAGGAAAATGTTTCTCTTCAGAAGTACAAGGAAAATGTATCAGCAACCAAACATTTTTGGAGATTGCTAGTTATTAAACTGCCATTCCGGTTTGGTAGACAGCACTTACCAATTTGAACTTGCTTTACAAATAGATGGAAAGATTCAACAAATATACCTCAGCACTACTAATAAGTTGTTTCACACGTTTTGTGGGGCATATAGAACAATGGATAATAACTAGTCAACATTTGATACATTAGATAATAGTCCCACATTATTTTCCAAGTCATTATGGCAATGATTTGAATCAACTAGAATCATTGACATATACATGCTGTTAGAATAAAATGCTTCATGGAGATAACTTGGTCTTTTACTTGGTTTTCTTTTATTTGGAAAAAAAAAAACCCCAAACACCCACAGATCCCTCTGTAGGGGAAGAAATAATAGATAAATTTAAATAAAAGATTGTAAACTTATGCCATACTATTGGATAGTTCTTTGTCTTGAAAGCTGAACAAACCATTGAATTGTTTGACTTACTGATACTTCAGATAAATTCTTGTCTGCATTTAGCAGTTGGAAAAATAAAAGGTTTCTTCTGTGAATGCATTTAAAACTAGGTCATTACTTGCTCAGTCCTTTTCTTATCTTTTCTCATTTATCACCACAGGTATCTGAATCATCAAGTAGAGAGGAACAGCTTGTGAAACAATTCAGTTCAGCCTAATAAAATAGAAAGTATTTTAGAATACTTTGCACTTGTCATACTATATTCCTATATACCTTATTGTACCTTGCAGTGAAAAAATGCTATGTAATTGCAATAATGAAAATAATCATATTAAGATTCAGTTCCACAAATTGTTCCGTGTGAAAAAGAAAGCCACTAGCAGTCTTATTCAAATACTTAAATGAGAACTTTCCAAAATAAGTACATTAGATAAATAATCTCAATTTTAATCAATGGAGGGATAACTGTCTTTCAGTTATCTGAGTAGAATTGAGAAATTGATTTTCTATTCTTTCCATACCTTCTTTCCAAGTAAATATGTTCTATACTACAGAAGTATAATATGCAATACAGAGCACTATAAGAAGAGAAAATATGTAAAAATACTCTTTCTCCTTCTGCTCCCCCTTCCATTTTTGTCACTTTTTTACTAAATCAGAGACATTTCTGTGAGCTGAGCATTGGATGGAACTTCATATTTATCTAAACATTGATGAATGTTTACCTCAACTTTTTGAAAACCAAACAGATTTTATAAGCAAAGTAATGGCATTTTAAGTTTTCTGTGTTGGCATTGCTGGCTACCAGATACATGATAGAAAGCTGGAAACTTGCCATAGTCCAGAGATATGCAAACTCATGTGGAACTTGTAGAAGCAAAGAATCCTTTTTGCAGTTGCTTGAGGTGGCAACAAAACAAAGTAATCAGGATTTGGCATGATTAAGATCAGGAATCCAATAAACATATGACAAATCTAAGAAGCCATAGTGAAAAGGAAACTGGAGTTCAAAGCAGGGTATGACAAGATAAACATGTCAAAGCTTAAGACTTAAAATGTTGTTCTCAGCATTTTCTCTCAGAAAGTGAGCCCAATAAATAACCTATGCTCAGCTACTACTCAGATGCATAACTGAGGTACATTACTCATTGGAGTCTGTTCTCCTGCCAGCCTGCTTATTGGCTGTCTGAAAGGCTGTCAGTGGGTGCAGGCAAGAAATCCTGGAGACTTGCTAGATCTGCCTCAGTCAGAGTGAAGTTACTGGCTTCAAAATTTCTGTAATCAACACCTCCAAGACTATTATTGCTAGAAGTGCCTGGCTCTGCTTTTTTGTGTTGCTTCTCATCAGAAAACAAGTTTAGCAGGACCATAATATTAAGTCCCATAAACTCTCTCCTATCTAAAAATCTCAGCCTGAAGCACTTTAAAAGCAGGAGACCCTAATTTGTTTCAGACAAATGGCTGTCCAGTTTTTTCTTAAAAACTTCCAGTGATAGAGCACCCACAACTTCTGAAGACAAGCCATTCCACTGATTAATTGTTCTGGAAAATGTCAGGAAATCTCTCCTTATTTGCTAGGTTGGTTCCCTCCTTGATTAGTTTCCATCCATTGCTTCAAGTCAGAGATGACTCATGGTCTAGTTTCTATCCAAATATAAGGCAAATATCTGATATTATGAGGATGTTCCCAAATTGTCTATTGCAATCATAACAATAGTGTTTGCTTGTTTATATGGTCACCCATCTCACAATAGTGAATCTGGATGGTGTAGAAAGATTTAAACAATTTATAGAGAGGTTTATGCATTCCAAATGTCCAAAAATAAAACTACAATTAAGTCAACCAATATGATTTATTAAATACTATTTACAGCTTGTTATTTACAGAGTAATAAAATTTTCATCAGCTAGCAATATATGGTAAATTTAGCAAAAATTATATTTGAGGCTGCTACATAAAGCAATCAAAAAAATAACAGCTTGTGATCAGGTGCAATTTAGCCCTTTATTCAATTTAATGAAATAAATGCATATTATATTTTAAAATATAATATTTTTTAGTTCAATAAGAGAAAGATCAAACAGAATTTCAAAATTCAGAAAATGGCAGAAGTGAATCATGTTACATACTGTAGGGTCCAGAGTTAAAAAGGACAAACAGAAATTCTTACACAACAAAGACATACAGAATTTTATAGGATCCTACTATAGCAAAGAGAGACTAAAATCTAACAATATAATATATTTATTTATTTATTTATTTATTTATTTATTTATTATATTTCTATATTTCTTTCTCCCGTAGGACTCAAGGCGGTATCCAGTCAAGAAAAATATAGACACACAAACATCATAAAACATGATGGATATATGGACATGCACATGCACACATGAAACCGAGGAAAGAGGTGGGGAGTATGAATCACCTTTCTTTTTCAGTATTGGACAGCTTCAGTATACAGTTCTGCTTCTCAAAGCCAATGTTAGAAAGATTTTTCAACATTTGGAGAGGATAAATGTCCTTATCAATAGTTACTTATCAGTACTCTTTGGCTTGATTGTTCAATGGGTTCAAAGGTTTTTTGAAACTATGCTATGCTCTTCCTGAACTTGACACTCAGACTACTTGATTGGGCAGATACTGACATACATCTCCTTTGTCTGACTCTGGATCTAGCTGATCTGGCTCTTTTGGGTTATGAAATCTACTTCAGAATGAATTTCATGGATGCAGAAAGGCACTGCTTCTAAAATATAATACGGCAACATACTGAAGGTTTGATTTCAACTGTAAAACTCAGCAACATTTTACTGCAAATGAAATTCAGTAGACAAGCTTGACAGCTTCTTCAAGTCACATTGTTCTAGTTTCTGATGGTTCCAAGAGATTTATTTTATGGAATGAAAGAATGCTTAATACTACATGTTTATCTCTTCAGTTCTTCTGAGTGCCTTAAATTATTGATTGAAATAATAGACATGAGGACTCTAGTCTATCTCATTTTTGCAAATCTCAGTGGAGGTGGAGGGACAAAGAATGGTCAAAACTATTAAAATAAGTAAGAAAGACACCAAAAAAAGGGAGAAAGGTTCAGCTAATGGCTTTCCTCAAATACTGATCAAAAGAGTTTTTAACAATCTGAGGGCCTTGGAACATTTTTCATGTTCCTTTGATCAATAAAAGAGGTTGCAGAAAAGAGTGGATGAATAATTGAAAATCCGATGTCTGCCACACTGATTTGTCAAAAGAATGTCTCAGGAAGAATTAATGGATTTAGCTACATTATCTTATGTAAATATCTCTTCATTACATATGACATTGTTCCATCAAGACCAAACAGTCAGTAAAGTAAATGGGAAGACTAGAATCAGATATCTACGTAATCTTAGTTTGGAAAGATTGCATAGTCTTTTTTGTTTGCTTCTTTTTGTTTTGTTTGTTTTATGTCAGCCACACTAAGTAGCAGACACTAAGCAATCAACATGAAGCTAAAACTATTGAAATTGGTTACAAATTGGCAATATGTTGCATGGATGCTAAATGTATTTTAAGGGAGTTGGACTGGAAAAATATGAGCGTGGTTTTAAATTGGAGGAAGAAAAACCAATATCTTGTGATATGCTGATGCTGTTACCCTGATAACCAAAAATTCAAAGGATCTGCAAGCCCTGGTATTAAAAGTATTAATACTAAAATATTAATTAAAAGTATTAATACTACTACCAATTTAAAAAGTCACAATATAGTGAAAAATATGACTAATATTAAAGACACAAAAGGTTAAATTAATAACAACAAACAGAACAACCAGCCTTAGAATTGGATATGAATATATTGAAAGGGTGGATAGTTTCTGCCTTGTAGCATCAACCTTCAACAGTGAAGACACAAGCAGTCAAAAATTACACCACAGCCTGGACTTCCGGTTTGACGTCGTGTCGAGACAGTTGGGGAAATAGCGGGCTCTGAGGAGTCCCGCGAAAACCCCGGCTGCTGAACCGCCGCCGATGGGTCTTTGGACCGAACCCATCCTTCAGGTACGGGGGAAGAAGACGGGTACCTTGGATGACCGAGAGGAACAAGCAAGTTCCTCGGAGGTCAGAGGGAACCTTCTGTGAGTCAGCGGCGGGGGGCGGCAGCCATGGCAGCTGCCACGAAGCAGTGACAAACCGAAAAAAGAAATGTGCAGGAGGAGAGAAGACAAGAACAATGTGCCTTGAAGCTGGGTGAGTGACACCAACCCAGGCATGAAACAACAATAGAGCATAGATTATTACCTGTAAGACCCCTAGCCTTAAATAGCAGCTGTGGATTAGTGGGGCATGAAGAGTTAACAAAGTAATAACAGGAACAAAGACCCATTAAGAGATTTTTTTTCTTAAGACTGATTTGGAATAATTGAACATTGGGACATGCTGGAAATTAGGAGAAACGCTTTTTAAATTGAAACCAGATGATTTTTTTTTTCTTTTGAAGAAAGGAAAAGAGGGAAAAAAGACTTAACACCTTTATAATTCAGAAGCGGAAAGAGTTAATGACTGGCTAAAAACTGCTACATATTGCAACAAAATGGAGAATGCTGAGACTAAGTGAAAGTGTTGATCATGAAGATTTGCTTCTCGTTTGAAAAAGAAACAAAGTGATTGGTCGTTTAGTTTGGATTACTTTGAAAACAACTACAGGGATTTCTTTGAGTTTTGGAGCTTTCTATTCTGTCTATGGGTGGTTTTATTTGATGAAAGAAAGAAGAAATAAAGTGGAGTTTTTAAAATCGGAAGTGGCATAGAAACAAAAGAAGGCAAATGGCGTAGCAACAAAAGAAGAAAAAACTGATGAATTTGCATGGAATAGAAACAACTAAAGAATTAAAAAGATTTATAGAACTTTAAATCTGGTAATATTGAACTTGAAATGGAGTGTCTATGAACAGATAAGGAAAGTGAAAAAATAAAATATTCTTGATTGTGAAATAATAATATAAAATAGTTTGATTAAAATGGAAATACTATGTTTAAATAAATTTTGAACGCAAACAGGAGGCACATATAGAATAATGCAGATGGAAAATAAAACAAGATGATTTAAAATTATTGTTAAGGTGGGGAAAATGTTATTTCTAATAGAAGTATAAGAACATAAATGAATATAAGATGATATATTTGATGTAAAGTGTCTCAATGTTATATTGTAGCTAAAATAGAGAATGGAATATGTTTTAATACTAAATGTTCAATGTATGGGTGGAAGGCAAAATAAGTAACACAGATTTAAGCAGTAAAATAAGACTGACATATGTTAGAATTAATTATTATTAGAAGATTCTGGGAAATACTGAGAAGGAGTATGGTGGAGATGTGTTTTATTTTTTTATTTATTTTTATTTTTTCTCTTTTTCTCCAACTTACTTATTTCTTATCTCTTTTCCCCTTTCTTACTGATTTCTCTCTCTCTCTCTCTCTCTCTCTTTTTTTTTTTACATGATATGCTGAGAATCAGCCAAACAATAGGTGAAAATACTGAGGCGATGGTGGTGGAAGATATCTAAAATAAAATATGCTGGGATCCAACTAAATAACAGGTAGAGATATGGAGGAGAATATGCTGTAAAACAGCCAAAACAAATATCCTGGGAAGCTGGGAATCAGTAGTAGGAGGTATGGAGGTATGGAGGAGAAATGCTGGAAATCAGCCAAAATGGAAAATGCTGGTAATCAGCCAAATAAAAGTTGGAGGTATGGAGGAGAATATGCTGGAAATCAAAATAAAAGATGCTAGGAATTAGTTAAATAACAGTAGGAGGAAGGGAGGAAAAAATGCTGGAAAATAGTCAAATAAAATATGCTGGGTATTAGCCAAATAAATAAAGGGAAATATAGAGAGGAGAAATTTATTTAATATGAAATGAGATGAATATGATGATTCTGTGTTAAATAGAAAATGTAACAGATGATAAATACAAAAAAACTAGATGTTAGATAATGGAGCTTAAAATTAATAGAATTGATGAAATGGGTTTAGAGATGAAGGAGGATATATAGAACGGGATTTGTAAATGGATATAAAAACTGTGTTGGGGTTATCTGGAAATTAGATGATAAAATAATGGAAAATGTTTAAATAATGACGCCAGAATATTTGTTAAAAATTTGTGTTTTGATTTTGATACTGAAAGAAGTAATGGAAGAAATATTGGAAAGAGCTGTTAAAGAAATTGTAAACGATGTACCTATCAATGACCGGATCAAAACATTGTTCTTAAAAGATGTATTTTATGTTTATGTTTATGGAAAAAATAAAAAATATTTAACAAAAAAAAAAATACACCACAGCCTATCACTTGGTAGAGCAGCCATGAAGGCCTTGGAAAATGTTGTGATGTATCTATTCCTAAAAAGATCAGATTTGTACAAGCTATGGTATTTCTTGTGATACTCTATGGAAGCAAAAGTTGGACTTTAAAGAAGAAGGATAGGAAGGATATTGATTCTTTGGTGATGCAGAAGACTCCTGAGAATACTTGGACAACCAAGAAAACAAACCAATGGTTCATCCAACAACTCAATCCAGACTTCTCATTCAAGGGAAAAATGACCAGGTTCAAATTACATGTCTTCTTTGGACATATTATGTAAAGATCAAGCTCTCTGGAAAAAAGCTCTAATGCTGGAAAAGGTAGGAGAAAATGCAGATGCAGACCAGCAGTATGTGGATAATGACAGTTACATTAGTGATGAGTACACTATTAGGAGATTAGAAGATCAGGTTAGATATAAATTGGCATGTAGAAAATCTGTCTGCGGAGACTCCATGAGTTGAAAATAACTTGCTTGCACATCCTCAATCAAGTGTTAGAAGTCTACTTGTGCTTTTTTTCAGCATGCTTTATACTCAGTGACTCAGGGAGGCATGCCCGAGCTGCTTCTGAATGTTATCTCATTCTTCTGAACTGAAAAACAAATGTTTCACCCCTTTGCCTAAGTAATAGTTCCATCAAGGTTTGGGCTAGAGATGAAACCATGGAAGAAGATGTTGAAAATATTGTTATTTTTTTTTAAAAAAAATCTGGATTTCTTTCCCAAATTAGATGGTGCTTGGCTCCTACTGCATAAGATAACTGATTGTTCTTTCAATCAGTATTGACTTGAATCTCATAAATACATGTTTTACGTATGCTAACAATTCCTACAATGAATTTTTTATAAAACCAGTGTGCAACTTACTGTATAATATCATTTTTAAAATAATATAAGGTCATATGAACAGCTCCATTGTATGAATTCAAGTTAAATAAGGGAATATTGTATTTCCATTTAAGAAATTGTCTCTGCAATAATACTATTATTAACTTTACCATAAAATGATCCACTTAATAAATATTTGAATAGCATATCTTCTGATAGACCAACTTTCCTAAAATTTTAGCAATATGCACATTTTAGTGAATAAAATTGAAAGGTATGCAATTTAAAACAAAAAGAGAGGTGGTTTACAATAGCATCCAACTGCACATTTGTTCCTTTTTAAAATGCTCATAAGAATAATTAAATCACTCAAAACAATTAAATATTTTTTCTGGAATTTCTTTATAAGTGTTCCACTTTCTATTGGTGCAAAGATTTCAATCTATGAAATGCAGCTCTAGATGAATTATTTTAATTTCTGTTGAAATCAAATTTATATGGAGATAAATTAAAAATATACTTCTCCCTCCATATTTAAATTAATTCAGAAATTGTACAAAAATATTTTATTGCATGTAAATCATTAAAGGCATTTTTAAAAGTTGTTGTTTAGTGGAGCTTTTTTACATTTGTTACTTTATTATAGAACTATTACCACCACAAATTTCATATAAATCATTTTCCAGTGAGATATGCAAAGTGGTAAAGTTGTATCTATTGCTTGGTGATTTACTTGATTACCCTTCTATTTAACAAAAGATAGCATGCAAACACAAAAGAAGCAATCACGAGTATTTCAGTGCCTCTGTTGCAATCACAAACTTCAAGGTCTTGTAGAATAATAATAAAGGTTCGTGATTAGATTAATTTTCCCCCATCACAATTCTGGACTAACTAGTTTAAATTTTCATTTTTATATTTACTTATAATATGTAACTATTAAATAGATAAACAATAGGAAACTACCATACACTAGAGAAATCTCAATCAGTGAAAAAGTTTCTCTTGCCCATTGAGAAATTATATTGCGAATAGGGACATACACAAAGTATAGCAATCAAACCTTTTGTTCTTAACTCAGGCAGTAGGTTCCAAACTAAAGTTAACAAAATTCAATGACTGAGCTGTAGTTCCTGGATAATTTCAAGCAAATATATAGCACAAAGTACATGTGGACAGACAGAAAGTCTAAAACAAAAAAACATTATAGCGTCTGTGATTTATAAGGATTTCTCATTTTGTTCTGATATATTCTGTGAACCAGTCTAATAACACTTATTGGGATCTTGAAACAGATTTACTGCTATACAGTCCATACAATCCTCCTACAGGGGTTAATGGTGATACTTTTACAAGTTATTTTGTGTGCTGCAGGAGTAACTTGCATAGACTTATTCTGAATTTCCAAGCCATCAAAAACAACCATGGGCCTATATACGAAAGTCCTGACTAATAGGGCAACACACACACACACAAGATATAGCTTTTATACTGAATAGACTGCAGATATATATTGAAAACTTATAATAATTCAGACCCTCAATGCTTGAATAGTACAACCTGCATAAAGAAATACCATGCAAACAGGTTTGTCTGTATCTCTGTCAAGACTTCATAGGTTTATCAAGCTATCAAAAGAGAGATTTCCAATCACAATGCAGAACGTGATTTCATGATTTCCAGACCTTGAAAACACAGAGAAGATAGCAAGATAGTTAACGAAAGAAAAAGTTATTATGGAAAAGATAACAGAGTCCAAGGGAAGGGGCTGCAGAAAGATAAATTTGGAACCTTAATAATGACTGAAGTAAACGAAATCAAAGATAGTACCAATAGTAATAGATGCCTTGGATGCAATCCCCAAAACATCTGGAGCATCTCTTGAAGACAATTGACATTGACAAAATCACCATCAGTCAATTGCAAAACACAGTTTTAGTTGAACAGTTTATATTCTGCAACAATACTTTTAACATCAACAAATAACAATATCCCATGTTCTTTGTAAGGAAACAATATGTGGATAAAAATGCAAAACCCAATCTAAGCCTTGGCTACAACAAACCATCAGTAATTTACAATTAAATTCACAGTCTGGTAAAATGAATAATTCAAGTCCTAACCAAAGTCCAAAGAATTATTAAGGTAATGTCTGAGGAAATCAGGATGTTCAGATCTGATAAATTCAACATTTGGAGGTGGCCTTTAGAATTGTTCCAAGGATTCCAGTCACGATTGCTACAAATGTGTCTTTCTTTTTTCATAAGCATTTAGCTCTGATCTGCAAGTTCTGGTATTTCATTTTTTTTTTTCATATTATTTTTTCCTCAATTCTGCCATCATCCGGTATACCAATCAATGAACCAGATTTTCTTCTTTTCAATTTCTAACACTTCTCATTAGCCATCAACATTACAGCATTAAATTATTTTTTATTTTTTGTTTTATTTTTTATAATTTTATTTATAGTTCCCACCAAACATGTACCTGTTAATCTACTTGCAGTTGCATGCTTTTGAACATCTAGGTGGGCAGGAGCTGGGACAAGTAACAGGAGCTCATCCCATTGTGTGCAGCTCTGGTCTCAAACCCATGCTGTCCACTCTCCAGCTGACAAACTCAATATCTTTAATTACTGAGCCACTGCTTCCGTAATCCCAAGAATGTAAAATGTCATCATATATCCGTGAAATATATCTGTAGATTGAAAAAATGTGGTCTTTTGTGGTTGACAAATGGAAATTTTGTCAATCCACAGATTTTCTAAATTCCATGTTAAGGTTTTTTGATAGGGCACCCAATGTGTATTATTATGGCACCCAATAATAATACCTGGTATTATTATTAATTCCTGTTTATCTCTGCCTCTCATATAGAAATATTCTCATTTTCTTGTCAAATATTTTAGAACTTCTTTTCCTTGTTATATTCTCTCTCTCTTTCCCTGTGCCTAGTTACATTGCTCTACATTCTTTGTCCATTTCTTGTCCGCTCTGCACTTCCCTCCTGGTTTCTGGATGTCCATGCCAAGTAATGCCAGCTGCTACATAGTGCTTGAGGTGCTGGCTTCTCTATTTGGGAGCATTTTCACAACTGTTTGCAGTGCTCTGCTGAATTATTTGGCAAGAATGATTCAGCTGCCATACGGTTCCCTACTACCTATGTTTCTTTTGGACAGGGCTTGGAAATATATATATTTCCACACCTATGAGAAAGAGAGAGAGAAGAAGAAGGGAGGGAGGGAGGGAGGGAGGGAGGAGGGAGAGGGATTTGAAAATAAAAATTTCCCTTCAATTATTATGTGGCATTTATTCCTTTAACTAGCTTCTATTACTGAATAAACAGATAATGGATACACTAAGTTGAAAATATGAAATAATACTTGGCAGTCTGACCACAATATGTTTTAAAGCATTTCTACTTAGGAAAAGCTTTTCATGTCCAATACTCATTTGATTTGTCACATATGGTCCCCAAATTGCATTTTTGCACAATCACAGAATTTCATTGAGAAAATAAATAATGGATGCTGAGTTTTAAATGGACAACGTTTAGCAAATAACTAATAATTCTGTACATGACAAACACCTCTGCCTATTAGTCCTTATTTAAATGCAATTGCTTCTCATGTTCGTACAGTTGTCTTTACTAATATAAATTGTTTTCATTTAAAAACTTCCAATGTTATTTTAAAAAAGATTGATAGATGTTAATAAAATGATTCTGTTATCACTCTCTCTTTTTTGCCTCACTCTGCCGTTTATAAACGTATGTACTCTCCACACAAACATTCCCAGTTTCTTATAAGAATGGTACTTTAAGAGAGCATTTGTCAATTCTATATACATACTGTATATTCGCTTATTCATGCCATCCAAATGAGCAAATTAGGGCAAATTGTTGTATTTCAAATTGTTAAAATCTTTCAATTTATATTATTTGGTTAATTAAAGTCTGATTTCAATCTAAAGTGTTAAAATATTTTCTTGGCAAGCAACTTAATACAATGTTATTCTCTCTGGGAAAGCATGCAAAGACATTAAGAAGATTTTTTAAATAATATCTTATTTATTTATTTATTTATTTATTTATTTATTTATTTATTTATTTATTTATTTATTTATTTATTTATTTATTGGTTCTATTTATATGCCGCCCTTTTCCAGAGACTCAGGGCGGCTTACAATGCGTTAAGCAATAGCCTTCATACTTTTGTATATACCTGCTTAGTAGGGCTGTCGCCTCCACCTCCCCAAGCAGTGTTCTTTTTTATACAAAGTCAGCTTTTGCCCCCACAAACCAGGTCCTCATTTTACCTACCTCAAAAGGATGGAAGGCTGAGTCAACCTTGAGCCTGGTGAGATTTGAACTTGCAGTAATTGGAGGCAGCTGGTGTTACTTAACTGTGCTTTAGTCTCATAAAATATATATCTCATAAAATAGCTGAAATAGAACTTAAGTTGTTAAATGATGTAAAAGGAAGATTTAACAAAGTTCAGGGTATGGTATCTAAAGCTTTTTGTTGTAGTAAAAAATCAGTTTTGACAAACATATTTCTATTGGCAAAGCATGAGTTTGCATATCATCCTTTGATTCTAAATATAATTTATGCAAGCATTAAAGCAATTCAGTTTATTGCTGATGTTAATTTACCTTTATAACCTAGTTTAAATGTTTATCTACAGCAGGTTCATACCTTTTTTTACTATACTGTTTATATTTAAAACATCAATCCACTTCCTTATTACAAAATGGAAACAAATTACAAACTTCTACAGTTGGGTAGTATTAGAACAATAGTCTTCATAAGTAAAATTCAACCAAATGGTGAGTCAAAGAACATCATAAACGCTTTAGAAACTAATCAATTGTTAATATACTGCAATCATACATGAAGGCTACATAGCAGTTTTGTGGGAGATCTTCTTTCAAGAGATGGCACTGATGCTGAAAAATACAGTATATCTTAGTATTACTAAAAGTTCTTTTGGGATAAAAATCATATTTCCTGAAGATCCCCAATAGGACCTTCCTATTGGGGATCTTCAAAAAAAAATATGTGAAGAACACAAAACATCTAGTACTACACATACTAACCACTGCCAGGATTGCCTTTGCTCAATGTTGAAAACAGCCATGCACGCCCGCAGAGAAACTTGTCATACAAAAGGTCATGAATTGCGCAGAAATGGACAAATTAACGCTGAGTTTAAAAGATAAAGAGACATCAATATTTTACAATGTGTGGGAACAGTGGTATAATTGGATAGAACGGAGATAGATTAAAGATAGATAGTTATTAAGTATAAGTAATAGAAAAAATAAGAATGTAAATACGCACAATTTAATTTTTGTAAATAACGCACGAATTACTGTCACAAGAAAAACACCACTAATAGCTGTTGATGAGTGATATAATTTTTTATGTTTTTAATGCAATAAAAGTTTAATAAAGTGTTTTTAAAAAATCATATTTCTTTCTACGGGCAATAAGTGCTTAGAAAAAAAGATGTAAGCTGAAATTCTTTGTCTTAGCTGTCTAGAAAATGATCGTCCCTCAAACAACATCAGAAATATTCCTTCAATACTTTAAAAGGGCTGATGAGATTTGAAGGATTTGGCTTATGCAAAGATTTGAAGAGTCATTTAGAAAAGACCATTGTTCATTGCAATGCTGTAAGTTAAGTGTCTCTCAAAATGTTTTTATAACACTTTATATATGAATAATATCACTTATGTCTCTGAATTCAGCATAACTTTACTGAAACAAAACTTAAAGTAGCATGTCATTGCTCTTTAATGGAAGATTTGTTGATACAATTAGCATTCACATACCACCTGCTTAGTGTTAACAAAGTAGTTTGCACTAGAAGCTTGCACTATTAACTGGCAAGCAGTTAACAGGACAATTTATGTTTGAATAGCATCCCTTTATGTTCTTAAACAGCCTTACTTTCCCATGCCTGTTTTCCCAGGTGCCTATGACAAGCAGATGTTTTCTTTCTGAGGCTGATTAAAATAAAATAATAAAAAAAAGGTCACAGGAAAACAGAAGGATAAAAATATTTCTGAATCAAAAATATTTTCAATAAAATACATTTATAGCCATTTCAACACTTTAACTAATTTCATTTAACAAATCTTACCTTCCTCCTTTCAAAATCACAATCGCTAGTATTATACCTCCCCCTAGTACCATTTATTGGATGCATTTTGAATATACTATCTGAAATGTTCAGTAGGAAAAAGCAGTGATCATTAACATTTCTATAAAATTATCTTTGCCGTGAAAAAAGTTCTAAACCCACATTTTTTTCAGCATATTCATTTAGGACATGTAATCACGGAAAAAAATAAAAATTTTATGTGTACTATTTAAGACATCATGTTGCTTATCTCTAATATAGGAGATTATATTCATAGTCACTTACATGGTCTTTCTCTTCTCCTTGACATTTTCCTAACTGTAATAACTATTATGAAAAGCTAACTTTAGACTGACTGAATTAAATAAAAAACATGCAAATAGAATAGTTTTTCTTTGTTTTTACTAACATATCTACTTCATATTTAGAAATGTAAGAAAGACTTACATATATCTGCTCGTTCAGAATACTATTTATATATAATCAGTATTAGCAATTTTATAGATTTAATTATAAGAATTTGTCCCCCCATTAATGAAATTTAAATCAGGACTACCTGAATTCTATATTTGATTGATGTTTGACCTCCTTCTGCACAGTGTCTAATTAACAATATAAAGAAAATAAAATACTTATCGCTTTCTCCTTCTTAAATAAACACACACATGGAATCATGATTCAAGCATCTGACGTATTGAAGCTTTGCCACACTGAACACTTTCACCCTAACTTACTTTCTTACCTTACGAAGAGAACTTTTGCCATGGGATGTCACTCAAATATACTGTTCTTTTATTTGCAGTTTATATTGGCACATTCCAGCGAGACACTTGCTATTTCGGCATGTTTGAATAGACTCTCAGAATATATTCTATTACAGGGTTTTTGGGGTTTTTTTGCAAATAAGCTGTCATGCAAATTGTCTTCTTATAAGAGCAATAGAATTTCAAGTGCATTTCCTGTAAAATGCTATTTTTCACTGAAAAATAGCTCATCTTCACTGAACTGGAAAAAGTAGCTTATGATTTTCATTTCACAGAAGAAGAATCACAGTTTTACTTTGTTCATAGTTCTGATATTACATTGTTCATGTATGAAACTACTTATATAAAGAATAAAGTATGTCTTATGCTTAAATTTAGGGCTGCTGTCTCCACTCAACGAGAAGGGGCGCACCAGGCATAGCCAACGTCCCCTTTTCACTCTTATTCTGAATTGGCTTACTCAACAGTCAACTCTCAGGCACAGTATAAATCTTTTATTATGGAGAAGAATGAAACCAACTACAATAGATCTGCTTAGTGCAATCAAAGCAATCACAATTTTTATATAGATCTTTGTTCCAAGTTTTAAATCCTGGACTCTTTCTTTTTGACTTTCTGAGTCATAGAATCTGGGGAAGTTCTTCTTAAGGCCACAGAAAGCAAATGGGATCTCTTGGAATACACTTTCTTTACATACCTATCAAGGAGAATATTTGTAGCTCAAATGTGAAACAAAGGGTCTTTGGTATTTTCTGATTTTGGTTGTTTTCTTGCAGACATTATATTACCCAAACTAAGTAATACAATCACTGGTTTGAGTAATGAAACTTCTGAAATAAAACAACTGATCTCAGAGAGCACCAAGTACCTTTGATTCTTTCAATCTTTCAAAAGGTCCAAGAAAAAATATTTTTGCTACAAAATACAGAAACAATGTGCCAGTCTAATGAGAAGAATTGATCATTTTAAAGTACTACTGTTAAGCATTTAAAACTCACCCAATGCTTCCTTTATAAGCAAACATGTTCAAAGCTTTTATAAATAAATAATAATGATAAAAAAAACCATGGCCAACAATGACAAAGTGTCAGCCTGACATAGAGATTAGAAATTATATGACAAAAGTTAAGAAATAAAGTCATCTATGATTATTTGAAAATATTTCTGTAAAGGAGTCTGAATGACTAACAATCTAGGAATAAATTAGAATCATTATAGGGAAGTGAATATCTGTCTGTAAGAGTCCTTCTAACTTAATGATTCTGGGTACTCATCCATATTTCTTTTTTCGTTTCATCTTTGTAGTACAAATAGTAAGTACTTGTAATTAGGTATAAATTGATCTATGTGGCTTTTCTATCACCTAACTACCAATCTACATATTCAAAGAAAAATCTACATATTCTAAGTATGCAGAAAAAAATTATATATGTAATATTGTCTATATTATCAACAAGAAGCATAAATCTTGTCACAAGGTCTGTTAAACAAAGGCATACTTTTATTATGGCATGTCTAAGAAAAAAAGCTGGTGACATAAATATTCTTACCTTTCCAAGGTTATTGATGAATACTTATCTTCCCGTCAACATGCTTTGTTTCTTTTGTTATTGGTTGGTATTGTTACATCAAGGTATATGTCTCTCTGTGTATCTGTAGGTATGTACCTTTGAATCAGTGCTGATTTTTGGTGATTGCATAGACAAGCGGTGTTTTTTGGCAAAATTTCAGAAGTGGTTTGGCATTGCCTCCTTCCTACTCTGAGACAGATAACTTGCTTAAAGTCACCTAGTGACTTACTGCTTAGCTAAGACTAGAAATCATGGCCTCCCAGTTTTTAGCTTGATCCTTTAATCACTACACAAAACTGGCTCTCTACATCACTATTACTGTGTTTTATTTACTAAAGCATTTCAGTTAGAGACCTTGATTTTTAAACAACTTTCTGCTTGTTTTTACTAATTGATAATTTTTCTCTCCAGTTGTATAAAGGAGTATAAAATGTTCTATTCCCCTGAAAGCTTCTGATGCGCATGGAATATATTTGAAAATATCATGTTTCTACTGACTTTATTCTCAATTGAAGCATATCATTATTTATCTTCTGGTTAGGCCATTATCATTCTCAAGAATGCTATGAATAATATATATATATAAAATGAGAAAACCTGTGATCCACTGGCTCCTCAGAGATCATCAACCAACACGACCAATGCCATTTCTGTGCTGTGCCCAGGCCTGAAGCCCGACTGGAACGGATCCAGATAAACCGTTTCATCCAGGTACTGGGAAAGCTGTCGCGCAACCACATTCTCAACAACCTTCGCCACAAAGCAAAGGTTGTTGTTTATTTATTTGGACAAAATATATTTGAGTCACAATGACTCAAACTAGCTTACAGGAAATAAAAATACAATATAAAAGAAATAAATAATAATAATAATAAAATAATAAAATAATAGCCACCCACCCCCATCCTGGTGACAACATTCATTCATACCCACCATTTAATGGGTTTCATTCTACTCTGGGTTTCCCAGGCCTACTGACAGAACCATGTCTTCAGAGCCTTTGGAAAGAGTGTCAGAGTGGGGGCCAGTCTAATTTCCAGAGAGATGATGTTCCAGAGGGAGGGAGCCACCATGGAAAAGGCCCTTCTTCTGGGTCCCACCAGATGTATCTCCTTAGGGATGGGACCTGCAACGTTCCTTGCCTCCCCACTCTAGTAGGTCGGGTTGATGTGACTGGCAAGAGATGGTCCTTTCAGTTAACCTGGTCCCAAGCCAATGCAGCTCCAGTAGGAGAAGTGACATATGTACACATCGAGGTCTGGACAAAATCATGTGGACCACTGCATTTTGCACCAGCTGGAGCTTCTAGATATTTTTCCAGGGCAGTCCCATCTTGATTATTGCAACATGTAGACTGTGTTGCAATAATCAAGATGGGAGGTAACTAGGGCATTCCAGAGGGAGGTAGGTAACTAGGGCATGGTGACTGTGATTAGGAATAATAATAATAATAATAATAATAATAATAATAATAATAATAATAATAATAATAATATGGATGACAGATTAAATATATGGAAACAAAAGCTTTACATGGACAGCACTTGAAAAACATTGAAGGAAAATGTGATGACAACTTTATATGGGCATGGCTTAAGATGGGAACCATCAAGAAAAAAACAGAAGGTTTAATACTCGCTGCTCAAGAACAAGCACTACCAACTAATGCCATGAAAGCAAAGATACAAAAATCCACCAACAATCCAAACTGCTGTCTTTGCGATGATACAGTTGAAACTGTTTCACATTTAATAGATGAATGCAGCAAAATCACACAAACTGATTACAAAGCTAGACACAACCAAGTTGCTAAATTAATCCACTGGTCATTATGTAAAAAATACGACTTTCCTGTATCCAAAAAGTCATGAGAACATAAAGTGGAAAAAGTTATAGAAAATGATAAGGTGAAGATCTTGTGGGACTTTCGAATACAGATGGATCGTCACTTAGAACACAACATGCCAGATATCACTGTTGTCGAAAACTGAAACATATAATTTATTGATATTGCAGAACCAGGAGATGTCAGAGTCAAAGAAAAAGAACTGGAAAAAATCATGAAATATTGCGACCTGGCCATCGAAACTACACGGCTATGGATGAAACATATAACAGTGATACCCATAGCCATTGGGGCACTTGGTACCATGTCCAAGAATTTTATAAGATACATCAACAAATTGCAGCTTCCTGCAATAACACCAGTGGAACTGCAAAAAACTGCACTACTTGGAACATTGTACATCTTAAGAAGGTACTTGGTTGATACCTAGGATGCTGGCAGCAACCCGTATCAACCATTAGCACCAGTCAATGGTATTTGTGATGCATTTTTGAATGTTCAGTTGACTGAGTTTTATGTAATAATAATAATAATAATAATAATAATAATAATAATAATAATAATAATAATAATAATAGACATATCATCATTTGGAACACAACACACCAGATGTCATACTTGTCGAAAACTGAAGCATACAAGTTATTGATATCACTGAACCAGGAGATGCTACAGTCAAAGAAAACGAACTGGAAAAAATCACAAAATATCACCTGGCCATTAAAGCTACCATCATTATGGATGAAACATGTAACAGTGATACCCATTGCAATCGGGGCATTTGGTATCATGTCCAAGAATTTTACAAAATACATCAAGAAATTTCAATTTCCTGCAATAACACCAGTGAAACTGCAAAAAACTGTGGTAGTTGGAACATCGTACATTTTAAGAAGATACCTGGTGATACCTAGGATGCTAGCAGCAACCTATATCAACCATCAGCACCAGTCAATAATATTTGTGATACATTTTAAAATGTTCAGTTGACTGAGTTTCATGTTTAATGAATAAAAGAGATGATGAATGATGATGATGATGATGATGATGATGATGATGATGATAATAATAATAATAATAATAATAATAATAATAATAATAATAATAATAATAAAGATTAAAAGGTATGAAAACCGAGTAACTCAGTTCAAGGAAAACTCACAGTTCAGAGCAAATCAGCATACGTTTTATAAGAGCTTAGAGAATGAAGACGGAGTAACAACAAATGAAAAGCCTGATAAAGAGAAAGCTCTGAAATTCTGGAAGAATTTGTGGGAAAACAACAAGAAGCACAACAGAAATGCAAAATGGATCAAACAGGTTGAGGATTCTATTAAAGTGCATAAAATGGAAGAAGTGAAAATAACAAAAGCAATGGTGCAAAGACAGTCAAGAAAAGTGAAGAACTGGAGTGCACCTGGACCGGATGAGCTGCATGGCTTCTGGTTAAAGGCACTTACAAGTGTGCACAAAAGATTGGCAACCCAGATGATCCAGATCCTAAAAACTCCTGAAAATGATGAATGGATGACAACTGGAAGGACATTTTTGATCCAAAAAGATAAAGAAAAAAGAAAGGACACTGGAAACTGTAGGCCAATCACCTGTTTGCCAACAACATACAAGCTTCTTACTGGTATCATTGCAAACCAAATCTATGGATACCTGGAAAGAAATAACTTGCTTCCTGTAGAACAGAAAGCATGCTGCAAAAACTTAAGAGGAACAAAGGATTAACTGCTAATTGACAAGCTAATCCTAAAGAACTCAAAGAAAAGATGAAGCAACCTGTTCATGGCTTGGACAGACTATAAGAAAGTGTTTGATTCAGTTCCCCATAGCTGGATCAAGAAATGCCTAGAAATCTTAGGCATCAGCAGCAACATACAAAAATTCATGGAATCTTCAATGAACCTCTGCAAAACGAAACTTATGGCTAATGAAGAAGAACTGGGTAAAGTTGAAATTAAACGAGGCATTTTCCAGAGCGATTCCCTTTCACCCCTACTTTTTATACTCTCAATGCTACCACTGACAATCATTTTGAAGAAGATGACCTGTGGATACGAATTTGCAAAGAAAGGACTGAAAATCTCGCACTTGATGTACATGGATGATTTGAAGCTGTTTGGTAAAACAAAAGCTGAACTGAATTTATTAATTGAAAACACAAAAGAATTCAGCCAAGACATCGGTATGCAGTTTGGGATTGACAAATGTGCAACAATAGCAACCAAAGCAGGCAAGATCATAGAAGAGGATGGAATAGAACTAGAGAATAAAGAAATGATAAAGGCAGTAAAATCAGAAGAAGGCTACAAGTACTTGGGGATTTTAGAAGCCTTTGACTTAATGCATAATAAAGTCAAGGAATCAACTTCAGCCAAGTTCATTCGGCAAATTCGTAAGATATTAATGTCCAAATTGAGTGGAGGAAACATCATAAAAGCCATAAATACCTGGGCTATACCTGTGATTCAATACTCTGCAAGAATAATTGACTGGACCCAGATGGAGTTAGACAATTTAGACAGAAAAACAAGGAAGCTTATGACAATGAATCATGCCTTGCACCCTAAAAGAGATGTTGACCGATTATATTTACCAAGAGCAGAGGGTGGTCGAGGACTCCTACAAGTAAAGCAGACTGTGGAAGAAGAAAAATGCAGCTTGAATGATTACATCCAGAAAAATGAAGAACCAATGATTAAGGAAGTAAATAAAGAAGGCTTTTTAAAGACAACTAAAACAAAAGTGGAATATAAGAAAGAAGTAATTGAGCAGCGAGCTGAAAATTGGAAAAGCAAAGCTCTGCATGGCCAATACTTGAAAAGTATTGCAGGCAAAGCTGACCAGAAACTAACTTGGAACTGGTTAAGATCAGGAGTACTGAAAAAAGAAACAGAAAGCTTTATTTTGGCAGCTCAAGAACAAGCCCTAGCCACAAACTGCATGAAGGCAAAAATTCAACATGTTACCACCAACAGCAAATGCCGCCTCTGCAAAGAGAAAGATGAGACAGTCGACCACCTGATCAGTGGATGAAGCAAAATTTCACAAACTGACTACCTACAATGCCATGACTATGTTGCTAAAATCATTCACTGGAAATTGTGCCAGAAGTTTGGATTTGAGTACAGCAAAAACCACGGGGGACATCAGGTTGAGAAAGTTTTAGAGAATGAGAAACTCAAGATCTTGTGGGACTTTAGGATTCAGACTGACAGGCACTTGGTCCACAACACACCTAACATAACAATAGTTGAAAAGAAAAAAGTATGGTTCATTGACATTGCAATACCTGGTGATGCACGGATTGAAGATAAGCAGCAAGATCACAAAGTACCGGGACTTGCAAATTGAAGTTGAGCGATTGTGGAAAAAGAAATCGTGTGTTCTCCCGATTGTAATTGGAGCCCTTGGAGCAATACCCAAAGGGCTACCCCGCTATTTAGAAATTCTAAATTTGCTAGACTTGAACATTTTGACTCTACAAAAAACCACCTTACTCAGAACAGCTTACATCCTCCGACAATACCTTAACAGTTCCTAGGTCCTTGGTTAGGGCTCGAGCTGCTGAGCTATTAACCAGCTTCAAAGGCTGTGAATCTCACTAAAGATTAACCAATAATAATAATAATAACACTCCAGATATCACAGTTGTCGAAAACCAAAACATACAATTTATTGACATCGCGGTACCAGGAGATGCCAGAGTCAAAGAAAAAGAACTGGAAAAAAAATCATCAAATATTGCGACCTGGCCTTTGAAACTACATGGCTATGGATGAAACATGTAACAGTGATACCCTGTCATTGGGGCCCTTGGTACCATGTCCAAGAATTTTATAAGATACATCAACAAATTGCAGCTTCCTACAATAACACCAGCGGAACTGCAAAAAACTGTGCTAGGAACATCATACATCTTAAGAAGGTACTTAGTTGATACCTAGGACACTGGCAGTAACCCGTATCAACCAGTCAATAGTATTTGTGATGCATTTTTGAATGTTCAGTTGACTGAGTTTCATGTTTAATGAATAAAGTAAATAATAATAATAATAATAATAATAATAATAATAATAATAATAATAGCAGCAGCAGCAGCAGCAGCAGCAGCAGCAGCAGCAACAACAACAACAACAACAACAACAACAACTTATTATTAAGAAGGTACTTGGTTGATACCTAGGATGCTGGCAGCAACCCGTATCAACCATTAGCACCAGTCAATGGTATTTGTGATGCATTTTTGAATAATCAGTTGACTGAGTTTCATGTTTAATGAATAAAGTAAATAACTTATTAAATGTGTATGTAGTACAATTCTCAACAGTCTTGAGATTGTCCAATCAATTTACAAAAAAAAGAAGTAAAAATAAAAATAAAAGATGGCAAGCAAAATGAAGTGAAGAGTGTCATTTTGCCTTGCGGAAGATCTGAGTGAAAAGCCAGGTCTCCATGGATCTTTCAAAAGTTATCTGTATTCCAGGGGAAATTTTCCATAGAGAAAGCATTACTATTGAAAAGGTCCTGAGAGATGTTATTATTTAATCAAAGAACCTGAAACATGCCAATCCCACAGAATTGAATTAGCTAGGCTAATGTTACAGGTGTCTTCTCAAGTACCAAGCCCTATGATAGAAAGAAAAAAACTGAGAAATATGAAAAAGAAAACAATGCATCATAAAATGAATGGCTGGTTTCTAGTTTCAGTCCTGTCTACTGAAGAATCATCTCTAATAGATAATCTCTGACAGATAATCCTTTAGAAATGTACGTTAGACAGCCTTTTTTTAAAAAAAATCTCTAGCATAGACATAGACTCTCAACAGCATTAAAAGACAAATGACCACCTGAGCTAACATGTCAGGACAGAAAAAGGCATAAACCCTTCTCAGCACTGCATCAATACTCTCCTGTGCATATATTTTCACTTCAGTTTTATTGCTCTGAATGGTGTCGTTAAACCAGATAAAATCCCTTCAGATCAATTCAAAAGTGTGCAGTTCTTTTTAAAAGCAATTGGAAAAACCACATGTCATTTTACCTCACAAGAGCTCTAAGCTGACTTTTAATATTTGTTTTGGACTTTTTCCTTAGCTTTATGCATCTAGGATTGCTGTTTGGGATTTGAAAGAAGAGAAATATGCTTTTATTCCTTTTGGAGACAAAATTATGGGCTTACTTTTTTCTCCCTTTGCAATTTGGGGAAGACTTTTCATATGTACTATGAGGGCCCTGCCCAGAGGTGGGATTCACTTACCTTCCCTACTGGTTCGCAAATGTGAGCATGCACATAAGCAGTCAATATAATACTTCATCAGAAGTTTCAACAGGTACAGGTGAAGTTTAGTTATATAGCTATATAAGAGATCTTTCTTTAATGTTTATTTCATGAACTCTGCTTTATTTCATGAACTCTGATGAGTTCATCAGAGAACATCATGAGAACTTTCATGAGCCTTGGTAGTACAGTGGTCTAAGGCACCCTGTTATTAAGCTGGTTATTAAGACCAGCTGCCTGCAATTACTGCAGGTTCGAATCTCGCCAAGGCTCAAGGTTGACTCAGCCTTCCATCCTTTCTAAGATAGGTAAATTGAGGACCCAGTTGTGGGCGCAATAAGCTGACTTTGTATAAATATACAAAAGAATGAAGGCTATTGCTTAGCTCATTGTAAGCCGCCCTGAGTCTCCGGAGAAGGGCGGCATATAAATTAAATTAAATTTAAAAAAAAAAAACCCTCTGACCTCTATGATCAATGAGGAACATTGGTTACATTTTGGAACAGAATTTTTTTCTTTCTTATCTTCTTATCTTCATAATCTTTTTTAAAAAATAAATATGCATTCAATATATATTTTAAATGGACTGCTTCATTAAATTTTAAACTCTTTTGAAAATAATTTCTTAAATCTACATAAATATTGCCTTGGCAAGCTACTTGTTGAAGGATCTGGTAATATTTAGTTTACTTAAGGCACACAGTGAGAAGACAATCACAGGTAAAATTTACTATAGACAGATTTCTTAATACTTCGTTTTTATAAAGATCGGTCTACTAACTTTTAATATATTATATGTAGAGATGTTTATAAGAATACTTGTTATCTAAAAGATGAATGCATTCTTTGATAGAGATATTGAACACATATATGCATAAAGATGATAAGTGGGTTTGACAATGGAATTTTTCCCTTGCAGTGGATAGTTGATGGACATTAATAATACAGCCATTATCTGTAATTTAGTCCTACTGGGAAATTTTAGGTAGGTGTTTATAGGAAATATTTACTTTTGTCACTAGTGTGGTGGTTGAATGTATAATTAAGAAGCTAGGCATGCAATTTAAATGAGAATTCTGTGAGAATATGAGTACCCCAAAATTTATTAATGAAGAAAATGTTCTTTTACTTTGAAAACTACAAAATCTAATTGTAGAGACAAATATCTGACATTTCAAGGTTAGGACATTTCGGGACAAATTATTAAACCCCTCAATTGGAAGAATAATGGCTTTCCTGTACCTTAAGTTTGATTCCTGTATGCAAAACATCTGGAAATGAGAAGCCAGCTTCAGAAATCTCTTTCTAGATTCAAATCCTTCATTTGTTTTGCTCACAGAGCAATCTTGACACAATCTTTTGTCCAGGCAATACTTAAAAATTCCCTGATTGGCAGTTTCCACTGGATCCCACCCATGACAGGAATACATCACTCCTGTTTCTTTCCTGGGAAAATATTGAGATCATATACGTAGTTTTACTGATCAACCTTTTGTATGCATTCCTTTCTTTTACTTCATATCTCATTTGTCCTTAAGTAATGCAGGGTTAAGCTGATCCTCTTCTACATGCATTTGAGAGTGTTTAATAGTTGATTTTAGTGAAATAAACTAAACCCATTAAATCTTTCTCCTTGAAAGGAGAGTCATGATGCCCCTAGGATAAACTAAGAGTATGATTAGAGCAGGAGCAAAAGTTCTAATTCCCTCAGGCAGCCATGATATAATTTCAATCTAGTATAGGTCATGCACATGTTGATTTAGAATGTTTAAATCCAGTTTTAATAAAGAAAGATTTCTTTCTCAGAAAGAAATCCCAAAGGAGATTAAAAGTATGGTTAATAGTTTTTAAAAAATCAATTACTACTTGTGGCAATAAATTTATAAAAAGATCCATACTCAATTGAAGACTTCTGTGAATTTAAATTAAAGATCTTCCACTGGACTGATAGTATTAGAGTTACTTGATATTATTTAGATATGTCAGAGTTTGTTGCAGAAATCCAGAAAGCACACACAGGTAGCTGATTCATCAGGATTCAATTCTTCTTTATATACATAATAACACATGAGACATATATACAATACCAAGAGTGGTTCTTTCAACGTGGTAGTAGTTACAAGCAAAAAAGAGAAGAGAAGAGAACAGTTTCAGGTCAGAGTGCTGACTAGTTTGCAGCTTCAGAGCTCAGAGCTTATTACAGAGCTAAACGCCCAGGCTCCAAACTGTTTCAGTTTCCAAACAGCCCTCATTGGCTGACTTAGTTGCTATGCCTATTCATTGGCTGACCTTGTTACCATGTCTTCCCAGTCATGAACTCTCATACACACTAACAAGATATTATTCAGAAAAACCCTGAGTAATTTATCTGGGTATATGCTCATTTATACATGTCTGCATTACAAATATTCTAAATGTGTAGAATTGTACATTATTTTTAAAAGGACGCCAGCAGAAGAAAAGAGAATTATTTTTCATTACATTTAATGAGAAATAAGTTTGTTTTTTGCCCCACCTTGACATTTCTACTGAGTAATTAAGCATTTTTAATTTCTTCTTTTCCAATGGGCACATCAGCAACTTCACTAAATCAATATTGTACCAGCCAGGACATTTGAGGAAAAGAGTGGATTTAATTGTTCTAATACATTTTTACTGTTATTTAAAGTTGAGTAATGAATGATTTTTTTCCTAGGACATCACTTCCCATAGAAGTACTTTGAATACAATCCTGATTCTGCTTTCATAGAAATTCCCAGAGCTTTAGATAAAAAATTTTGACAGTCAAAATGAAAGTTAAACATCTACAGTATTTCTTAGTCTTTTGTAGTCTTTTATATATCAGATACACCGTAGACTATTGGTGAAATAAAGGATTATAACAATTAAATAATTTATCTAGTTTAAATAGTATTTTCATAATATATAAACTAAAAGTATAACTATCAGTTGAAATTTAATATAGAAATTTTCAAGGCAGTTTGGCAATAAAAAGTGCATTAGAGAACAATTCTAGTAAATATTATATAAGTATATAATAATTATATAACTATAGTAAATGACACAATCATGCACTGTATTCAAAATTCTAAAACTTGAATTTGTTTGGTAACATGAAAAACAAAACAAAACATTTTAGAAAAATGTGAAAATGTACTATTTTAAAATACAATAAATTTCCAAAAAAATGCAAACTTCTTTGTGAAAAAAAAGATTCAGAAAGCCAAATCATGATATGTTTACAACAATTAGAAACTGAATAATTTTAAAAAAAGCCTAATTCCCAAGAAAGAGAGAGAGGGAAAATGAACAAGACTGAAATCGACAGATTCACTAATCAGTAACATGAACAGAGTTACTTTCTTCATTGACAATGGTTTTCAATCAACAATCATGCAGGTGTAGGTTACTTTGCTGTAAAACTCAATACATTGATCACAGCCTCCAGTTCTGAAGCATATTTTTTCCTCTGAGCACCACAGAATCATTACTGGAAATTTTTATTTAATGAACTAACATTCCACCTCACCCCCTTAACTCAAATCCTAGCTTCTTAATTACAGCAGCGATGAAAAATTTCATTTTGGAAACTGTTTTTTGTTCCTTCAAGTCTATGCTATAAAACTTTAATAATTTGTGATCAAGTCTGGCTTGTATCAACTGTTCTTATTTCTGAGAAAATATGTACAAATTCATGCTAAGTAGCAGCACTGTGGACTGGATCTGTATGTTTGTGTGATGTTTCAGTGCATGTACAAAAGGAGTGAGGCTTGTGTATTGACAATATTTTAATTATTCTGGTTTATCTACAGTATGTTATACTTCATATTAAGTAAATTTACTGTTTATTTTGCAAGTAGCCTTTCTTAAAGACTTGGAATGATTGAGCATTGATTCTGACATTATTCATAGAATGCTACACCAGTACCTATTTATTTAATACAAGAAAGGTAAATTTTACAATAAAGAAAAGACATCTATTCATTCAGAGTCACTCAATAATGATACCCATGATTAGGATAGCAAGTGGTGGTTGAAAAACTAATTGAAAATCAGTCAAGATACTGTTAACTGTTTTACAAAGACGTATTTATCAATTTTTGATCTTATACCATGAGATCAATATGTTGACTGGCACATGCAGGAACTAACTGTCTTAGAGTTATTTCAGGATTAAAATATATAATAAGAGCTGTGACCTTTAAATAAAATTTCCTACAAATATCTGAACATACACAACAATCTCTCTCTCTCTCTCACTCTCACTCTCACTCTCCCCTCCCTGTTTCTCTGCCTCCCATCCCTATCTCATTTTCCTCATTGCCTCCTACCTGAAATCTTTCAATAACCGTATTTTTCAGAGTATAAGACACAGTTCCCCTCCTTAAAAGAGGCTGAAATTTTGGGTGCATCTTATACTCCGAATGTAGTTTTTTTGAAGCTTTTAGCCAGCCCTAATGAGGCTCTAGTGAGTGAAGCGATCTTTCGCACTTCGCCAGCTTTTCTCATTGCTGCTCCCTTCAATGATCAGCTGTGTTTTAGAAGCTGTTTTTCAGCCCTAACGAAGCACTAGCAAGTGAAGCAATCTTTCACGCTTCACCTGCTTTTCTCATTCCTTCTCTGATGATCAGCTGTTCTTCAGAAGCTGTTTTTTATCCCCAACCAGGGGATAAAAAAATATCAGCAAACTAATGTGCTGAAGCTGACCAGACTAAGTACGCTAGCCAGATGAATACCTGGTAGGCATAATTTTTTTTGCCTCTCCAAAAACTAAGGTGTGTCTTATACTCCGGTGTGTCTTATACTCCAAAAAATATAGTATGTCTATTTTTCTATGTCAGGGATGTCAGACTGGCAGTCTGCAGGCTAGATGTATCACACACTGGCCATGCCCACTCCCGGTTTAGTATTATTTCACAATATGTTACGTGATGACAATGTGATGTCGTGAGTTTGACACCCATGCTTTATGTTCTTCATCTGATCATTATACATTTGACTTTTTAAATACCTTGTTATAGTTTCATGTTGACATATACCTAGAAGCTACATAACATCCATTTCTGCTTACCTCCCTTATAAACCTTCATGGTATTATCCTATCCTATGAAAAAAATGAGCCAACAGTGAAATATGTTAAATGAATATTGAAGAAAAATATTCATAAAATAAAATAAACATAAAATAAAGTTATGATTAAAAAAATTTTTATGATGTAACCTGGACATATTTTTGGAGAAGATGGTAGGGTATGTTGACATTTGTTCTATAATATATAATATAAGTCTGTATTAATGTGAAAATGATGAAAAAATAGTTGAAGGATTTTGGAATAGAATATCACAAATATCCAAAAAAAAAAAAGTTATAGAAAAGTTGATCAAATGTAATATTTTTCAAAATTGGAAAAAGAGTCCAAAATCTATGTTTGACTATGTTCAGTTTTAATTTCTCTCAAGAATTTTGGTTTTATGTAATAATTTCCACAAAATCTATGCTATTTGAATTTTGTCAATTAATATTTCTTTACTGATTTATATCAAATTGAAGACAGTTCAATTTTAAAATTAAAACAGCTCTCCACCAATAGAAGGCAAAGGATACAATATCACCTGTCTCCTATTTTCAATGGAATCCTTTCAACAGGCCCAAGAAGGTTTCACACCCAATTTACACTCTGATTCATGTGACTCTAACCCCCAAGTGGCCTCAGTGACTCTCAGATAGATAACAATGAGCTAGTTAATCATCTTTTAAAACACTGTCAAATGACTGGCCAGAAAGAGAATGAGTTACAATAATGTAAACTGAATCACAAAGCTAAAGGTACCACTCAACATTTATGATTTCTCAACAGTTCCCTCTCTCCATCTCCTTAATCTCTTCTCCATCTTGACATTTTACATAAACAGTAGAATTTCTTTAGGGAGAGGATTTTATATTCGATAGTCTAAATCCAATGTCATCTGATAAAAATTAATCATCACTAAAATTATTAGAATGGAATGTGATTTTTTAAAAAATTGTTGCATATTGAACAGCAGATTTCACTTTAGCCAGTAGCCGCCATGGTTACATGGTGACATTTCACACCTCCTTGTTTACAATTTTACTGTTCAAATGATTTCCACACTTTGTAATCAAAATGTCCTAGAACATTTACCAAATTTGTCCATTTTTAGACATAGAAGTCTTTAAAACTCTGTTGGGTAGACTTTACAATAGTCCCTTTCAAATCCATGCCAAATAGATTATTAAATTTAGGATTTGTCTTGTTAAAATGTTCATGTGAACCAAATAGGAAATAAAGCTCCTGTGTTCTTTTTTTTTTTTTTTTTGATCTAGCAAAGATAGATATGTTTATTTTATTTCTCCTTCAGATTTGGAGATTTATCTGGATGTAGTATTTTGCATCATTCTGAAACTAGTGCTACAATGTAATTTTATATTAACATCTCTATTTCTGGATCAGTTGACATGCATTTCAAATAATCTAAAAAGTGATTTTCTAACTGCTGAGTTATAATGGAGGTTCAATTCCCATAACCTCCATTATAGTATATAATCAGATTTTAGAGTGAAATAATCAAAGAAAGTCATACAATGAAAAAATAAAGATGTGAAAGGTTTGAAGTACTCACTAAATGCTATGATTTGACATTCTCCATCTGGTCAGATGGAAGGAATAGGGATTCTCAGTCTTTCAAGGCTAGCAGCAGGGATAATCGCAAACTAGCTTCAAACTCCACCTGAAAAACATTGCGAGAGAAAACAGGAGTGATTTTTGTTTTTACCTTTGAGTAACAAACAGGATTCTAGAATTCTAGAAAACAAGAACCAAAACAAATATGGTTTCATTTTATTTGTGTTTATAATTTATAAAATCATAATGTAACAAAAAAGCTTCTTTCAACATGTAAAAAATAAGAAAAACTCAAGAAAATGAGTTAAATGAGTTAAAAATGAGAAAATGAATTAATGGGAGAAAATGGTAAGGTGGTGAGAGCAGGAAGAAAATGAAACTGCTTAATTCATTTTTTTTTCATCTGTTTTACACAAAAGAAAAGCAGTCCAACATACTAAAAAAAAACAAAAAAAACAAACCCATAAAGCGCAGATTAAGAACACAAGTCAAAATAAGCAAGAAAATTGTAAGGTAACATTGATCTACTCTAGGCAAGATAAATTATCAGGACCAGACATATTAAGTACTGAAGGAGCTGGCAGATTTGATCTCAGAACCACTGAATCATTATATTTCAAATATCCTACAACACTGGGGAACTACCAAATGACTAGAAAAGAGCTGATGCTGTTCTCATCTTCAAAAAGGGAAAAAATGGATCCATGAAGGTCCAGACCTATCAGGCTGACATCAATACCTAGGAAGATTCCAGAAAAGATAAATCAAGCAATGAATCTGTGAACACCTAACAGTAAGCAAAGTTATAAGCAGAAGCCAAGATAGGTTTTCAAAGTCATGCCCAATCACATCAGACAAATCTTATTTCATTCTTTGATGTGACAAAATTAGTAGACCAGTAAAATGCTATGGATATAATTTATTTGGACACCAGTAAGGCATTTGATAAAGTAGATCACAACCTACTAAAATATGGATTGGACAGCATCATGACCCATGGCCTCTCTAGGAGTGTCTGGAAGCTGGGGACAGCAAAAAATGTCACTTCCTGTCCAACCGGAAGGTGGGAATTGGGCCATTTCAGGCCTCTGGAGGCCTCCGAGGGGGTGGGGAAGAATGTTTTTGCCCTCCTCAGATGCATAGAGAGGATCTGAGCCAGGTGAGAAAGAAAAACGGGCCTTTCCCATCCACTCCCAGGCCCTTCGGAGGCAGGAAACAGCCTGTTTCCCTACTTCTGGTGGGCCCAGAAGATCTGAAAATCAGCTGGCCGGTGCATGCATGCAGGCCAGAGCTGAGCTGCCATATGTTCACCATCATGGGTATAGGTTAATGAAAAGAAGGATTAGGGCAACATGATAGAAATATTCCAATGTCTAATGGATTGTCAGACAGAAGGGGGCGGCCAACCCATTCTCCAAAGCACCTGAAGGCAGAACAAGAAGCAATGGATTGAAACTAATCAATCAGAGAACCAGTCTAGAAATAAGGATAAATTTTCTGACAATTATAACAATCAGTTGAATGGCTTGCTTTCAGATATGAGTGCTCTATCACTGGAAGATTTCACCATTTGTCTGAAAATGTATTGCTTGAACAGGGACTTGGACTAGAAAACTTCCAATATTCCTTCCAACTTCATTATTCTGCTGAGTTAATATGTGTACATTTATGCATTTATTTAATATTTCTCTCCCACTATCATATTACAAGTGAGAGAATAGGCCACTACAAAATGATCAGCAACTGTGCTACTGCTATTTTCCTGTTGCTTTAAGCCCTCTTTCTGGCCAGCCCAGCAATTGTTGGCTAAATAACAATTTAGTAATAAGGTTTTGATATCTTTTTGGTCACAATCATAGCTTTCTTCTCATCTGAATGTATTTACTTCTGTTGCATTATTCAATGTTGCTTCATTGTTTCTCTTCATCATGGCCTGCTAGCCATTTCAGAAGCGTGTTGGCAGCTATTGGCTGCAGAAATCTGATTGTTTTCTCAACAAATCTCCATTTCCACAGTTCAACTCCGTGTGGCTACTAGGAAGAAAACCTCAGTCATTCCCTCCCCAGGGGAAAATATATGGGAAAAGTCATTCACTAAATTTCTTATGTCGCAAAGCAATTCTTAGTAATGAAAGATCTGATGGAAAAGAATTATATTCACTCTTCTCTTTTGGGCTCTCCTTATAGCCAAAGCTGCCTAAAAGGAATTGCACGAGAATTGGCTGAACTATTTCTTTAGTATAAAAAGAAAACCTGTAGATTTTTCTGGCTTCCAATGATTCCATTAAATCTCAAAAGAAGGCCTAATGAAGGAATTATTTCCAATGTTGTTGTTTTTTAATGTCAGCAGCAGTGCACCCTTTTCTATGCTTACCCATTAAATAAATAGCCATTTAGGCCTGCTGTACCAATAACATCAAAACCAATTGAATGATTCATATTACCATATGTGGTGAACATGTGCAGAAGCCAAAAGATATTGGACTAAAATCCACACATGGCTGGAAAAAATGACAAAGAAACACATTGACTTTAAACCAGAGATATTTTTATTAGGTATCTTACCAGAAATATACAATAAAGAATTGAGATATTTAATTGTGAATGTTTTAACGGCAGCTAGAATTGTATTTGCTAAAAACTGGAAAGGAGAGAAGATACCTACAGATGACGATGTTATTAAGAAAATTTTGGAGTGTGCTGAAATGAGTAAATTGACATTTAAAATTAGGGAACAAGAAGATAAACAATATTACTTGATATGGGATTTATTTTATCAATGGTTAGATTAGAAAGCATGGAAATGAAATATGAAACATAAAACAATATAAAAAGAATATAAAACAATAAAATATTTTAATTAAAAGCCAGATACTTCTGGTGATAGATTTTATTTATTTAATAGAATATTCAGAACCAGATTTTTGTTCTTTTTCCCATCGGAGATGTTTTTATTGCTTGATTCCTTTATCTTTCTTGCTTGCTCTGTAATTCAAAACTGATGTCTCTCTGTAGGAAAGAGAACAGCCTGCATTGCTACCTAAACAAATTATTTTTTAGTCACTGCTGATGTTGGCTCTGTCATAATGAAAATGCATAATTAATGCATTTCATTCAAGTGCTTTGGAAATAGAGCTACCTTAAATAATTTTAAAAAGAGGGAGATTTAACAGGATACCCTAAAACCCAAAGGGACTATTTTGAAAATGAACAGTTGGATCTCTAATATTCTTGGGTCTCTCTAGTGCCTTAACCAGTACATCAATCTGTCTTTTCCTTGCCACTGTTCCATGAGAAAAACAATCAAGATGCAGTTGACAAAGAGGAAGTGTTTCTATTTTAAACAAAGACAATATCTCTGTTGAAAACAAACCAAATGTAAATGAACAATGATATATACTTCTATATCAGGGGAAACATGTTCCTATTTTCAGACAAAAATGAGTTTGGAAATTAAAAACTTTAATTCTTTAATGAAGCCATCTATTTTGGCACGATTGTCTGTGAAATGCTTAATTACACAGTGATTACATTTTCTTACTTCTCAAAATAACAAAAGGAGGGCTGCATGGCCTATTTTGATTCCTTTTCTTCTCCAATTGTTGTTATGTCCTAACTAAGTTTAAATGGAAGAAGAAATGACTGCTGAAACATTTTTCTAAATAATTGCTGCCTGTACAATTAATGCCAAACCATGCCAAATTGTTTTCTAAAGCTGTCTGACTAGAAGCTGTGTTTGTACAATTAAAGTGGCAATTCTCTTGAAATCTAATCTGAAGATATCGACCAAGAAAGGTGGGTTGTTGTTGATAGTAATGTTCAGGGTTTGTTTTTGTTTTTGTTTTTTTTTTGTAGCTAAACGATAGTTTTCTGGAGAAACAGGCAGGCAGATGGCAAGCAGAAATCTCTTTAAGGTAAATGTAATAAATTTCCATGTGTTATAGTCAGCATTTCACAAAACCCATATGATCTTTATTTTTAAGATGGCAAAAGTCCCCTTTAAGTGCTTTGCTTCAGGTGAAGAAATAGTATTTGGGATAAACCATAATGCACTGCGCAAAGAGGCAAAAAGCTGACAGAAACTACCAGAATCCCACTAAACATATTTATACATAATGTCTACCACATGTTTAAAAGGTAAAGTACCCCACCATCTTTGAAAAGTATTCTGAAGGCAATATTGCTGATGTTTCCATATAGACCAGAGGTCAACAACCCATGGCTCTGGAGCTGCATATGGCTCTTTCATCCCTCTGCTGCAGCTCCCTGTTGCTGGTCGGTTCCACAATTGATAGGGCTTTCGGTTAAGACAGGTAGAGGAAAAAGGACGCCGTGCTAGGAAGAAACTCTATGGTGGGGGAACCGGACTTCTGGTCGGCTCCAGAATAGAATGGTGGCTTCCGGTTAGGACCTTTGTGGCTCTTTGACTGTTTAAGGTTGCCAACCCCTGATATAGACCACGTTGAGATACAGAATAATACAGGAGCATAATAGCACATTTATCATTTAAACAGCTTGCATACTTAGGATCCTAAACTTTGGCTATGAGAATTCTATTTTATAGTGGATATATGATACTATTGCTTAGACTTCATTTTTATGGATTTTAAACCAGTTGTCTTTATCATTCTTTATCACCAAGCTAATGAGAACATTTAAATACTTAATAGTGAATTATTCACATCTCAAAACCAATTTCTTAAGTGATAGAGGTGTTCAATTTGCTTCACATCAAAGAGATTATATAAATTGCCTTGTTGAGGTAGTTTGTCTTATCTCACAGCCTCATCTGGCTTTTCCAATGAAGCCTATATAGTTGCACTTAATAAATATGCTGACTGAAGATGTAAAAGAAGCTTTGAAAGTGCAGTAGTCGAAAACAATGCAACCATCTTGTTTTTAAAGGGGAAGTGTACTAATAATCTGGTAGGGTCATTTTACATCATTCTTCAAGATAATGAAGCCTTTTTGAAGGTGTATGCAGGCCTATTCAATACATTTTATTAAAAAGTAGCCAGTTTATATGAATGCACCCTTGTTGCATAACTCACACTCTGATGCTGTTTCACTAAAGAAAATAATCAAGAAAATGATAATTAAATCACTATCATCAATGTATCAACATCATGATTACTACTTGGTTTAGTGAAAGGCCTTGCAAAAAGGATTTTGGAATAGCTTACTGAAGCTGATGACAAACTGAACATAAGCAAAAAGTGTGATGTGGCTACAGAAAAGACCAAGGTAAATGCTATTAGAACCCATACCTCCCCAGCATAGAACAGATAATCCTAAATAGAGTTGCAAGAACACAAATGGGTCATCCTGAACAAAGCAGCCATGGTGAACATATTAAGCCTGGAGAAATTACACCAGAGGGTTTTTTTCTCTCTCATCACTATGATGTAGGCCTCTAAGTGCTCTTATTCATGTTTGGCTCAATTCATTCTTTGTCTTCCTCAATAGTGCTCTAGATATCACTCTGGCACTTCACTTTTGAGAGCTTTTCAGAAAACCATGATGAATCTCAGCATCAACAGAGAGAAGCCACTTAGAAGTTATGTGGTCCAAGGACTCAGTTACATCTATCAGTTACCAGGGATAGACTGGCATCTAGTATGGGATAAATGAACAAGCTTTGTCTCTCCACATAGTTCCATCAGTGAGATGGTGAGTAAAGTGAATCTATTCACAGCTACAAATTGATGGTATTGGAAGATAACCTGCCCTAGATTTAACGTTCAACCCCCATATCAGGCTCTCAGAAAGCCATAAACAGGCCTATTGTTGCCATTTGTTGTATGTTATATATAGAATGTGTAGTTTTAGCTGAGAGCTACAGAGTCTAAAACAGAAGGCTGTACATGCACAGTTGTACAAAACTAAAAGGGCCGCTATGGTCCCAACTGGATATGAGAATAAATTATGAAGCTCTAAAATAGATATACACACTTTTTTAGAAAAATTAAAATGCAGGAAAATTGAGTCTTCATCTTATTAGCATAATCGTTCCATCAGAGGAAGCCAATTCTGCTTTCAAACATCTCCTATGATCCCAAAGCATGAGCTAACAAAATATAGTATAGTGTAGAATTCTAGATATTTCTAGATAGAAGTATCTAGATAGAAGTTAGGAAATGCAAAATGATACCAGGTTTGCAATATCAGATTTACAGGGACAACTTTCCTATATATAGAGAGACAGAGAGACAGAGAGAGACAGAGAGAGATTTTAGTGTGTTTATAAGAAATTAGAACTCTTCAGCCTCCTATCCTGTAGACTGAAAAAGGATATTCTATTTTGATACCCCCGTAGATTTTTTGCTGGCAATCAGAACACAGCAATTTCAATTGTGAGATGATTTTGCTGCACCAGCTTAAAATTATGTTGCCAGAATATTAATATTTTTCTGTAAGTCATAAGACAGTCAAGGTGCAGCAGGTTAGTTTCTTAATAGTTGAGGGAGCTAATAGAATTTTCCACTCTCTGTTTTCTTGAGGAGGCATGAGGGATTCAGGTGAATGTTCTATGGCAAAGAGCCATCAAAGCAGTAACAGAGTTGGAATTTTTTGCTCATCTGATTATCTGAGGACTGCATTTTGAATTACAATGTGTTTTAAGAAGGCAGTACGATATGATGAGAAAATCCCCCGGAGACCTTATTGACTGTGTGTGGGAGATACCAGTAGATTTTTTTAATATATATATATATATGTATGTATATATATATATATATATATATACACACACACATATATATATATGTGTATATATATATATATATACACACATATATATATGTGTGTATATATATATATATATATATATATATATATATATATATATATATATATATTGTGTTAGAAGTGAGATGCTTAAAACTCCAGTTAAAAGGCATTGAATGATGAATTTGATATAAAGAGCAAATTTATAAATATACCGAAATGAGAAACATTTTAAAACATATACACACTTTTAATTGCAAAGTAGCTAAAAGTATTATTCCATTATTAAATTTAAATGTAAACATTCAGAAATGTGAGAGACCACAGTGTAGAAAGCATACATTCAAAATGTATATGACATTAACTGCTGACACTGCAAATTATTCACATTTCATATATTGTGTAAGAATAAAGACATCCATTTCCAAAGCATGTGGAGGGGAAATATTATGTGACAATTTGCAACAATCTCTAATTTATCCATTAATACTGCAAAATGTTTATCTATTCAGACAATAAATGCCACAAGTTCTTTTGAAGTTAATGTAAAATACTCAGATAGGATAGGAATTTGTACTCAAGAATGAGTATTTATTGCTTAACTATGAAATACATGTTTTCATGGAACATTGAACACTGATAAGCCTATGTTTATTCTATTTAATTTTGTTAGTTTCCATTTATATATAACCATTCTATATAACCATCTTAAATTTATATGACTCCATTTATACGACTCCATCCTTATTTTCTTAAATCTATTACTTTGTTCTATTGTCCTTATATTCTAATTATTCAAATATCTTCTTTGTTCCTTATATACATCTATCTGTCTATCTATCTATTTCTCTCCCTCCCTCCCTCCCTCCCTATATCTATCTATTGATCGATCGATCGATGTCTGTCTGTCATCATCTATCTATATCTATCTGTCTATCTGTCTATCTATCTATCTATCTATCTATCTATCTATCTATCTATCTATCTATCTACCTATCTCTATCTATCTATCTATCTATCTATCTATCTATCTATCTATCTCTCCTTCTACTTACCTACCCCCCCTCTCTCTCCCTACCTACCTACCTACCTACCTACTACCTCTCTCTCTCTGTGTCTATCTCTACCTACCTACATTCCTATCTCTCTGTCTGTCTGTCTGTCTGTCTGTCTGTCTGTCTGTCTGTCTATCTATCTATCTATCTATCTATCTATCTATCTATCTATCTATCTATCCCTCTACCTACCAACCCCTCTCTGTCTGTCTCTCTCTCTCTCTCCCTCCCTCTACCTACCTACCTACCTACTACCTCTCTCTCTGTCTGTCTATCTATCTATCTCTACCTACCTACCTTCCTATCTCTCTCTCTCTCTCTCTCTCTCTTTCTCTGTCTATCTATCTATCTATCTATCTATCTATCTATCTATCTATCTATCTATCATTATCATCTATCCTATCCTATCCTATCCTATCCTATCCTATCCTATCCTATCCTATCCTATCCTATCCTATCCTATCCTATCCTATCCTATATCTATCATATCTTGTTTGGTCCACCTATAATCTATTTTTTTTATTCACAGTCCTATGGACTATGGATTATTTACACTTATAGATTATGAGTTGTTTTTCCACTTACTTTCTTTCCCACTTAAGACACTTCGTGTTTTAGAAAAGAAAGGAACTGAGACATTTCCTGTTCTACCCCAGACGCGGGCTGTTTAGTACATTCTCATCACCACTTTTGCATTCTGAAGTTGAACCACCCTCGGAAGATAAATATGATAGAGATGACAATTAAATTATCAACAACCAGTTTCACATGTTATATTTTTCAAGTATCTATTTCCCCAGTGTTTATTGGGTTGGAATTTCATAATGAAATTAGTTTCTATATTTACCAATGTTTTCTGTACAAGTATTGTGGAATTGTGATGATGATGATGATCATGATCATGATGATGATGATGATAGTGATGATGATTAGACATGATTTTTCTAGATATGTGGAATTGGCAGTGATTCAATGGCTTAAAGGTGAAATGCTGTAGTATAATGCAAGGCTATAGTGATTGATAATTTTAGGCTGGCGTGCTGAAACCCATTGTCAAAAGTGAAACTTTGGCAGCTATGTGCCTCTTTGTTTCAACTTGCCATTAGAGTAAGGGGAGGGGAGGTGCTGATTACGAATGGGTTAACTAATGAAACAAAACTTTTACAGCTCCACTGAAGCTTGTGAGAGTCTGGAAACTTTTCAAGGATGTCTTGACAAGTGTGAAGTTGAGACAGATAGTTCCCATAACAAAGAGAACTTGTTTACTTGGTCAACATGGAAGCCTTGTGGTTTTGCTGGGAAAATCTTTGTTTAATACTATGAACTGATGCCTGAGTATCCAGAGTTAGTTTTATCTCAACAGTACTATGCAATGTATTCAATAAGCAGTAAGCTTTTCAGAAACAAAAAAGTCCTGTACTTTTATTTGGATATTCAAGCTGGATGTTGACTTAATATTTGCAATTTATCTGAAAAATCCAAACATAGATAAATACTTGTTTAGTTTCAAACAGATTGTAGGGGTTTTACTCTTTAAACCATAGGTATAAGTGATGATGTGTCTACATTGCAGAGCCTGTTTTTAATTCTTACAACTATGAAATTTGGTCTAGACTGATAACACTGGACTTGAAATGAAATTTAGAAAGCAAAAAACCAACAACCCTGTTCCCAGTATGAGGACTAAAAATTGCTAAACTTAATATACTCTGAGTTGGGCAGTTCAAAAATGTGTGTGTGTGTGTGGGGGGGGGAATAAAATATTTCCTTTCTGCCTCTGTCTTCCCACACATTTTATTTCTGACTTTAAGGAATAGGATAGGGTAATCTAGAAGCTGGACATCACCTATATTGCCTCACCTAATGAGCCTTGATAGTACAGTGGTTTAGTGCACCCTGTCATTAACACAGCTGCCTGCAATTTCTGCTGGTTTGAATCTCTCCAAGGCTCAAGGTTGACTCAGCCTTCCATCCTTTCTAAGGTAGGTGAAATGAGGACCCAGTTTGTGGGGGCAATAAGCTGACTTTGTATAAAATATACAAAAAGAATGAAGGCTATTGCTTAACACATTGTAAGCCGCCCTGAGTCTCCGGAGAAGGGCGGCATATAAATCAAATTAAAAAAAAAAATCTTTTTTTTTTAAGATAATGAGTAAGTGTAAACTCCCCCCCTTTTTTTTAAATAAACACTTTCCGTTTAAATTACAAAGACCTGTTTCACTAGTTATATTCTTGATCTCCAGGAACACACTTAAATAGCTCCTTCCCAACAACGTTCAGATAGAATATGTGTCCTTATGTAGTAAAGGTGAGTATTGTTAGCATCACATTAATGTTAAAATGCAGTCAATGTTAAATCTCTGTTGCTTGTGTTGGTTTTTTTTAGTCTGGGTACAGTGAGTTGGGATCAATGTTAATTTAATATCATATTCTGTATTTTATAGCTTTATTTAATTGCTTTATACAGTTGAATTTTAAATTATCTTTCCTCTGTCTTTGGGGCGGAGTGGCTTTTAAAACTTAATAAATATATAACAATAATTTTGTCATGACAACTTAATAGGTTTTACCTATTTATAGTGTTTTCATATGACCTATGAATCTGAAAAAAAATAATCCTATGAATTTTAAATTACAGCATAAAAGCACTATAAACTATCCATTAAATCACCAAATGCCCCACTCCTGATAATTTTGTTACTTTACTAGAAAAAGTAAAATGCTGATTAAACAAGATATTCAGTCAAAACAGAATTGGCTTCATCTGATCCCCTTTTTTTTTCTCATTACATGTTCGGCAATGTCTTCTAATCAGTTTAGACTTATTTTATAGTGTTCTTTATCTTTTCTTTTTCTGTTTGGATGCATAAGCAATCTCCTTTCTTTCAATTTAATTTATCTATTATTTTTCTTCTGTAGTCTAACAGATGAAAAATATAAAAACTGTAGTTACTAAAGTTGATTCCTTTTCTGTCTTAGGTAGGACATATGTTATAACTATCTAATAAAAGATTCTTAAATCCCAAAATGTTTTCCAATATTGATCAAAATAAATCAAATCAAAATCTTAGACAAAGAATGTTTATTATGGTAGCTATGTTGCTAGTACTATTCACCACTAAAGTCAAGAAACATATAGGCATAGGTCATTGAAGTTATTTTCTAAAAGTAAGAATTTGTCAAATTCTGAGTAATGCACCCAATTGAATCAGAACTCTGATGCCTTGACCAGATTTAAAAGCCCCTTTATTGAATACATAGCCTCGGCACTGAGTTAGGTAAAGCTAGCTCTGTGGGACTTCCACACTTCATCGACATAAAAGGGCTCAGAACTCCCCCCCCTCCAGGTGTCTTGTGTCATGCAGGTCAATCATTGGGAACGCCTCCCTCCGTCCAGTCTCAGCAGGTGTCCAGCATTCCGCCCTTGATCCCCATGCTGGTTCTGGCTGCCGTTAAGTTCAATTAGGTAAGGCACCACACCCCACAATTCCCTCCATGGTTCATTCCTCATCCCCCCTTCATGCTGCCCCAATCCCCCCCCCCAAGTGTGGCAACTCTGAAACTGAGCACAGGTCAGGATAGTTTCGACCAACACCATTTCGAAAGTTCACAGATGTAGGGCCCATGGGATTTTATCTAATGGTTTAGAGTAATTTCATATTCACAGACATAAATGTCAGTCATCAGAAAACATGCTACATTACAACACTAAGGTAAATTTCCAAGGAATTAAGATTCTATTGATAATCCTTAAAAAATATGCAAATGATATTGTATCAGAGGAAGTTGTGATCATTTTAAAGGAAATTACCATATTTTTTGGACTATAAAATGCTCCTAAGTATAAAACACACCTAGCTTTGGGGAGAAACCACCTACCAGCTGTTCTAGGCTGCAGGGATCACCACCTCACATCACCACCATCACTGCCCATCCCTGCCACCACCTATCCTTGCTGCTGGGAAAGGGCCAAATATGGGATGTGCAGAGACCAAAAATGGGGTGTGTGGAAGCTGAAAATGGGGTGCACAAAGGCAGCAATGGGCGGTGATGGCAGTGATGGGAGGTGAGGATCCCTGCAACCTGGAACAGCTGATAGGCCAACCCAATCACCAATCAGCTGCTTGTGCTAAACCTGACCAGGCTGTTTGCTATTTGCTGCAACGAGGTAAATTGCTGGAAGGCAAAGGCTGAAGGGTGGGGGCCGGCAGTGGGCAGGGCTTTGGCATCATTCACTGTCTAACACACAGAGACATTTCCACCCACTTTTTTGGGGGGGACGGGATCTTATACACCGAAACATATGGTGCATTAAAACTATAGGTAAAACTATACAGTAGGTAAAACTGTATCACTTAATGAACCATATTTTTTTAAAAAAAATATTTATCTGATAGAGTGTATTGGGGCAAACATAATGTTTTGTTTAATGTATGAACTCAGAATTTCACAAATTATCATATTAAATATGATTGTTGCATATTTGAACATGTATGTGCATATCTTAATAACAACCTGTGATGACCAGAGCTAGTAAGAACTGGCTTCCGATATTATTTACAGCAGTTTTAAGTATAAATATATTTTAACCTTTCTTTCTAAAATTAGATTATATTCCAGTTTCAGTTGAATATCTTCAGGCTACCATGTGGATCATAGTTTATAACTTGCATAACTTCAAGAAGAATTCTAATAGTTACATGTGAATGAATGAATTTATTTATTGATTAGCCCTTGGGCCATATCAAAGTGCAGAGTTCCAGAAACAAATCATTACAAAAGTTTGGTAAAACAATTTAAATAAAATTGGAATAACACACGATTAAAAATGCAATTAGAATAAAATACGATCTAAAATGAAATCGGAATAAAATACTATCATTTGAGATACAATTTAAATATGATTAAAATTATATTATAATGTCACCCCTGCATCTACCCAATCAGTCTTAAAACTACTATTAAAATTACATTATTAGATCAAATGATCTTTCCTACAATCTACCACATTCTGCTGCACCAACTTTGTCCTTTTTTCCATCAACTTTACTGCAAATTTGGCAATCCATTTCACCAACTGCAAGTTAGAACCTAACAGACAATGTTGCAAGAAGTGCTCTTTAGACTTAGGAGTGCTGGTATAAAAGATCCTGCCCAGTTGATGTTCCCTCAAATCTGAGTATAGGGGACAATCAAAAATTACATGGGACGTTGTTTCAACTTCCCCCTTCCCACATAAACAGATTCTTTCTCTTACAGGGATACCCTTATACCTATCCCAAAGCATGTTTGTTTGAAGTTGGTCTAATCTCAATTTGGTAAAAAATCTCCTTATGACGGGAAATAAAGGCACACTTAAATATTTTTCTATTTTAAAATTTTGTTTATTGGCTGATAACCAGGGGCAAACTTTTACTGCTGTCACCTATGCAATATCCGATTGGATACTTATGTCCTTAAATCTCTGTGCAATCCAATTTTGGATCTGCCTATGATCGTACTGCTGCCAATTTAAAGGAATATCAGAGCTAGATACCTGCTTCAGAACTCTTGATAACCAATTATTTTTATTACTTGACATAATCTGCTCCATTAGTGCTAATTTTGGTAGCCTCCCTTCCTCCATCTCGATTATTCTTAACCAATAATAAACAGTCTTCAACAAGGCCCTAGTGCCATAGTTACATGTATTGTCTGTCAGTTTTGGAAGACAATATAGCTATTTTGATTTCTAATAACAATAATTATTGTGGAAAGAATCAAATTGAGTCTTCTAATTTTAAATTGACCAAAAATAGTCACAGTGACAAATAACAAAGTTGTAATACAAAAACTGGTCATTTTAAGTTTATTTGGTATTCTGATCTTTGAATTGTTAGAGAAGAGATAACACAGACAAATGTTTTCCCCTCCACTGGGATTGTATAAATTAATAGTATTCCTCAATTTTATAAAAAATATTTTGCATTGTGAAGCTTCCTGCATTTATGCAGTTCAAGGTACTTTGTATTTAGGAGATAAGAATGCTAGTTAATTGTTAGAGCTAGTGCACTTATCTCTATTATTCCTTATATAGTTAAATTGCACGGGGATTAGAACTCAAATGAAACTATTGAAAATATGTAGCTTGTTACTTTCATAAAAATCAAAGCTTAAAGACATATTATTATACAATTCACAGATTTTGCATTTTGTTCTGTTTTAATAAGTATAAAACAAGTTGTTTCATATTTCCAGTGCTTTCTAAAAACATTTTATGATCAAATATTTAATTTCTTAACAATTAAACCAGAAGCTTTGTCAGAGTTATTTTATACCTCAGCCTTCAACCCAACATAATGCTAATGAAAGATGTAGTAGGTCATCAAACTCTTCCTCCTCTTTCTCCTCCTCCTCCTCCTCCTCTTCTTCTTCTTCTTCTTCTTCTTCTTCTTCTTCTTCTTCTTCTTCTTCTTCTTCTTCTTCTTCTTCTTCTTCTTCTTCTTCTTCCTCCTCCTTCTCCTCCTCCTCCTCCTCCTCCTCCTCCTCCTCCTCCTCCTCCTCCTCCTCCTCATACATTATTAAAGTTAAAAAGCCTTTTTAAGACCATTTACAAAATAAAATACAAGCAATCACAACTTTATAATGTGATTAGAATTTCAGGCATATATTTAATATTCGTGTTGATAAATAAGTTAGAAGTCTTCTCAAAACAGAACATGGGCAAATAAATGTGTGGTCAGTCATAATAGGTTCTTTCCTGTTGATATATGTACAGTAGATTTCTAAACTAGTCCGAAAAGACTTCACAATCATATTGGGATGTGGAAAAGAGAATGCCACAGTTGAATTGTTAAATTGGGCAGATTTCAAAATGCAGGAAATAGGTTTCAGAGATAGAAGGTATAGGACAAACTGAAAAGAAAAAGAGGAAAAGCAACTCTGGAATAACAGCCTAACAATATGGGAGAAGAAAGAACCTAGGATAGGGAGTAAGAATCCCCCTCAAGCATTTTTAGCAAAGTGCTATATATATATAGGGATTAAATCCTACACTAACTCAGTGGTGATGTTATTCAGTTGGGCAATGAAATGTCTACAAACAAACAACCGAGTCAGTAAGCACAAAGAACCACACAAATCTAAGCAAGAATTTAAAACCTAATCAATGCAAATGCAACCAATTCTATCAACTAGTTCCTTGTCATTTGTGTAATTGTATAGCAAAGGCAAAAGGGTTCATTTCAGGGAAATGTTTATTTGTTTTATTCTATATTCTGGCCTTCATAACATTCTGTTATACAAATTAATATGATTGTGAGTTTTAGCTATGGTTTATTTGCTTAAGCTATATTTCAAAGCTATGGTTTTCCCAGCTGCAGTGTATGGCTGTGAAAGTTGGATCATAAGGAAGGCTGAGCACCAAAGAATTGTGGCCTTTGAACCATGGTGCTGGAGAAGACTCCTGTGAGTCCCTTGGACTGCAAGGCGATCAAACTAGAGGAGATCAACCCTGACTGCTCTTTAGATGGCCAGATCATGAAGATGAAACTCAAATACTTTGGCCACATAATGAGAAGGAAGGATTCACTGGAGAAGAGCCTAATGCTGGGAACGATTGAGGGCAAAAGAAGAATGGGATGACAGAGAATAAGGTGGCTGGATGGAGTCACTGAAGCAATCGCTGTGATCATAAATGGATTCCAGGGATGGTAGAGGACAGGAAGGCCTGGAGGAATGTTGTCCATGGGGTCAGGATGGGTCGGATACAATTTCACGACTACCAACAATAATATTTCAAGGAAGAGACTGTTGAAGAACTTGTGAGAAACACGACCTGCTGGTTAGTTAGTCGGGATTTTTTAATGGAATTATTTTTTCTCAGAATATTTTAGCTGCCAATTCCTTTTAACAATCCTGGACAATTTCCTATTTTCCGGTTTTCAGTTACAACATCAAAATAAAATGCTTAATAAACAGAACTTGATTAAAACATTAATACCTATTGGATAAGCAAGATTGAATCCAGTAATATAAGTAATTACTTAATTCAATGATCAAATAAGAACACACTATATTTGGAATGTCTTTTCTAGCATGATTCTTCTATAATAAGATGCTCAGTGGAATCCATTTTTAAGGGAGAAGTGGTAAAAGAAAAACGGGAGTGGGATGCCTGTAAACATAGATGTCTGTATGTCACTTGCCATTCCACCTCAGGCATAAATATAATTAGGTTTTTTCCCACCCCAGTAGTACTGGAAAAAAAATTGAGTGCATTTGACGGATGGATGGCATACATTCTCTCCTCCTACAACTCATTAAATTTCTCAATTTACCAACTAAAAATTGTATTCATCCCCCAAACTTACAGATTTAGCAGGCAAGAATTACAAACACGTTGAACTCAATTTGACATGTACTTCTAAAGGAGTTTTTCTCTCCACTTTTGTAAACTCTTCTTTCACATCTTGTAACAGGAACAAGGTGCATCAGTAGGAACAATAGATGGCACATTTTTAAAATAGAAAACCATTGAGCACAGCATTATGAAATGCACTTCATTTGATACAGTGAAAAATCAGGAGAATGAAGTGATTAAAATAAAATTAAACATGCCGATAAACCAAATACAACTACATATAAATCATTTTTTTAAAAAAAAACTAAGCCTAGTATGTGAAAATAGATACAATTTTCACATTCAAAACAACAGGGGCTCTAATCTATCAAAACCGTGATTTTGGAAATAAAACCAAGAAAGGAAAAACTAATAAGCAAAACATGTTTTACTTCTCACTTATGAGAAATTCAGATTTGGTTATCTGCATGAACTTTGTAAGAAAGTAATAAATATTTTTTCATGGAAATCAACTTTTTTTCAATTTTGATCACTCAACACTTTTCTTCTATAGAAAAAAATGTTCTGAACCAGTTGCCAAACTAATTAAATTAGATTTCAGAACACTACTTTGAGTTAGCATTCCTTTAAGTGTAGGAAGTTAGCACTCACCCCTTTCCTGGAAGAACGAAATATTTTAGGAAATATTAAAAAGGCAGAATATTATATTTCCCTGGATGAGAAATGGAGAAACATGTTTTAAAGACAAAGCAGCTCCCACCTTCCTCCCTCCCTCCCTTTGTTAATGGGCCAGAGGCAGAAACTCAATCTTTGTCAATGGACCTTCATCTGCAACACAATGGGACCCATCTAGGACAGAAACTCACCACATGGCACCTGGGAAGATTACATCAGCCAGCAAGGCTAACTAAGACCCCCACCCCCTGGGAGTCTGACAACCAATCAGGATACTCTTTCGGAGGTCCAGGAAATTCAAAGGCAGAGAGAGCACAAAAACCCGGGGACTCGTTGTATCTCTCCCCTTTTCTGTTCAGGAACTCAAACCATGTGATCCTGTCCACCATTAAACCATCTTTCCAAGCAGTCTCCATGTTTCCAGTGTCTTTTCCCCCACTTGGAGCAGAACCCAGAAGGATATTTCTTCCAACATAAGAAAAGTTTCTTTGATACTGTAAAGGTAAGAAAAGCCTAATTTCTACTATAAACAGTGGATTTTAAACTTATTAAAGGAAAGATTCTTCTAAGAACCTAAGAGGAGAAAACTGGTAGGTTTTAAAATTTCAGCTAAACTAATACATAGAATTATTATTATTACCTGCTTTCATTACTTAAGATTTGTTTTAATATATAATAATATAAAATTTTAGTAAAGCGAGATTAGCTCCAATCCTGTTGGCCTGAGAATCCCACTGAAGCATGGTGTGGGAAGTTCCCCCCACCCCCCAGAAGAATGAAATTTTTGAGGAATATTAAAAAAGGCAGAATGTTATATTTCCCTAAATGAGAAATGGAGAAACATGTTTTTAGAGGCAGGAAGCAGCCCCAGTCTCCCTGCCCCCAAGAAGAAACTGGGAAGGCAACTTTTAGAAATGCAGATTTGGTAATCCATTCAAGACAGGATATTTTGAAACAAAGGCAGAATAGTAGGATTAGAAGCAACTCCTCACACAAGATCCAACACAGAACGAAAATCATTAGATGCAATAGGAATTGCCCAACTCCCTTTAAGAAGCCCCTTCATTGCACCACCCCCAGAGCAGTCCAAACTCCACCTGGAAGCTCAGATAAACAATAAGATAGAGGCTGACCACATTAGCTCAGACAAGCACCTAGGATTTGCATTTGCTATCTTGCCTATAGAGCCAGCTATGACCCTATATAACCCTATAGGAACCCAATTCCTATGGCCCCATAGGAATCTGACAACAGCCAATAGAATATTAAAGGACATGTTCTTGCACAGAAATGCAAAGCCCAAAGAAGGTATAAATCTCCCCCCCCCAAATTTTCAACTCCATTTTTGTCAGCTGCACTAGAACCATAAATGCTGATGATTCTGTTCATCATTACACCATCTTTCCAATCAGCCTCTATGTTTTCAGTGTCTTTCTCCCAGCTTGGAACTGAACCAGATGGATATTTCTTCCAACAATTGGGAACCTTCAATGGCTACTTCGTATATAGGTTTAGAATAAATCCCCTGCTCTCTTTTCATTATTGCAGGTTATTTTTTTAAGTTTTAACTGGTTTTTAATAGTTGGTTTGAATTATGTTGAATGGTTAGCTTTTTTGTTTTAGTTGTGTATCACTCAGAAGCAAAATTCAATATAAATAATAAATAAATGATTTGACTCTCCTCTCCAGAACTGCCAATTAAATAATGTATACACAGTAGCATTTTGTAGAATAGACAATGGGGGAGTTGTTTTAAGAGAACTTAAACACACTTTTTTAAAGTCAATGTTATTACTTTTTTAGTTACTTGGGGTGAGGGAAAGTACTGGAAATCAAAACATGAATAAGCACATGTTTTGAAGTTGCAATCATATATTTTTAAAAAAGTTTATTTCCACTGTTCAGTCACTCATTCTTTCACATAATTGGATTAAATGAATTATCAGCAATTTCATATAATATTTACTGTTAAATTGCAAATTTCTATTTTGGCTCTACTGTATTCAAGCCTGAGTCACTGCCAAACTGTGCTTTGATATGTGTGTGTTCTGGTTATTATTATTCATATTATAATCTGGCATTACTGCTTTCCTCTCCATAGCAAGATGGGTGGCATTTAATTAATTAAAAGAAAAGAAAAGAAATGAAATGAAATAATAAAATAAAATAAATAAAGTATGTGCAGGAAATTGTAATATTTGCAAATAGTACATCTTCAGTATTTCACTGTTTATAGTTTGCTTCTACCAAAGGTGCTTTTTCAAAAGGCAACTGGATGTTCTTGGGTTTTTTTCCTTGAAAACATTTCACTTCTCATTCAAAAGCTTCTTCAGTTCTGACTAAATGGTCCATAAACATTTAACTTGCTTGTATTTTTTTAAAAGCCATAGCTGGGATTGCAGTTTCTGGGAGGGTCTAAATGACTAAAAAAGAAGCATAATTTATCATTGCTTTTCTAAAAATAGATAAATAAATAAATCTTTCCAAAGGGGAGGGAAAATTTTTCAAAATGCATTATTTTGTATAAGAATGAGTCAATATTAATTAAATTTTATTTACTTTTGATCTCATAATCTGATATATACTGTTTATTTTATGAATAATAATACTCTGAAAGATACATTGAGAAGATCTATGTAACATAATATCTACTAATCTACCAAATACATACATATATATATGTATATATATATATATATATATATATATATATATATATATGTATATGTATACATATATATATGTATATGTATATATATATATATAAAATAATAAAATAATATTTATAGTATAAGAAAATATGATTGCTAAAATCCCAAAAGTGCTTTTTCAACCATGACTTTGATGACTGAGAATCTCCATAGACATGATTGCTAAAGTTTTTTCTCATTTGTTTATTATTTGTGTTAAATTATTCAGTTAATACAAATATAATCTATATACACTTCATAAACATTATACCATTTCTTAGAACTAGGTTAATCACAAATTAACACGACAGCAACATGCACTTTCACATGATTGTTTAAAAAGTATGCAAAAGAGAGCTACTTGAACGACCAGGTGCTTCTGCATGAACCAAGTGAGTTGCCATAGTGACAGCCCAGCCATAAGAGTTATCTAAAACATTTGATAAATTGCAGACATCTTGTAGCTCAGCAAGCCTACCAGTATGGCATTTAAGAAATATTGGATATGTCTATATCCTTGAAGGAAGAAATAAGTGCATGATGCCAAATCACTGATTTTCTGAATTTTCTTTCCTGCATTGTAATCGGATGCAATTTTCATATAATTCTGTACTTTCCCTTTATTTTGGCCCTCTTATTTCTTTAAAAAAAGTTGTTTTGTTCATGCAATATATAAATGGGCATACACCATACATATGGATAAATACATAGAAACACACACATTTAGTATCTTAGAAAGAGGCAGTTCCATCCTAGCAAAAAATAAAACCAGTAAAACATAATTCTACAAAACAATTTATAAGAAACTACCCCCCCTCCCCAAACATTAAAAACACAGTAACAATACTTTAAAAGAAAGCAATACAATTTTTGGAATATTTCTTGAAAGCATTGTAGGTGGAAAGCTGGGTTAATCTACGCTTAAAAACAGGTCCTGTGATGGCACCTTTTAATAAAATTGATCAATGGGGAAAAAAAGTACTAACAGAGATAGATTGATTGATTGATTTTCTTACTTAATATAAGGTATAACCTTATGCCTTTTTATACCTAATATAAATATGTATGATATAAAGAGTTTATTCCTTCTGTTTTACTTAACAGGTTCTGTTTGTTCTGAATATTTTCTTCATTTGTTATTTTATTGTTATTGAGAGTTGATAAATAGCAAAAAGATAGCAAGTTGGTCACTTGACTGGTGGGTTTGCATTATTGGCTTGTTGGATTTAGACTTCTGTTTCTACTTACATACATTGACACACACAATTTGTTTTCTGAAAATAATGTAATTGGATCTTCATTCTGCATGAACTCATCTTTCATAGTGGCATTCATTAGTAATAATTTCAATTATTAATTCCATAGATTATAATAATAGCGATCTGTGAACATTATCTAGGCATTGTATGAAATGATTTTTTTCCCATAACTTCCTAGGTTACTGAAATATATTTTCATTTGGTTATCTATTTTAGCTATTAAAATATAAAGAACACCTTTACTTTAAACTTGACAAGCCGATCAATTTAAACATATAAAACTATGATCTGAACAATTGAGTTGAGAAATTGAACTGCTAATTAGTTGAAGCATGCAACTGTGCTAAGATTAAGGATAAACAAAAGCAACCAATTTTCTGGTAGAAAGTGTCAGTGAGGTTCATAAGGATAATTTTAAATTGCTTTTGTGAAAACTCAAGATTATTATATAGATTAATGATCCGTTAATGCCTATCATTTATAATCATAATAAAGTTTACCACTCAAAGTAGTAAACAATATTCTTTTCAAGAAGTACTGTGGAACTTCCTCTATTAATGTGGAGCTTAGGGAACAAATTTTGACATTAAATCTAATTTTTCATGAACAGAACCAATGCATTTAAGTGTAACTGTTTTCATGTGTGTTCATCAAGTTTGAGGAACATTCAATTTCTTGAGAAGCTATATTGGCAAATTGTTTACTTACTGTATGTCAATATTAATTTGCCACTATTTGTCCCACTGCTGACTCATTTTCTTCATAGTTTGCTAAGGTTTGAAAACCAAACTAAACTAAACCAGAATAAAATATTGCTTTCCAGAATTGAGATAAAATATGTTTCTTTTTCTTTCCACTCGTAATAACAGAGCTTAGCATTCTATCAAATGACATAAATCACTACTTTGCATGTATAGTTTGATAATTCATTTTACAAATAACAACATGGTAATATTTATTAAGGTAGTACTTATCCTTGCTACAATCTCTGAGATAATGTTGTGACATTATGATGATCCTTTTATTTGGTTTGTATTACAAATTTGCTTTATTAGAATAAAAAGCAAAGCAAAAGCATTTGAGTAAAAAGTAGGGAAAAATAGTGAACACATTGTAGCTTTATTTCAGGTACTGAAACTTCTGTTTATAATAGTAAATAATGAGAACATGTTTAATTATCAGTATTTTTAAAGATGTCATCTGAAAAAATATGTCTCTTTTCAGTTGTGCCTTAAAATCTCCATTTATTACATTTTATAATATATAAACATGCTAACAGGTTACAACAAATAGATAATTATGGGTTTGTTATATGCAATTTACTTTAGCATGGACACACATACATACAATATAGATGATAGATAGATAGATAGATAGATAGATAGATAGATAGATAGATAGATAGATACAGATAGATAGATAGATATCCACACATATATCCACATTACACATTCAAGCTAATTGATACACTGACTACATGACCAGCACCATTAAGCAACATCAATCTTATTGATGTCTTGCATACATCTACATGCTCAAAATGTATATTCATGAATAGGCATATAAGTCAATTACCTTCCTTGAGTGTCATGATCTTGAATTACTATGATATTGGTTCACGTAGAAGCCAGTATTGTTTTGTCCTGCATATATTCACACTAAGCACATCAATGTCTACAAGAAAAAAATGCCAGTTGGTTAGATATGGTTAGATAACTAAACAAATTGAATGTGAAAGGAACTACCAAACAATATTACATAGAAACTTAAACCTTAGGAACTTTGAATCAGATACTGTGAAATAATCACACTTTCTAAATTGTAAATTATGATTATCCCTAAACTGCTGAGACCACTGCAATCATGATTTCAGAATACTAATTAGAATACTAATTTAATATCTGATTATATATTTAATTTTCAATTCCCTCCTATTCTCAACATTATTATTTACAATTTCAACATTTGGTTGATTAAGAAGGCACTTGCAAATAAGTTGTATCATTTTATACAACCACTGCTCAATAGCATTACCTTTTCATTACTCCTTCCTTCCTTCCTTCCTTCCTTCCTTCCTTCCTTCCTTCCTTCCTTCCATCCATCCATCCATCCAAAGTTGTTCTACTGGCTGAAAGCCATATTTAAACACATTTGGATTGAATAAGAGAAACAATGTATTAGTTCATTTTTGGCATAAATGCACAATTAGGAAATTTAATGTTTGGGATATTTTAACACATATACTGAATTTATGCTTGCATTATTATATATGACATAGGACTAATCTTGACATGTAGCCATTTGTTTAAATACATATCAAAGTAACAATGGTGCTGAAAAAAGTGACTTATGACCAGTCAGTACTATGTTCATATGATCAAAATTTGGCAATTGGCAAATAATTATGATAGTTGCAATGTCCCGAGATCACATGTTTACCATTTTGGATCTTCCTAGAAGACTTCTGATAAGCAAAGTCAATGGATGAAGCAGATTTGCTTAAGAACTTTGTGATTCCTGAACAACCACATTTTATAACTGTGGCAAAAAGTAATAAAATCTGGCACAACTCAATTAGCAACCACATTGCCTAGCAATAGAAGTTCCAGTTCCAATTATGGTCATAAGAGAAACATTACCTGTATGCTATGCAATAAGAAGAAAGATTAAGAAATTTCAATGTGAACACCTAGAAAAAAAAGTCAAGGATCTTTTGAATACCTATTCATAATTTCTTTGTTTGCAGATATGCATGTAGTCATTTCTATGTGCTTGATTACAGTTATTGTATGAAGTAAAATTATTGGAAATGAAGGGAAAAAGGGTAAGTGGTTTCTATAATTAAACAATGACAATAGTAATATGATTTTGCAATTAAAGATACTCAAGATAGGGTATATATTGATTTTCATTTCATACATCAACACACACTGAATTTATAATTACGTTTTGAGAGGATTCTTTTTAATAAAATATTTTTTAAGGATTTTATAAGAGGAAAATTTGATTTGTATTATTATAATTACAAGAATTTATTGATACCATTAGGTTTATGGGAACAAAAACAGTCGCTGGTACAATAGGTTTTTGTTTTTATTTTATCTTTCTTTTTCTTTTCCATAAAATAAGACAGAGATAGAGCTTCACATTTTTTCTATTAGTAGAGGTATATTAATGAAAGATTTTTAAACAGTATTTTTCTTTTTCCTTCATGTTGTGAAGCCTACATATTAATAATATTGAAGCCTGGTAAAAAGAATTTTCTTGAAACTATTGCCCATTTTTTAAAATTAAAGATGGGTTACTAAATTTTTAACTACAACTTTGGCATAGAAATTGCAAATGGTATTATCACCAAAAATCCAATGTGCTCAGCCTGGCTTCATAAAAGGTCAACAAGCTTCAAATAATATCAAAGTGCCAACAACTGATATGCTAGAGATATAGTCAGCGTATCTGGATTATGCAGTTGTGGCATTGCTGTAGACACAAAACGCCTTCAACATGTTGAAGATTTAAATTTTTGGAACAAATTTTGGTGATATTTGGCTTTGTTTCTGCTTTTATTAGTTGAATTTTCATGTGACATTTGAAACCATAAGCTCAACTCAGAAAGAATATTTTTCTTATTATGATGTATGGGATTCAATAAGAATATCATTTATTTACTCTAATATTTTATCTGGGTTTGGAACAACTGTTTTATTAGACAAGCAAAAGAAATTTGAAGAATCATAAGTGGCAGCATAAATTTAAAAAATCTGATGCTATTTTATATTTAACTGATATTTATGAAAAAATATTTCCTTAAAATTTTGGATGTTTTCAGCCATTTAGTAAATTATTGGGCAGTTAAAATGTCTTATAAATATACATTGGATTTTGAATATCTAGACAAAATTATAAGAAAAATATCTATGGCTTTATTCAAATGGTTTTAAACTTTTTAGAATAAGTTAACCTCAACTTTTTAAACTTAAATTTTGTTGATTGTTTAACTCAGGTTCAAAGTACTATAAATACATGGTAAATACATGAGTCTCCGGAGAAGGGCGGCATATAAATCGAACCTAGAAATAAATAAATAAATAAATAAATAAATAAATAAATAAATAAATAAATAAATAAATAAATAAATGTGTGCATGTTTACACACACACACACATTCATTCTACCTGACATTTCTTAGGTGGTTGTGTTATGTGAAAGAATGGGTCTGTCTTTGTGAAGAGAAGATGAGGTCAATTACAATTGCAACCGGAAGCAATCTAATCATGACAAAATTCAGATTGTAATGCCATCTATATCCAGATGATAGATAAATGGCTTGGAGGTAAGCATTTGATCTACCATGTGACTTTCCATATGAGATGGAGCTGGTAGGTCTTGGGTAAAGCGTATGGTTATTATAAACCCATGTTCTTTGCTGGAACATAGTGGTCTCACATAGTCTTGAAGTTGAAGTCTCATAGTTCCTGAAGAAATGAGTGATACCAGAAAAATCATCTGCTTTTTTCCCCCTCTGGACTAACCAACATATAGGCCTTCATATCCAGCAACATCCAAACAATAATTCTGGCTAGATTCCAGGGAAGATCTAAGTCATTATTCTTCTTGGTTGTGACATGAAATTGGTACTGAATCTGAAATCTAGCTGGACAAATATGCAAGGGGATATATTACAATTATTTCTCAGTCAGGTCTTGGTAATACACATCTGCCTCTTTATCCAGCTAACAAATAATGGTTAGTGAAGCCTAACTGAAGACAGGCATGGTTTTAACCAGTGCTTACATGAAGCCAATAACTCCAAGATTCAGTCACTGGACCCACGGAAAGACAAAAGCTAGAAAAAGATACCAACATCTAACTGGAGATCTCTCTTCCCCTGAAGCAGTCTAGTCAGCACCTTGCACTACTTGTTCCTGAGCATAACAACACAAACGCCAGTACCACCCGACATAGTACTAATATGGTTTTCTCACAATTTGTGACAAATTTGGATTTAGGGAGCTTATAATATTGTCAGAATTATGGTTTTATTTTGTTGGGGAAATTGTTAGCATGAAATTAAGAATCAGACCTAAAGATCTCAACCATCTGTGAGGGAAATGAGTGAGAAATGAGAAATAAACCCTGTATTGATATTAAAACTAATCATTTCTTTGAAGAAAGATGAGAACATGTTTTTAGTTCATGAAATAATCTGAAAAAACAGTTTTTAATAAAATGTTTTCCACTTTTGTGTTGATAAAAAGCTTTGTTTCTACTTTTGTGTTGATACAAAGCTGATATAGATTTGAAATTCAGAGCTCATGAAAATCAATTTAAATATGTGTATGTATATGTGCAAGTGTGTATATTATCCATGACTAAACAGAGAGAAAAAATATCTAAAAGCATTCTTCCTCAATAAAAAGCATCTACAATCACTACCTCATTGGCATTTGGTACAAAAAGGCTGGATGAACAATTAATAAAAGTTGGATTGCAATATTATAACACAAATTTTACCCTTTTACGTTTGTTTCTTGATATCAAAGACAAATGTGTAAGTTATGTGGTTTGTATCACAGCATTATGGCTCATTTGCTCATTTGCCTTGTCCATCTACTGATGGACTCTTATTAACTTCCCAATTTGTGACATCACTGTGTTCTTCACCTCAATTAAGTATAGGTTCCTTCTGAAAAAAGAATTCTCATTATTATGGACAATATCTTCTAAGGTTTTAAATAGATTTCCTTCTCACCTCTTCTTAGATAGGTCATAAATTTAGTACAGTATCTTCACGATGCAAACCAACTACTCTTCCACAGAACCAGGCCTCCTTCTGTGCAACATCTCTTTTATTCTTATGAATTCTTCTGATTTTGATGGTGCACAGTGATTGCCAATCATCCTAGAGTAGCATGCTGCTAGCAAAGCATTATTAATAGAGCAGTGGCAAAAATAGCTATCTTTGCCAGGAGCCCTTATACAAAATCTTTTGTAAAGTTACAGAATTAGGACAATGGCTATGTGAGCTGGTTAAGCTGAGCAAGACTTTCATGCCTGGAGGCAAAGTAATATTGGATCTTCACATTTCATGACCTTTCTATTACTTTCATCATTTCTGGGCTATAATAATTTAGCTTCTTAACTACCATGTACCTAGCTGTGATAAAGTACAAATATTTGGATAATAAATGATTTGCATGAGTAAAAGTCTGATGTCTTAGTGAAGATGCAAGAAACAAGAGACTGAAAAGATGAGGAATAAATATAATTCATAGTAAATGTCCCAAGAAATAAATCTTGATGACTGATCTCACATAGTGCATCATAAAATTGCTTCCAAAATTGACCAGTGGATTAGTCAGATTCTTTATTATTAACCACCCTCAGCATCACTAGTGTATGTATAAAATAAATTCATTCCTGAAAAATAGAATTGCAATTGCTAAGTAAAGACGTATGCAGCAATGGCCAACGAGGTACATCACTGTTGCTTCAGGGCAATTCGTCAATCCCAGATTGCAGATTTGCTTCATTACTTGTTTCTTTGTCTCTTATAATTATCTATTTGTGCAGGCAAAACTACTCAAGGTAGCAAACTCCATTATCTAGACTCTGTTTACAAAAAGCCACCCCCTCTCCCCATTACTTATATATTTTCAAAATCTATTAAGGCTCCACTAATATCCCAGCCATAATGACTAGAGAAACAGTTTGGTCTTAATAGCCTTTCAGAAAGCCAAGAGAATTGCAGCCCTCTAAAAAGTCAGGAGGAAGGCTAATTGATATGGCAGATACTGTGACCAAGATGACACCTCTTCAGTCCCTCAATATGATAATGCTTAATAGACTTAGAACACACCACCCTGTTGGATTTTGTGGAACTTGCAGAAACCCTAAGAGATAGGTGATATTGCAATTTATCCATTCACATGCCATGCAGAGCTTTAAAGGTGATAGCCAGTTCCCTGAATTGTAGCCAAAAGCATACTGGAAGCCCATGCTGATCATGTGGTGGAAGTGTTGCATGGACAAGCTTTTGAGCAGTCTGGATCAATTGAAGCTTCTAAGTGTTTTTCAAGAGCAGCCATATACAAGGCATGTGGCAGTTATCCAGGTGTAGGGTGATTAAGGCATGACTGACAATAACCAGAACAACATAGTCACAACTAGCACACAAAATCAATATTTTCAGAAGCCCTCCTTTCTATAGCCTCCTCCTGCTCTTCAAAAATATGATACAGTATATAGTTTCTGTTGCAATATTTTCAGGATCAGACTCAATAAGATCAACAAGAGTTAAAGATTTAACTATATATTCTTTTATTTACATTAGGCATTCTATATTCACTGAATATTCACAGATAGAAGCAAGGGAAATGGTGTAGGTAGCTCCTTATATATACAATGGGTGGAGCTATATGTGGGAGTGGTGAATTATGAATACATTAAGAAGTGAAGAATAAGTTAACCCCTGATACCCTGTCTGTACACTATTTACACATTGGAGAATAAGGCATTTATATCTGACAAATCCCCCTCTAAATGCCGATTCGTTATACAACACCAGTTACATTCAGATTCAGGACAATACAAAACATACAACTTAGAGGTTAAGTATTTATGCTGTTTAGAAGGTAAAGGCTTCGTTAATATATCAGCTAATTGTTCTGAAGTGTCGCAATGCACTGCTTTAATAAATCCATCCTGAGATAATTGTCTCACATGTTTAAATTTTATATCTATATGTCTGGATCTTTGTCCAATGGCATCAGATCTAGATATTTCAATGGCTGCTTTATTGTCTTCATGCATAACAAAAGGCAGAGCAGGTTTTTTCCAGACATCTGAAATTAAATCATTAAACCATACAAGATTATTTGCGGCCTTGGATAAACAAACATATTCCGCTTCTGTTGTTGAAGTAGCCACTAGTTCTTGTTTACCAGTGTACCAGTAAACTGGACAGTCATTTAAGAGAAATACATAACCGGATGTGCTTTTTCTGCATGAGGTGTCTCCAGCCCAATCTGCATCTGCATAACACGTAAGCTTTGGTTCTTTAATATCATTAGGTTCTAACATTAAACAAAAGTCTAGAGTACTTTTTAAATATCTTAAAATTCTTTTAACAGCTTCCCAGTGGTACATTGTTGGTTTGCTGACATGCCTAGATAATAAATTGAGTGGTAAAGCGATGTCCGGTCTAGTCCAATTAGATATGTAAAGGAGTGAACCTATGATTGATCTATAGAATGTATTGTCCTTGAACTCGGGAGAAGATTCATCAGAATTCCTTAGAAAGTCAGTTTGCATAGGGGTATCACAAGGTTTGGCATTGTTTAAGTTGCATTTATTTAAAAGATCTATGATCTTATCTCTCTGGGTAAGTTTGAATCCCCTTTTTGTCTTATTAATTTGGACACCAAGGTATTTGTTTACCTTGCCTAAAGATTTCAATGAGAAATGTTCATTTAGTTTAGTTACAAAAGTTTCTCTTCTTTCTTTATGTTTTCCTATGTATAAAATGTCATCCACATAAATCAATACAAATTCAATGTAATCATCACCCCTCTTGACAAAGAAACAATTATCAGCAGTGGTAGCGTTGAAGTCCATGGTCTTAAGTACTTTTACTAAACAATCATACCACCGTTTACCAGATTGTTTTAGCCCGTATAAACTCTTGTTTAACAACCAAGTCTCATTTCTGTTTGTGTATGGACTATGAGGTGCTCTCACGTATATTTCTTTATCTAATTTTGCGTGTAGGTACGCAGTCTGTATGTCATATTGGAATACATCTAGATTGAGTGCTGAAGCTACCACTAGAGCTGTTTTGACACTCTCTGTTCTTACAGTGGGGGAATACGTGTCAGTATAGTCCTCTGGATATTTCTGTGCATAACCCTGTGCAACCAATCTAGCTTTGTATAGAGTATTTCCTCCCTCTAAATTCTTAATTTTATATATCCATCTGGTACCAATAATTGTCTTATCTTTAGGTGCAGATGCAGGTGTAAATACATTTAGTCCTTGTAAACTTTCCATCTCTTTCTTCATTGCTAATTCCCATTTTTCTTTTTCTTCGTGAGGAAGTTTTAACACTTCCTCGTATGTATTGGGTGTTGTTGGTTCACCATTCATGTGCATTACATAATCCTTGTATTTATTTGGCATTTGATTTCTGGTGTTTCTAATGATTTTCTCGGGTTTACTATCGTTATCATGCAAATATCTTGCTTCCTTTTTTGTTAGTGTATCTGTCTTTATTTTGAGTTGGCTATTTGTCCAAGTTTTGGTTTTGTTTTTATATTTGTTGATATTTTGTTTTTCTATAGTCCCTTTCTCATGAGATTTTGTATCTTCATGTTTATTTGGGAATATCTCATTAAGATGTAATTTAGACCAGTTAGCTTGTTCATGGAACACAGCTGTTCTGGAGACTATAAATTTGTTGTTACTATCAATGAATCTGTATCCTTTAGTGCCAGTCTCATATCCCATAAATCTGAGTCTCCTGGACACATTTTCTCCCTTTCTTCTTAATTGTTTAGGTATGTGTACGTCTGCTGTGACTCCAAATATATGCATGTGTGCTAATTTTGGTTTTCTATTATACATCACTTCATATGGTGTCTTATTTATAATGCTGGACCATGTTCTATTTTGTGTGTAATTTGAATAATGTAAGGCTTCTGACCAGAATTGTTTGCTTAAGCCAGCATCTTCCAATGTGCATCTAATCATGGTTTGTAATGTGGAATTTTTTCTCTCTGCAATCCCGTTTTGGAACGGAGAAAATGGACTAGATGTGTAATGTAACATTCCTTTGTGTTTTAACCATTGTGAGAATTCTTTAGACATGAATTCGCATCCTCTGTCTGTCATAATTTGTTTTATTTTGATGTTGTGTTGTGTTTCTATGCGTTTGTAAAATTCTTTAAATTTTTGAAATGTTTCATCTTTGTGTTTTAATGTGTAAACAAATCCATAGCGGCTATAATCGTCCACTATTGTCAGGAAGTAACGTTTCCTATAAGTGATTGATGGAGTTAATGGACCAACTAAGTCCATGTGTACTAAATCAAAAATTTTGTTAGTTGATCTGGCAGATTTTCTTGGCCTGGGACTAGTTTTTAGTTTTGTAGATTTACATACTGAGCATTCCAGATAATTTTCACAATTCTTTATTTTAACACCTTCTGCGTGTTCAGTCATTTTTTGCACTACAGGAAAACTGGCATGTCCTAACTTCCTATGCAATATGTGAGCACACTCATCATGAATTGGTTTACCTATCTTTGGCTTCTTATCGTTGTGTGCATCTGTGTGATCATGAGATATTTTACATTCATCATTGTCACTGTTGCTAACATTCTCATCATCTATTTCAATACAATCTTCCATATTTGAATCAATGTTATGTAACCATTTTTCTTTTGTTATTAGGTAAGGTAGTCCTCCTTTAGTCACCACAGTGCCTACATTTATTTTATTCTTTTCCAAAGTTGCCTTTCCTTTTGAAAAGACAATGTTAATGTCAGAATCTCTGCTTAGTTTTATGGCACTTAATATGTTATGAGGTATTTCAGGTATTAGTAATACCCCCTCTATTTTTCCTATACCAGGCAAGGTTACATTTCCTCTACCTAATACTTGAACCTTTTCTTGGTTAGCTACCTTAATTACAAATTTATCTTCTGCAAATGAAGACAATATACTTTTGTTATTAGTGGTGTGATTAGTTGCTCCAGAATCAATAAGCCAATTATTGTTCTCACTTTGTTGTGTGTTAGTGTTTTCTTGTTTATTTAATCCATTCAGTGAACCAGACTTTCTATCCTTTGAATTGTCTCTGCCCCCTCTATTCTCTCTGTGATTTGGTGGGCTCCTATATCTATGCCTTTCTATGGAAGGCTGTCTATAATCGTATTTGTTTCTGTATTCTGATCTATATCTTTCTTTTAAGAATTTTGGGCAATCTCTTCTATTGTGTTCCCTGGATCCACAATTATGACATTTAAATGTTCCACTATATTTTTCTTGGAAAGCTACTTTCCTATATGGTTTATGTTCTGTGTGATTGTTAGAACAATTCCTTCTAGAATTATCTTCTGTTATCAATTTGTTAGATAGACTTTCTATGGATAAATACCCTAGATTGATTGTGTCTAAATGTGACATAAAATTGTCCCATGATGGGTCAAGTGAGTTGATAATGACACTTTTCATTGTTTGGTCTGAAATCACCTCCCCCCTCAAATGCAGTTCAGCTCTTATTTTGTTCAAAGATATTAAATGTTCACTTATGGAAACCCCTGGTTTTATCCTAGATGAAAAGAAGTCTTTAGATATCCTTGTGGTGGTGGCTACACTGTCACTGTGAAACAAATTAAACATGCATTGAATAATTTCTGAAACAGTCAAATTTGGCTTAATGCTGTGATACATTGCAGGAGACACACTAGATATTATTAAGAAAAAAGCTCTATGGTGTAAACAATCTATTTTTAGTGTCCAAGGTCTTTTTGGGGGACTAGTGATAAAAAACAGTAAGTTTTCCTTCATAAAGACAACCTGGAGCTGTTGATACCATTCTTGTAAATTAATGCCATCAACCCTTAGTTTTGGGAAGTCACTGGGTAAATTTCCGACATTATTGGGTCCATTACTTACAACCTGAGGTAGTCCGTGGTCTCGTAAATGCAGAAAATTGCAAAATGGCGTGGGGATGCTCGCTACGAGTCTGCATGATCTTCTCTCCTGTTCATGTCTTCCCGGATCGTCAGCGTAGTTTCGCGCATGCGCGTTGCTCATTTCTTCTTCGGCGTCGTCGTGGAAGGTTCTCCTCATTGCGGCTTGCTCGCTCTGCTCTTCTTCAGATGAGTCGGTCTCTGGTTCGACTTTGGGGGTTCTGGCGACGGTGGCTGTTCTTCCTCTTCTATTGAGAGCGTTGGTGCTTGCTTCGGTCTGCGGCATAGGGCGGTATCGGCAGGGCTCTCTGGGTTCCGGCGTCAGCGCTCTAGTAGTCAGGATGGGAGCGGGCAGGTCTTGAGGCATTGGCTTGCTCGTTCGCTTTTTTGGTGTCTTTTTAGTAATTTTCAGTTTTGGCCCAAATGCAGCAAAGAGCGTTTTCATCGCTGATTTTATTTGGTGTTTTGTTGGATCTTCCTCGCTTTCTGGTTCTGATTCTTCTGAGGTGTTTGAATCTTCCTTTTCGTTTTCGTTGTCCGATAATATTTTTCGCGCCAGAAATTTTGAATTGAGCTTGCTGATTGGCTCTGCTTCGTTCATCTTGGAGGCCGGTTGAAACCAAGATGGCCGCCATTCAAATTTTTGCGCGGGATCATCGTTTTTCTTCTTTGTAATGATTTTCTCCGCAGTCATATTACTCACTATTTTTGGATCTTTGGGTTTTTCATTGGTGATGTTTTTCTCTCTCGCTGCTCCGCTGTTCTTTAGCATATCTTGGAGGTTCGCGATGAGGCTTTCATCATTCTTCTGGCTTTTTAATAGTTTTAATATCTCTGACCTGAGTTCGTTATTTTCTATTTCGATTTCCTCCTGGTCATCAATTATTTCTTCGTCTTCAGTGGTGTATTCTTCGGATTCTCTCGAAATTGCATTCGTGGATTCGTTGATTATTTCTTGTTCCGTTTCCATTTCTTTGCTGTAGGCCCTGGTGTTGGGCCTATCTTTCTTAGACATTTTAAAGCTTTTTATTGAGTCAATTAACCATCCTCTGCTACCAGTTTGTTGCAATATTTTCAGGATCAGACTCAATAAGATCAACAAGAGTTAAAGATTTAACTATATATTCTTTTATTTACATTAGGCATTCTATATTCACTGAATATTCACAGATAGAAGCAAGGGAAATGGTGTAGGTAGCTCCTTATATATACAATGGGTGGAGCTATATGTGGGAGTGGTGAATTATGAATACATTAAGAAGTGAAGAATAAGTTAACCCCTGATACCCTGTCTGTACACTATTTACACATTGGAGAATAAGGCATTTATATCTGACAGTTTCTCCCAAGATGTGACTAACAGCTTGTATTTCTTGCTTACCCAGTACAAAGATATCTAAAGTTTTGAATTGACAAGTACAGATGACAACATTCTTAGTTCTCCCACATCCTACTGATGAGGCGACATTTAATTTTAATATGTTGAATGTTTTATATTAATTCATGAAAACCAACTTGATTTTACTACATTTTGCTCTAAGTTTTGCATGATTGTTCCATATTTGATAAGCTAAGTAAGATCTTTTTGATTTCACTTGTCATTCATGCATCAGTGAAAGCAGGAGGCATTTCTATAATGCTATGTAAATGCTATTACTGAATTGTAAGGAGAAATTACTGATACCAAGAACTTGCATCCATGCTGTGGATAACGAGCATTTATTTGTTAGGAGCAGCATTCTGTTGCAGCAGATTCTAACCTACAGAGGCAGCATTTGCTGTAGAATGCTGTCTTCTGTCTTCTGAATTCTGACTTTGTTTGCATTTGTTCTTAAGGCTTGGTCTTATACAGCAAAAATTAGCCCGTCTTTTTTTGCAACTTTTCTGCTTTTAGCCATTGCCATATGTTGTAGTTATTGCTTGTTAGTTTTATATGTTCTGGCATGGGATAACTTTCAGGGGTGGGCTGCTGCCGGTTGTAACAACCAGTTCTTCCTGAACCAAAAATGTAAGCGCGCATGTGCGGCATTGAAAAACCAGCAATTATATAGGACGTGGTAGGGCCAGGGAGGGTGGGCTGGGTCAGCCCTGGTCGGAATTACCAGTTCACTCAAACCTGTCTGAACCGGCAGCAGCCCACCCCTGGATACTTTGCTTTGCTGAGTCTCTTTTCTATTCTTCATCTGGTCTTTCTTATAGGGCAGTTTGGTATTTAGAAAGCCTTTACGGTATACTAACTTCAAAGCATCTTCTCCATTGTCCTCAATTGTCAAATATTCTTTTAATGTTCTTATGTACTTATGTCTTATGTACTTGCAACATTCCATGCTCACCTAGTTTACTTAGTAAGTAAAGAGTGTCAACATTTCTGTGTGATGAAAGGTGTGATATGTTGTTATTTATTTATATATGTTTGTTTGTTTGGTCTTGCTATCCAGGGCTTCTTGTTTGGTTTGAGTCAAATCCACTATAGAGATAGCTGTATAATCTCATGAATAGAATTCCCCAGGCATTAATCACCTTGATGGTATTTCTACCACCAAGTTTAAACTTTTAAAAAATTCTTCATTCTTCTGATGTATTCACTAGAGCACTTCTTCATGTAAGTAAGCTTGAAATTGTCAACCAGAAAAATGGCCAGGTATTTGTAATAACCTCCTTTATCCAGACCATGGATGTCAAACTCAATCATGTCATGGGCCAGATCATGACATCTTGTGACACTTTTTGCCTTTGTGGAGCTGGGGTGGCCTGCACATGAAATATCTGGTCCATTTGACAGGTCTGCTCCAAACTTTCAAAGTTCCATAGGGACTCTTCTCCCATTCACTTTTCAATAGTTTTCATAGCACGTATTGTTTTTCCTTACAACTGCAGATCATCCATGTAAAGGAGGTATGATAGCCTCGAACAGGAGTGGGCAAATGTGGCTCTTTTACAACCTGTGTAGTTCAACTCCCAGAATTCCTGAGCCAGCTTGGCTGTCTCAGGAATTCTGGGAGTTGAAGTCCACAGGTTGTAAAAGAGCCACATTTGCCCACCCCTGGCCTAGAAGATGCTTTTGATGTTTGATGGTAATGGCCTGTCTTATTCAGTATTGTTGAAAAGAGGAATCAGTGCAATGACAAACAGTAGTGACAATAATGAGTCTCTTTGAAAGATTCCTATCTTGATAACTTCTCCCAGTCTATCACAATTGGCCACCAGCTGTCTCGTCTACTGTGCCATTAATCTTTGCACAAAGCTTCTGATGTTTCTGATGATTCCTGTTATTTATAGGCACTTGATTATCCAGTCATGTGGCAGTATGTCAGATGCATTTTTGTAATCAATTCAAGATACATCCAAGTTAGTGTTCATTCTCTTACAGTTTTCCAATCATCTTGTCAATTTGGAGATAATTTTCTGTTCCATTGCTGTTTGGTCAATTCCCTTTCTGCTCAGATTGAAAAAGCTTAATTTCAACTAGATACTGTTGGACAATTCCCATACCATTAGCAATTTGAAAGTTGTTGATAAGTAGGTAATTGGTCTGTCGTTGACTGGTGCTGCTCCTTTTGTTGGATTCTACTTTATCAGATAGGTTAGTCCAGATGTTAACTGATTCAATTTCATCTACTTGTCATATGCTGTTAAATTTTTTGACAATGAGTTGATATACTAGACCAGGGGTGAGCAATTGTGGCTCTTTTACAACCTGTGGACTTCAACTCCCAGAATTCCTGAGAAAGCCAAGCTGTCTCAGGAATTCTGGGAGTTGAAGTCCACAGGTTGTAAAAGAGCCACAATTGCCCACCCCTGTACTAGACAAGTCAGAAGTTTAACTAAAACCATGAAGTTCATCTTCATGTGGTGCTGATGAATTCTTGATCTCCCTTGTCCTTTTCTCCACCATTTCTGCTGTTGTTACAAATTCTCTCATTTCACTTCTTTTTTTATTATTGTCCTTCTCCTTTACTCAATCTGCATTATTTTTTTTATTATTTTTTTTGGATTGCCCCATAGCTGTGCCCAAAACTTCAGTTTCTTATTGTTGGTTGATTCATTACAGTCTCTCTGTTGATGGATTGATAAATTGGTAGAAATATTTCTGATTTGTCTGAGATTTGAGATTCTAACTTTAGTATGCAATTCAAACTGCTGACTTGGTTATGTCTTTTCTGTACTACTGGTTATTTCCAGTGCTTCCTTGATGTGTCAAGTCAAGTTAGATCATATTTCTTGATCAGATATTCCTTGGCCTCCTTGTTCTTTAGCTTCTATTCTTTTATCTGTTCTAACCTGTGAGCTCAGCCTATTGATCTAATTTTCCAACCTGATCTTTCATTTGGTGATGCACTATTTTTCTTGTTTTTTGATTTTGGATCCAAGATCTTCAGCTATAACTTCAGTTGTGCTGTACATCAGTTTGTTCTTGTACTGAGCTGGTGCTTATATTTGATATTACAGTATTGCCCTGTTTTAATACTTGTGCTAGCTGTTCCTTTGGAACAAGCTTCAGTGCAAGCAACTTGTAATGTTGCATTTGTGCTATTCTAGATACTCAGTTATTCTTTATTTCAGTTCCACTTTTTTCATTTAGAGGCTTTTTTTTTAATGAGGAGAACATAGAGAAGAGGGCGCCTTGAATAAGAATAGTTCAGTAGCAACGCTGGCTCCCTATATTGCCAAGTTTTCCTGGCTTCTCTATTGTCTGACAATATTTCTCTAATGTTTCTCTATTGTTTCTCTACTTCTGCAATGCTTTGAATTCTATTCCCTACATTAATCTTTATAATTCCTCCAATTCTATTTCTGTGAATATTGTGAATATTTTATTACATTATAAATCAACATTGATCTGCTCTGTTACTTACGATTCTGAATGTTGCTCTTTCCAGAACTGCTACATTCTTTTCAGATATCTTTTTCTCATTGATCTTGATTTGAAATGATTTTTAAATCATTATTTCTTTAATTTCACTCTTTGCATATTTGTGACAGATAAGAAAGGTTTTCCCCCCAGTAGTCCTGCATCTGATGACTTCTGTTTCACAACAGTCTTGTAATCCATCAAATGTCCAGGAACTGGAAATCTTGCATGGTCCTTATTGACTTGGGCAATGACTGATCTGATATAGTTTCCTTTAAGTTACTTTATTTTAAGTGGGATAAATACTCTTCATCTAGTTTCTCTGATGAGACCTGTCCAGTAATTGGACTTCTGACAAAGCTCTCATCTTCCTCAGAACAAAAGCCCCACAAACACATCAAGCAGTGGTGGTATTCAGCTGGTTCTATCCAGTTCAGGGAAACCGGTAGCAGCAGCTGCGGGAGGATCCGCCCACCCGCCTGGATGTAATCATGTGCCATTTATTTATATTTTTGATGCTCTACACAAGCACGGAAGGCCCTGCGCATGTGTGCTCACATTTGCAAACCAGTAGCAAAGGTAAGTGAATATCACCCTGACATCAAGGTATCAGTATTATTAATTTTAATAATACCTAAAATATAGAATTTATATTGAATGACTCCTGACCAGGGACCTTCCATTTCAAGCCCAAGCAGTTTTTGTATCTTGGGACTTTTTAAAATATGTTTTTATCTACTCTTAAACTTACACATTATTTCAACAAATGATGCATTTATTTGTGTCAGAGACATCCAAAGCCAAAAGGCAAAGGAAAGGCCTGGTGGCTCAGCAGACTGATAGCATTGTGATTAACACCAGCTGTCTGCAATTACTGTAAATTTGAATCTCACCAGGCTCAAGGTTGACTCAGCCTTCCATCCTTTCTAAGGTAGGTAAATTGAGCACCCAGTTTGTGGGGGCAATAAGCTGACTTTGTATAAATATACAAAAGTATGAAGGCTATTGCTTAACGCATTGTAAGCCGCCCTGAGTCTCCAGAGAAGGGCGGCATATAAATCAAATTTTTTAAAAAAATCAATTTTCTTTGTTCTAGAAAATCTGCTACATTATACAGGGTATAATATTTTTTTAAAAAAGTAAAAATTAATTCAAAATATTAAAAGAGGGTAGATTTCTAATTAGTCCCATGAATGTGCTATATCAGACATTATTATAATATTGACATTATTTCAAATAGGTATAGTCTCTTAGCTATTTTATTTATATTTTCTGGCTTTAGTCCATTGCTTCAAATGCCTGTTCCATTATTTTACCATGTGTCTTCTATGTCACCTTGTTCATATGTGGGTAGGTAAGAAGGGTAAATATGTAGATAGATGGATAGTTAGATTGATGAGAGATATAGACAGTTATATAAAGTTTTTTTTCTCAATGATTTTCAATTTATGACACAATTCTGCTGCTGTTGTGAATAATTTCTGAATGCAAGAATGTCAATTAATTGGTTTGAATAAATATTTTCATTGTAAAGCAGTTGCATAATGTCTTTCCTCCGTAACGGTTTCTATTCTAAAGGACATAAAAATACTTTGTAAAGTGAAATACCAGAGGTAAGTGAGTCTCTCTTAAGCAAAAACTGAACTATAATCCCCTGAGAGTTACGCAGCATCTGCTTCTATACGAAGATAAATGACCGTTTTTTCCCTTTCTTCTCCAAGAACCTATGTGAGGCCAGGCATAAATTCTGCACTAATTCAACATAAGGTGTGTCATTTGCTGAGTCATCAGCATCTACCAATCCAGCAGTTGTAGCAGGTGTTACCTGGCACCATTCACTGTGGATATGGTATTATCTTGACCTTGTTTTTAAAAAAAGTTTATTTGCTGAAGAGGAGGAAAAAAATGAAATTTCCATCAGGATAACATTTCAAAAATATCACCTCAACAACCTAATTCATTTTCTTTGTCCTATATAACAAGGTGAGTTTAGATTCACGTCTGTTTTACATCTTTCTAAATTTATTTCTTATTGTTTTTCTGACTGGTGGTAAGATGAGCTAGACGTTTACACAACAGAGCTACTGAAAAGAAATATAACTTTGTTTTCTTTCTTCCTAATTAATTTCTTGAAAATGACACCCTTTTTATTTTCCTTATAGTCTTGCTTTTTTAGAGAGCAATGCTTTGTTATTCTTTATTTCCACCTAAAATATTAACTAGCCTTTGATCATAGGACTGTAGTTGATTAGAAAGTAAGTAAATCACAGGATTGTTGTTAGATCACATTTTTTTTTAAAAAAAGTGACAAACAATTTCTGTATTATTGTTAAAAATATACAAATCACCTCTAGTTTGTGACATACTTCATGTAGAGCTGCTATTGAAGATTCCTTGGAAATGTCATGGCCCTGTCAGAGTGTCGGAAGGCGGGCACCCCACCCCTCTTCACAAGATTCACCTGAGAATGCTATTGGGAGGGGCTTTATTGGGAATAAGCATTGCTTTTTCCAGCCTCATGTGCTGTTACCAAAATCTGGATTAGAGGTGGTATTCAGCAGGTTCTGAGCAGTTCTGGAGAACTGGTAGTGGAAATTTTGAGTAGTTCAGAGAACTGGTAAATACCACCTCTGACTGGCCCCGCCTCCATCTATTCTCTGTGTCCCGAGTCCCAGCTGATTGGGAAGAAATCTTCCCCTGGAGTGGGGAGGGAATGGAGATTTTACAGTATCCTTCCCCTGCGACACCCGCCAAGCCAAGCCACGCCCACAGAGCTGGTAGTAAAAAAATTTGAATCCCACCACTGATCTGTGCTGTGCTTGTCTTGTTTGCCTGGTTTGCCATGCCTGGCCTGGCCTGGCCTGGCCTGACCTGGCTACATGCGAGGTCTCAATGACACAGTTATATTCTGCGTGGTGCTGTAGTACCAGTGAACTCTTTCTGTGATGAGGACTCCTTGGAACCAAGTTCCCTGAGCTGCGGCTGCTCTCAGAATTGAGACTAATAGCATCCAGGAACTATTGAAGGTGCGTGTTTAGAGCTTGGCTCCTGGGCTTTCAGTGAAGGCGGGACTTTTGGGGGCAAGTTGGGCAGTTAAATCTTCATTCTAGCTATGTTGTTTCCATGCTGAGCCCGGGTCATCACAGAAAGCTTCACTGGTTCAGAATGCAACAGTAAAAGCAGTTCTGAACATGTCTTGATATGGTCATGTGTTTTCTCTGCTTTGTGACCTGTACTGATTGCCAAATGGCTTCTGGGTGCACATACAGGTGCTGGTTATCACTGTACAAAACCTTACCTTACTTATAGGCATAGTATAGAGCCTACATCGGGGTGAAATCTACTTACCTTCCGTACCGGTTTGGAAGTGAATGCACCGTGTGCACTTGGACCCTCTGCACATGTGCAAATCCTCCTGCGTATCTGCAGAGGGTAAAATACAGGAAGTTTTAAAACCAGGAAGTAATGATGACTGGGTGGGTGGGTGGAGCCTCGTGCTGGTGTCGCTATCGGCTCTCTGAACCACCCGCCACCATCGCTACCAGTCGAACCAGTCCAAACCGGTAGAATTTCACCCCTGGTCTGTATGAATATGGGACTGATCTTCTTCTACTATATGGCAAGATCACATCATCTGCAAAGATTATATTGCAGGATTTCAAATACATGTCTCCTCTATGACAAATCTGTCTAGTAACATCATCCTGAAATCTCCATAGTTCCTAGAGGCTAACTTTTCAATCAGCTCTGGGAAAGGACTTATGTTGAAAGCAACATAAGATATTCTGTACTGGTTTATTTTTTATCCAATATATGTGACAATATAGTTTTAATCTTTGCATATATTAGAGATGTTTTTTTCCCCCGATTTTTGAAATCTGCACAATGCTTAGACTTTTTTCAGGAACTGAGGTAACTAATAAATTGACCAAGAAAATAAACAAACTGTATGGCTATGGCTAGGCTTTCCCCAGCAGCAGAGCTTGATTCAAGAATGTATACTTTTTACAGCCATTTTATACAGAAAGAGAGAAATGCTTGGCAATACATTATGTAATGATGAATTCAGCATAGCTATAACTGGAAACATAAAACAATTAATCAGTTATATACTGTAAATCAGTTAAGACAAGTAGAAATTAAAACAGATTTTAAAATAAATTTTTAATATATGAAACTTTTTAAAATGAGACTTAACAGGAAAGACTAGAAGGCAGGCAAAAAATAGAAAAATCTTTACCTGATATGAAACAATAAAATAAGTTTTTGTAGGAGATTCCACTAATTATTTGTCTTGGTCCTTTGTTTTTGCCATCATCAAATTTGCCAAAGTCTTCTCTTCCTGGGCAATTTATTGTGATGGCTATAGCAATATCTGACTCTCCTGAGACCCTTTTTGTCTGTGAGTTCTGAGAAAGAGAACAGTTCTATAGACAGAATTCTTTCCTGACCAGTCTGCCACTTGATAATTTAATCCCTGGCTTTCCTGGATTTTAGGTTAGGATACAGGATGGATGACAACCTGATCCAGGAGTTTACCAGTGCTCTGAAGGAAGCTGTGAAACACTTCTCATTAAGAAGTCATTCCTGGATCTAGCAGTGCCTGAATTCTTTTGTCCATTCTTTTTTTAAAGAAGGTTGTTGAGTAAGAAATAGAATTAGAAACAATTGCACAGCTCTTAGAGAAGTAGATTATCTAGTTGTAGTTTAGAATTCAAGCCTGGATATGGGATGTTTGTTCTTTGTATTAAATAAATTAAGAAAAACAAGAAAATGCTCTCCAGAATAATTCTGTTTTAAATAACAGGTAAGGAAGGAAGAGTTAGGCCAGATGTTCAATAAGAGGGCATCCCAAAACTATAGTAATGGCCACAGCTCCTTTCACATCCTAGAACTGAATTGACAAAATGTTGATCATGCAAGTAGATGGATTTTGTTGGGACTTCTTAGCAACTTTCAGTACATTGACCATTATTTATTTATTTATTTAAAATGTATATAGCTATGCAAGTTGTCAGAGGCAAGTTGTCATCAACCGATCTGAAAAGGACACTATAGCTATTTTTAAAAAAATAATAAACAAAAATTTGATAAATAAACCAATACATAAATACATAAAATTTGAACTCCTTCTCCCAGAATACTGTTCTATTGTCCTGGCCTAATCCTGTCCAATGGCAACTCTCTTGGATGGCCTCTTCCCCATGCTATGTAATATCTACATAATAAACCACTGAAATAGATCATCCAATGATTTAGGACATAATAATGCCAATATGCAGACAACTCCATTTTATAACATTAAATTGTGTCAAAAATGGAAGTTCCAGATGAGTTTTGTTCTCCTGTCTGGAGGCTTTTACAGCTTGGATGAAAGTTGAAACTGAACATGAGCATGGTGATGTTATTGTTTGTTCATTATCATTTGTGTTTCTATTCCAGTGTTGTATCAAGGGAAGTCATGGAGTATTTCTGCACTCATAATTTTTGGCTGATGATTGGCAGAGGCCGTGGTCTAGAGGCTTCTAGTGTGGTAGCTGTGGGAGGACCTGCCAATAGTTATTCATACCTTTATAATTATATGGTTACACTTCATCAACATGCATGAATATTGGTATCCTAATGGACAATTACCTAAATATGAGCCACCTAAAAAAAGCCAATGTATCCCTAGGTTACATTAACAGAGGGATAGAATCAAGATCACGTGAAGTATTAATATCACTTTATAATGCCTTGGTAAGACCATACTTGGAATAATGCATCCAGTAAAAAGGATGTTGAGTTTCTAGAAAGAGTACAGAGAAGAACAACAAAGATGATTAGAGGACTGGAAGCTAAAACATATAAAGAATGGATGCTGGAATTGTCTAGTTTAATGAAAAAAGGACTAGGAGTAACATGATAGCAGTATTCCAATATCTAAGGGGTTGCCACAAAGAAGCGAGAATCAAACTATTCTCCAAAGCACCTGAAGGCAGGGCAAGAAGGAATGGATGGAAACTAATCAAGGAGAAAACCAACATACAACTAAGGAGAAATTGCCTGACACTTAGAACAATTAATCATTGGAACAACTCCAAAAATTGTGAATGCTCCAACAATGGAAGTTTTTAAGATGTGTATAGGGCTTCCTGCTTGAGCAGGAGGTTGGACTAGAAGACCTCCAAGGTCCTTTCCAATGTTGTTCTTTATTCTGTTATCTCTGAGAAATTGCAGTTAACATTCTCCTCTATGACTAATGTTAAATAATGTTATTTTATTACACTTGACTTGCAATATTATATTGCAGATGCTTTCCAGGAACAACTCAAAATGCTGTTTTCTTTTATAGAGCTCTCTTTGAATATCTACCTTTAGGACTGCCTACTCTAGCTAGAGTCAATTAGTCCAAGAGTTTGTGATTTATGTTCATAGTTACAATTACAGTTACACTCCACATAGTTTTGTGGAGTGATTAAAGCTGATATCATAGAATTGTTGTTGTTCAATTATTATCCCAATGTTTTGGAATAGACTCCCCCTAAAAGTCAGGATAACCCTTAGTGATGTAATTTTGGAAGGTAATCATTGTATTATTAAAAGGGTTATTAGCCTGCTAGCAAGCTATAGTATTTTAGTATGTGATACCTTTTGAACAGACAGATTTAAGGCCTTGAATAAGATGATAATAGAAGACATTTCTGTAATGTATATTATGGCCCTAAGCCATGAAAGATTTTAAATAGGTTTGAAGTAGGCTCAGGATCAAAGTGCAAGATAAAGCCTTAAAGCCTTAATATGATCTTTAATTACCAATTATAATCAGTAACAATCTGTCATAGATTATATTAATTGATTTTTCAGATAATCCACTATATATGCAACATATTGCCATAATTTAATTGGAGTTTTCTAGACTACATGACATAAAGAAAACATATTTCTTTTTAATTATAATTATAGCTGGAATACAAATTTACACTGATAAAATATGTTCCATACAAAGGAGATTTGACCTTCTAAATATACAAATTCGAAGTTGACATAATTTAAAGAGAACTCAAACCCACCCCCCCAAAAAAAATCTAAACACAATTCATTTGAAAACATAATGTAATTGGTCTTATTGGAATTAAACTTCAATTCTTTTCTCTTCACTTTGTCCATAAGTAGGCAAAACAGTGCTAATGTACTAATCCCATCTTGCTGAAATATGATGATAGCTGAAGGGCTGTAATATTTGATAATATTTGATAATATTATATTCTAGATTACTTCACTTAGCAATTTCGTGTAAATGCTAAAATACATCCTGAAGAAAAAGTGAAATATATACTGTGGTGATACCATAAACCTTTTATTGTTTTCTGCAGATATCAAGCAGATTCTGTTCTGAATCTGGAGGGATTGTATAAACTACCTCCAAATCAGATACTTTTTCCAGAAAAATAATGTCTTAAAACACACCAAGGAGGTGGGGGGAGGGATTGCATTTTTTATTCTCTCCAGCAAATATCATTCCACGAAGAAGCTGGCAGAATGTAGCACCTTCTTCTATATTAAATATGTATTGGAATAAAAGTAAAAAAAATGCATACTCCATATACATTATTTCTGGATATGGATGCTCACTTTGATATGACTGTTCACTATTAGTTGAACAATCTGTCTGTCAAACTTTATTTTTTTCTTTCTTGTCTCTTCCCCATGGTATGAGTGCCAATGTAACTTTGAAAGGTGACTAAATGAATGGTTATAAATCAAGACTACCAGTATTCCAAATCTTAATGATCATGATTTATCACTATAGCTTTTATGTACACTGAGAGCTTGTGCACCGAAGACAAATTCCTTGTGAGTCCAATCACACTTGGCCAATAAATAATTCTATTCATTTAATGATTGTTCAAAGTTACATTGGCACTGAAAAATGTGACTTACAACCTGTACTCACACTTACAACCAACACAGCATCTGTACGGTCACATAATCAAAATTTAGTTGCTTGGAACTTGGCATGCATTTGCAATGGTTGGAGAGTCCTGGAGTCATATGATCATCATCGTCAAATCATCATTTGCCACCTTCCCAGTTGGTTTCTAGCAAGCAAACTCAATGGGGAAATTCAGATTTGCTTAAAAAAGGCAAGATTCACTGTGATGATTCACTGAACAATCACAGCAAAAAGGTTGTAAACTTGGGCATGACTCACTTAACAACTATCCTGCTTAACAATATAAATTCTAATTTCAATTGTAATTTGAGGACTACCTGTACTAATTCAGCCATTCCCTGTGTATTCCATATGTATTTTTGTTTCGTTTGCTCCCCTACTTGTTCCACTTGACTATGAAATTAAGAAAGGCTTACAAAGTATGAAATCCTTGTGATGGATCCACCTTACAGTACCTACACTATATTTTATACTTACATTAGCCTTTCTTTAAGTGGCTAAGGTTCAAATGGGGCTGAGTTTATATCTTCAGAGGAATAAAGAAGGATAAAATAAAAAGAATTAAAACTATACCACAGGCAAAGGGATATGTTTGCATTGAACCAATCTTGATGATGATGGCATAAACAAAACTTTTGAATATAAACATAGATTGTCATAGATAGAATGAAAAATTACCATTATTAATATACACAGAGGATATAGTGTTAATGAAAGTGATTTCAATCAATCTGAATAATCAGTAAATGATGAAAAAAGTTAAAATTCGGAATAAGAGCAAAAAGGCAATTAATTTAAAGTACATAAAGCAAACATTAAAATATGACATTGTCTGTTTACATTATATTGAAGAAAGGTTTTCAAATATTTCCATATTATTTATTGAACTATGTGTTAGAATCAACATGGTGCACTGGATTTTTTAATTTTTTAAAAAATGATTTTTTTAAAAAATGATTCCCTTCACCAAAATGAGTATTCGCTGAAACATAGGTGAATAACTGAAAGACAAATGATGAGAAACTGTCTAGATATAGAATTTCAGGATTATTACTGTTAGGAAAAACAAAGAAGATAGATTGAGCAGTTAGTCAGACAATCCCCATGTTTATTTTAAGAGAACAGGCAAAAGAAAGTTTAAAGTGTGTCTGTATAACCTTTGAGTCAGGGTTAATTCCTGGTAAGTACCTGGACAAGTTTCTGCAATTTTCTTGGCCCATTTTTCAGAAATGCCATTTTGCCATTGAATCCTTCGTAGGTTGATAGTGAAGAGCCAAGATCACCCAGCTTTGTACTGTACATAAAGTGGGACTGGAACTCATGGTTTCTTGAAATCTAGAGTAGGCTAATGCATTAACCATTGCATCAAGCAATCCTTTGCACTGTAAAGGACATTCTAACAGATGATTATTTATTGGGAAAAGAGAATTACCCAAAATGTCTGGTACAAAGGTTCTGTTGTCACTTCACAATATCAAATACCGTATTTTTTTTTTTAAAAAAAAAAACAGCTTTACTCAGTTATAAAAATTAATTCCCAAATCCATTTTTCATTTTTAACAAGTTTTTACATTCCATTCTTCTCATTTTCAATCCTTCCCAAAACTACAAAACAGATGCCACAGAATCTTCTCTTTCTTTCTTTCTTTCTTTCTTTCTTTCTTTCTTTCTTTCTTTCTTTCTTTCTTTCTTTCTTTCTTTCTTTCTTTCCATATGGAAATTGCATGTAAATGTAGTTAGGATCAAGTGCCATCAAGAATGATCCAGCTATTAAGCAGTGAGGTACTTCCCTCAAGCAACAGCAAGGACGAATACACGCTATTAGCGAAAACATCTGTGTATAATGTTGCATATCCTGTGTTTACCATGATAGCTTTCAATTCTCTGTTACACAGCAACATCTCATAGGGACCAGACATCAAGCAAGGTCTTTTAACAAAAGAATACTTAATAAGTACACATTCCAGAGTAAATACAGACCTCTAAAATGGTAACTATTCATGTGGCACATAGTAAAGGAAGTAACAGTCAATGTAAAAAGACGTGAACTGGAAATAACATTCAGTGGAGAAATTGGTTTTAACTAACATTTGGATAATGTTGCTTATTCATATACCCTGCTCCACCACTAATACAGAAGCAAATTGTAAACAGAATTTTCAATATTAGGATGGGAAGCAGAAGCTATTTTTCATCTTAATCCTCTACAATCTCTTCAATTGACCTTAAAAACACCTAATCCCCTCATTACTCCTCTTCTTAGGCAACCTTTGTGAGAAATACACACAGCTTGTAAAATATCATGTAACAAAGTCTATCGATCAGCAAATTTATTGCTTGAAGTTTAATTCAGCCTTTTCCAATCCAAGCATGTGAATTTCAACTCTCCGAATTTCTCTGCCAAATAAGGTACTGCTAGAATAGTAGACAATATATATATATAATCTCCCTTTATTTCTTTATCAGCAAAAATATAAATTTGGTATAAAATGGTTTGTCGTGAATGTGACTGCTTGAGGGCTCCTGGATTGGAGCTGAAAGGCGAAAGGGAGCAGAATTCCCCCTCCCACATGTTGGGGTAGACCAGGTGTCTCGATAGAAAAACACTTAATCTTTTTTCCTCTGGTTCAAACTGATGAAGGGAGGAGAACTTGTGGCTCAGAAGGTTAATTCAACTGCCTAACATACAGGAAGCCCAAGTTTGAATCCGAGTAAGAGTATGCCTAGCTGATGAAAGCTAAAAAGCTTGAAATAGATCTATACTAGTTTCTTTTATTTCTTTATCAGCAAAAATATAAATTATATTTATATATATTTATATATATATAAGAATATATAAAATTCTTTGTCTACTATTCCAGCAGTACCACATATATGTCAAAACTCTATTACACATCTACATATTTATTTTTATATTCTTATGAAATTTATTTGTCACCCATCTCACTATGAGGTGACATAGAATAATGTTCCACCAGGAATAGGGGATGTTCACATTATTTTGGATGAGAGACAGAATAAGGAATTGTGATACTAACTCTGAAATTGTCACAGAATAAAAATATGTGAAAACAAAGATCATGTGACTACAGCAGCAGCAGTACAACACAGCAGCAGCCTATAACATGGCAACAGTCACAACTTTCCCAAATTTGGGAGTAATGGGTCCCAGATTTTGGATACATGTTTTAAGTTAGTCTCTGGTGGTATCTTGGTTCAAACATTATTAAATATTAAGTAAAACACTTAGAAAGGGCTGTAAAGCACTGTGAAGCAGTATATAAGTTTTAGTGCTATTGCTATTGCCTTATTATGCACCATCAGGAAGGTAAAGGTCATGACAATGAGAGTCTTAGTAGTATATAGATTTCCCATAATCAAACTACTGTAGCTAAAATAAAGAAATTCTGCTCCATTTGTGTTATACAAAACGTTATATTTTCAAGACTAAATTGAAGTGTTTTCCATTTAAGGCTTTGCCTGTTAGTTAACCTACACATAAATTACCCTGCTTTCATGTGCGCTAACAAGAGACGCTTTTATGATCAAAATACATCAGAGATATATTTCAAAAGCCTATTTCACATTCTACCCTAAGATATAGCTGATTTTGTCATTACACATTTGTGAAACTGACATGGACCCAGACTCTGCTTTCAAGCTACATAAGATGAATAAGGAAAGCAAACATATGCTAATATAATATGCATTGATATTGAAAATAATTATCTAGTTTGTTGATATATATATGTGGATCATATGGATTTTATTTTCTCTGGAACATACGGCACACTTTTACTCATGACTAGCCTTCATCTCTTGCTTAACTTGAAGGTTTGTTTATTATTCTCTTCATCCCTCCTTGGTTAACCTTTTCCTTTTATTTTTTCTTTTTTTTCCCCCTCCAGGCTTATTTTATTTTGTTTCTTTCATGTCTTTCCCTCTGCCTTACATTTGTAACTTGCACCCATTGTTCCACAGCTTTTTATATCTTTCCTAACTCCAGATTTCATTTCTTGCATTTCTATTTTTGGGACGTGCTCTGTTCCTTTTCTTAGTCACCCCAAGATACTTAACATTAATTGGCTTCTTGCTTCTCTTAATAGCTACCTTTATTTACTCCAATATTTCCAAGGATTTTTGTTCCTCTACTTTTAATTACATCCTTTGCAATCAGATCCTGAGCACCCAAATTAACTCATTTACTTATCAATTTTAATGCAGTCAATTCAGTTGCATGAAAATAAAATGAAGGGAATTATCTATTCTCTATTGCTTTGAAAAGATAAATTAATAATGATAAAATTAATTAACGAGTTTCATGCAGCTTAAAGTGACCTGGTGTTCTGCTTTTGATTGTATGTATGTGTGTGTGTGTGTGTGTGTGTGTGTGTGTGTGTAGGTGTATAGAAATATTCATATTTATGAAACTATTTACTTATTGTATGAGAGTCCTTGAATATGTAAAATGTGAGAAACAGGGATAGGCTATATAATAATAAATTTATATTATTATAAATTATACTAATTCTGTGACATACTTTGATACACTACCTTTTCACACATGTTTATGGTGCAAAATTAAAGTGCACAGTGCCCTATAAATTTTGTTCCATGCCTTAAGAAGCAAACACTTAATTAATAGCATATTTATCTGTTGCAGCCTTTGCACTTTATTGCTTACGTTAGACAGAAGTTTGGTGTTGTCTTGCTTTATGTTAATCATGATCAGATCAGACTTAAAACATCCTAAAAAAAAAAAGAAGAAGAGTCAAAACAACATGAACAAAATGACCAAAAACAGAGATACAGATTTCAGGACATTTTAATCACTTTTAGAAATGGTTTTGTAAATAGCATTAGCACTTAGATATAGGTATATACCGCTTCATATGCATTACAGCATTCTCTAAGCAGTTTATAGAGTCAATATATTGCGTCTAACAATCTGGATCCTCATTTTACCGACGTCAGAAGGATGGAAGGGTGACTCAAGCCTGAGACGGTCAGGATGGAACTCCTGGCAGTGGACCCAGTTATCCTGCAATACTATACTCTAACCACTATGCCTCCTAAATAAAATAAAAGTAAAAAAAAAAAAAAGTTAAACACAGTTATCTTTTAAAGTTGAGAAGTCTATAGATAATGAATGTGCATGCCTGTTCAGTTTTGAATTAGAAATTAATGAGAAACTTCAGGATCCATGCTCATCTTTCTTATACTTTCTTATCTTTAAACCAGATGTGGATTTGGCAATCCTTCAAACAGAAAGTTCAGTAGAAACAGATCCTTTGATAAACCATCCAAACTTGATTGTTATTCACTAGTAGGGGAAATCATACTCCATGTGAACTTGAATTAGGGTGTCTGGCATTTGTAAACACCAACAATAGATTCTCATTTACCCCAGAATAATATGTATGATAATTTCTTATTTTTTTCCTTATTAATATTAGTTCTAAAAAAAACTGGATTTTGGAGAGTTATATCCAGTGATAACTTTCTTAATAGCTGGAAACACAACTATGCCTCTTATAAACTATCAATTAGATCAATCAGAATAGAGCTGGAAAGTACCTTGGAGTTCTTCTAATCCAATGCCATGCTCAAACAGGACACCCTATACCATTTCAGACACGTGGCTGTCCAATCTTTTCTTAACAAGCTTCAGTGATGAAGTACCTACAACTTCTGAAGGCAAGCTGTTCCACTGGTTAATTGTCCTGACTGTTAGGAAGTTAGGAGGTTGCTTCTCTTCTTGATTAGTTTCCATCCATTAGTTTTTTTTTTTTTTTTTTTGGCCTTCTGGTGCTTTGGAAAATAAATTGATCCTCTCTTCTTTGTGGCAACCCTTCAAATACTGAGATACTGCTATCATGTCACTCCTAGTCCTTCATGCCAATTGCTGCAACCATTATTCATATGTTTTTGTCTCCAGGCCCTTACTCATTTTAGTTGCTCTTCTTTGCACTTCCCAAAGTCTCAACATCTTTTTTGGAATGTGGTGACCAAAACTAGATGCAGTATTCCAGGTGTGGTCTTACTAAGGATTTATAAAACGGTACTAATACTTCATGTGGTTTTAATTCTATGCCTCTGTTTATACAATTAAGAATTGTGTTAGGTTTTTTGGCTGCTGCTGCACACTGCTGACTTATGTTTAAGTGATCGTCCATTAGGACTCCTAGGTTCCTCTCACAGTTACTGTTTTTGAGCCAGGTTTTGCGTAATCTGTACTTGTACTTTGGTTTTTCCTGCCTAGGTATAAAACCTTGCTTCGCTCCACATTAAATTTCATGTTTTTGGATAGGGCCCATTGTTCAAGTCTGTCAAGTTCTATTTTGATGCTGAGCTTGTCTTCTGGGGTGTTGGCTATTCCTGCCACCTTAGTGTTATCTGCAAATTTGATCAGTTCCCTTTTTATTCCTTCATTCAAGTCATTTATGAAGATATTGAAGAGTACTGGGCCTAAGACGGAACCCCCCTGCTTACTACATCTACTGCTTAGATGTAGTACCATTTTCTCTAGATAAAACATAACATAGGAAATGTGAAGCAATTAATTGGATGTCACTAGAGAAAATTAAGATAAATTAGGTATTGATTGGAGTAATTAAAACAATTTAGTAAATTGAAGTGTTATTAAAAAAGCATCATAGTTGGACAATCAATCTAGTTCTAAATATTTATCTAATACATATTTTCAGAAAGCAATAATAATTTTATTTGAAACATAGAATGAAGAATAGGTTGATAAAATGTCCTTTAAGATGTGTATGGCTCATAGGCAATTTATCTTGACAAGATATTTCATTTTTAGACATATATTGCACTGCCTTCATACAATAAAGCAACCTGGAGAAGTGCACTTCCCACCTTGATGAGCTTAAGAAAGTAATTAAGGATCTCTATGTATTTGCTGCCCATGAAAGGCTTGTGCCAAGCCAACTGAAACTAGGTAGCTGGTCCACTGATTGAAAGTTGGACATCACTTTATCAAGAACTTTAAATGTGCACTTCGTCTGAATCTCCATCACAGCAGCACTTTTGAACTTCAGTTAATAAAACTAATGGCTGCTTTAGATGTTCAAGTGTCACTAAATATTTAACTGTTATAGACAAATCACTCATTCACATGAAAAGCAACAGTTTACATTGGGTAAGCATTAGCAAATGTGTCAAGTAATGAGTTAAAATACTTTCATTCATTCTCCTTGGTATTTTGATTTATGACATTTTACAAGTCTTTCTTACACTCTAAACCAATACTACCTTCATTTGCATTTTATGGTATTCAGTGATCTTTCTTCCTTTGAATATCTCTAGAGCTTATTGCCCTGAGACTATCAGAGTCTTCCAAATTGCTTCATATTTCCCCAACCGTTCCCATTCCGATCACTGAAGAATTTAAAATTCATTTAGATTCCCTAGTGGGAGATAACTTATTATCTCTTCTTTCCTATGCATGAGTTATTTTTATCCTAATTCTGGAAGTCTGGTCAGCGATTGATCTCCTAACTTGCTGCTTATCCTTTTTGATGTATCAGTTTTGAAGTGTGGTCTTTATGACAACTTTTTCTCCCTTTATTTTTCATACTAATCCAGGAAGTTTGCCTTTGTTCTTTTGCTAAATTTTAGCTGATTTTGTGACTCATGGGATTTATTTTATTTTTATTACTTTTTCCTACTTTAAATGTTGGTATGGTGCATACTATACCATGCACTGCATAGGCTTCAGAAATCCTATTTGGCTCAGGCACCAGGGTTAAAGTGGCACTAGTTAAAGGCACCTTCCTGAAAAATATATAGCTGTTATAGTAACTATAGTAACTATCATGTCACTACATCAAGATAAGAAGCAGAACTAGAATCTGTATGCTGGTGTGGTGTGGTTTGGTATGGTGTGGTGTGTTGTGTTGTGGTGTGTTGTAGTGTGTGTGCGTGTACAAGTACTTACACAGCTAGAATCTGTGGTGTGAGTGTGAGTGCACAAGCATTTTACACAGCTAGAACCTGTGTGGTGTGGTGTGTATATATGTGTGTGTGTGTGTGTGTGTGTGTGCACAAGCACTTACACAGCTAGAATCTGTGGAGTGTGTGCGTGCATGCAAGCACTTACACATAAACATAAACACACACATACAAATCCACACATTTTCTCACTAAACAAAAAACAGTGGATTGCTGCTAAGACAATATGTATATAATTGTCTTAAACTGTGAATTGTATATAAAATTCCACCCCAGGGCTGGTAATCAAATGAAAACAGAAACTCCTATTAATGGCAGGATTTTGAACTTTTAAAATCTTTGAAATGGATCCTAAATAATTAAATTACACTTATATAGAAATGCTCATTTAGTTGAAAGCTGCACTCAATAAATTGGGAGATAGCGTGATGAATAATCTGTTAATTGTAGATGTTCTGCACTGGGGGTTTTAGATCCTAGTGGGAAAATAATATGACATTAAGGTTAAGTGATTATTATTATGCAGAATGAATTGTTGACTACAAGCATACCTTTCTTTTCTATTATTTTTAAAAAATGCAACTCTAATAGCAATATAGAGAGGGTTGTAAAAACACTATGAAGCGGTATATAAATCTAAGTGCTATTGCTATAGTGCTATATCAAATATCAATAACATTTTAAATGCTTTTTGTACTTTTTATATAAAATTGAACACTAGTAACCAATTTTGAAATTATAGTAATTTATATAGCTTAATTTTGTATGATGAAACACTGTGACCACATTAAAAAATTAACCGAGTCAATGTTGCTGATTGTAATTTCCTGAGATATGTTCCCAGAATTATTTAAAAGTTTGAGAAAAGCAAAACTAATCACAGAGATTTAAATCACAGAGCATTTTCTGATTATGTACTTTCAGGAGGTTTAAGCTTATAGATCAATATTTTTAAAATAATTTCTTCAAATTATGAGCCACCTTTCTGCTAAAATGAATTCGAACAGAATTAAATAAAATATAAAATATTTACAAGATCAATGTTGCAATTACTTTGCAATTAAAAGTCCAAACTCGACATTAAACTCTGAAATATTATTCCTGTTTTCCTCTTAGGTTTTCTTACTGCTTTTTTAAAAAAATTGTTTTAATTGTTTTAACCTGTAAAAATGAAGTGTTTTAATATTGTGTGTGACCAGCCATTCGCTAAATAAATAAAATAAGTCCCCTAAAACAAATATATTTTGAAAGTCATATATGAGGTGAAAATGGGGCAAAAACAGCTTGAAAGAAGCATCTAAAATATTATCATTTTGCATATGAATGTATAATAGATGAGCCCTTGACAGCAGGAGGATCCCGAGAAATGTCTCTACTGGTTGGGATGGCTCCTAATGGTAGAGAAAGTTCTCCAGGTAAATGGAAACAAAAATATTGGGCCTTTAAAGTGTAAGATTGACAAATTATATTCCTCATACAGACCTAGCCCCGCTGTCTCTCAGGGTAGTTTAAAGACTGGCACTTGGAGAAGCTTCTAGACCAGGGATGTCAAACTCGCAGTGTCATGTTGTCATCACATGATGTATCACAACTTTTCCCCCCTTTGCTAAGGAGGTGGGTGTGGCCAGCATGTGACACATCTGGCCTGTGGGCTGCGAGTTTGACACCCCTGTTCAAGACTGAGTCATATGTGAATTCATTGTAATGATTTGGGGTTTTTCTTGAAAAGTTTTATATTCTCTGCAGTGCAGTGGTGGGATTCAATTTTTTTTACTACCGGTTCTGTGGGTGTGGTTTGGTGGGCATGGCATGGCTTGGTGGGCAGGGCAGGGAAAGGATACTGTAAAATCTCCATTCCCTCCCCACCCAAGAAGGGCCTGGTGGCTCAGCAGACTAAAAAAGCATTGTGATTAACACCAGCTGTCTGCAATTACTGTAAGTTCGAATCTCACCAGGCTCAAGATTGACTCAGCCTTCCATCCTTTCTAAGGTAGGTTAAATGAGGACCCAGTTTGTGGGGGCAATAAGCTGACTTATACAAAAGTATGAAGGCTATTGCTTAACGCATTGTAAGCCGCCCTGAGTCTCCGGAGAAGGGCGGCATATAAATCAAATTAAAAAAAAAAAACTCCAGGGAAAGATTACTGCAAAATCCCCATTTCCTCCTGATCAGCTGGGGACTCAGGAGGCAGAGAATAGATGGGGGCGGAGCCAATCAGAGGTGGTATTTACTGGTTCTCTGGTTCTCCGAACTACTCAAAATTTCCGCTACCGGTTCTCCAGAACTGGTCAGAATCTGCGGCATTGTCTATTATTTTGTTTTTCTTTTACACTGCATTTTGAATTCTCTTTCTAAGTCACCTTGAGTAATGTAAAGTCTTATATATTAAATCAAATCAATCAATCAATAAAAATGTTTCTGCTGAGTATTTACCAACCAATGGAGATATTTTAGACCAGGCATCCTGGGATGGCCATTTTATATCTCAGTAACATAATTGTCGCATTATGTACCATTTGCAACTTCCACATACAGTCCTTTTCAGAATGGATAGTTGTGTTTTATAAAAGTTTTAACAGTCAAGACAGGGTAAAGTGTGCATACATGTCTCCAAATTTGACCAGCCATACTGACTACATCTGTAATTGCTTATTAATTCAAGTAAAATTACTTATTAGTGAACTGAAATAATATTTCAGTTAGTTATCTGGAGCTAGATCACAAGGTGTAATGTAGCTGGATATTATCAGCATGCTAGTGACACATTATTATGCAGCTCTAAATGATCACCACAATGGGTTCAAAAAGACAATGAGCAAAATAGTGGACAAAATGGAATGTTAGGATAGACTCAAATAACAGTTTTTCAGCACCACTTTCAGGTATGACTTCATAGCTGTTTATTGATCAAATTATATACTGGATTACAAATGAATGAAAACAGCAGTTCGTATACTAGTAAGTCATGGCATTATCTTCCATAGGTTGTTCAGCTATATAAATCCTAGGGAAGGCCATCAACAGGAGAGACAATTTAATTTATAAAAGGTGATTCTTTAGCCTTCTAGTGGATAGAGGAAGGATATCTCACTCACTGTAATTTGAAAATCAGGAATCACATTTTTCTCCTGAAATGAAGAAATTGGGAATGCAAAACTTAAGTAACTTAAGTAAACTTAAGTAAAGATGATTCTTCTGAGTATCTCAGTGCCATGCTATGAAGGTCTTTACAGATCAAAAGCAGTAGTTTGAATTAATTGCATCCAAAAGCAAGTAAACCACCAATAGGACACTGGTACAGCATAATCTATTCATGCTAATGCATGCTGGACCACTGTATTATGGACCACATAAAACCTCTCACAGACAGCTTCATATAGAACATATTGCAGCACCCCAATGGAGACATTATGACAGTATGGGCCAGTCATGATCTCTTCCTTCTTCTCTTCCTGCAAGGAAAACCAAGAATGGTTCAGTACCAGGTGAAGATGAACTGAATGCTTATTTGGTTGAAACAACTGACTGGTCATCCCCCATTCATTTCCAAGTAGTTTAACAACATAATGCAAGATGGTAAAATTGGTTAACATCTGGCAACATTTGATAACAAAAGATTCAACAAAACGGCCAGCACCAGGGAACTACAGGCCAATTATTTACTTACCAACCACTTTCAAATTGTTAACTGGTGTGCTAGTTGACGCATGCAGTTCAACAGCACCTAGTTGATGCTGTTCTATCTTAAGAGAAAGGAAATTGCCCAAATAGCAGAGGGACAAAACACCAGTTTCTAACTGACAAGCTGATTGGAAAACTGCAAGAGAAGAAACACTAACTTGAATGTATCTTTAATTGATTACATGACAACCATATGACTGTATAAGTAAGTGCCTAGAAATAACAGGTCTCAGTAGAAATATCAAAAGCTTTGTGCAAAGCTCAATGGCACAATGGAAGACACAGTTGCTGGGCAATGGCGATAGACTGGGAGATGTTAACATCCAGATAGGAATCTTTCAAGGAGACTCACTATCATCACTACTGTTTGTCATTGCATTGATTCATCTGTGAACAATTCTGAACAAGTCAAGGGGCATTGCTATCCAATGTCAAAAACATCTGCCAGTCTATTCCACCCACTTTACATGGATGAGCTTTATATAAATGTGTGGAAAAATATCTGAAATAGAATTTATGCTCAACACTCTCCAAGAGTGGACCACCTAGTTAGTTGCTGTAAGAATATTGCACAGATTGATTACATACAACAGCATGTGAAAGTAGCAACAATGAAGCATTGGGACAGCTGCAAAAAATATCATTTGCCTGCAAGCAAGAACTGATCGGACCACAAAATAGATAAAGTGAAAAAGCTAAAGTACTCTGGGACTTTAGAATTGAAATAGACAAGCATCTGCCAACAGAACTTCAGATTTAAGAACTGTTGATAAGTAAAACAAAAAAAAAGTCTGGATACTGGACATGAGTTTGGATACTGGAGACAGCAGAACATAAGAGAAAGAATTGGAGAAAATCACAAAATATAATGTCTGCAAATAATAAGTTACATAACATGACTATGTCAATGATAACATTAATATTATTAAAGCACAACATCTGCCTATTCCCAGTCCTTGGAAAAAAGTAAATAGGTAGACAACTGCCAAATCTAATCTAAACATCTGGCAGACTAGGCAATCAAACATAATAAATAATCTTAGGTATGCGATCACCATCTTTCCCCGTTTCTTTAACAAAACAATTGCTGCCACATTTTGAAATTTTGATCCTTCTTAATATTACATGATCATAACACTAAATCAGAGTTAGAATTTTTCCACATTAGATTTTTGAGTAGCTAATATAATGAGAGAATTGCTAATTTTTAAGAAAACTATTTTGAATATATTCCATCATTCTCCAAAGGGTATCAGATATCTTGAAGAGGTTTCAGTGGATAAAACTCACAAATTGAAGAAGGAAAGTGTGCTTTATAATATATATTTTAGTTATAAAAAATTAAACTTTATTTGACCTTTGAAACTTTCTGAATGAAGAACACGGGAAGAATCTGAATCATGTATTATATTTCTCAAAATACATTTTAGCAGTATGTAATAGGGTATACATTAGCCATGTCAAAGCATTGATTCTTAAAATATTAATTTAATCCCAAATACTTAGTTGAACAGAGACCTAACTATCCAAATCCAAAAGAAATTTATTTTAATTCAATTTAATCAACTATTTTTTGATTCTTTGCTTCTGGAACAATTTTAATTGTTGAAAGAAAATTGTTTTTGACAATATGAAAGTTCTCAAAGGTATCAATTCATATTTAAACCATATTATACTCAGAAAAGAGTCCAAAATTATGATTTAATGTCACTCTTTTTGTATAAAAAACAGTAGTAGTAGTTACAGTAATAGAAACACATCATTTGCAGACAGAATTGCTTTGTCCTGCTAACTTAAATGTATCCAGCCATAAATCTCACTGTTCAAGTGCAATCCAAGTGCAAATCAAATAAAAACACAGTAGGCAATTGTAGTGGCAGTTGTATGAGAATAAGGTAATGTATGTCACAAAAATAGGAAGGCTTGTTATGTCTAATGCCCCTGGCAACCAAGGAATATTGACTAGTTCTTTGGGGATAGGTGCTATCAGTGGTAACTCAGGAGTGATAAATGAGTGTTAAATTGCATTTATATAAGCTCTCTTTTTATTTTAGTTCATATCCCATGGGCAAAAAAAAATTCTGTCCCTGGTAGTAAGGATGCCCTTACCATTAAAAAGTGACATTAAAAAAATGAATTATCATAGCTATGCTATTTGTTAATGAATATAGTTCTTACTGAACCATATTGAAATGATTGGTAATGTATTGATCAGCATCAATGTAGCAGGTCTTCTATTTTCTGGATATTGACTGTTGCTATTTTTCTTACTGTTTATTCCTTGCTGGTTGCAAGGCGTACTTGTTTTTGCATTGCATTTGGTTAGTTCACACAGCAAAGCTATATAACAAAGTTTTGTTCTCCAGGTGGTTTGTCACAATCCTGATGCAGATTTGGCATGAGAGGGAATGATTTACCCAAATTTATCCAGTATTTTCATAGTACACCATGCAAGCTCTCGTTTGTGAGTCTCAACCATCTTTTTTGTATTTATATAGGTTTGTTTTGAGAACTGGCAACTCTTTATCTCACAATGATTTATAATACTACTGAAGACTAGATAACCTACACATTTGTTTTGTAGATGAAACTGATGGATTTGAAAAGCCACAAAATGTTTTTATGACTAAAACTGAAACACCGTTTACTTCTGAACTTTCCAGCTAAAAATTTAACTGTACTTTCTTTATGTAATAAATTTTACTACCACATATTTATTTGGGATATTCTGCTATCACACTCTATTTAATCTAATACATTAGTTGTCTTTTTGTTTGTGGGGCAATGTAAATTTTTGGGAAATGTGAATCTTTCTATAGGGGCCTTATCTTTGTTTTAAGTCTTCATGTAAAAAGGAAATACATAAATGTAAGCTATATTTTATGGTGACTAAACTAATTAGAATAATAAACAGTGAAAAGAAAGGAGAGAGAGCTGTGTAATATTGCTAGTTTATATCATGTAGTTTAATAAACTATATAGTGTCTATGCCAGCTGTGATAATGCTCCTTTAGGAGCTCATGGGCAGTAGAATAGAAGTTAAACAACGCAACAACATGAACCATAACAAAAGTCAATACCACTACAATTGTTAAATCTTGTTTAAAAAAATAAAGTCTTGTTTAAAAAGTAACTTTTGGTTATTCTAAATGCATGGCAAGAGTTTGCCAATTGAGCTTTCTTGGCTGATATTTCAAGCACAAGTAACATAATGAAGAAGACCTTTGAGAACTGTAACCTTTCACAACATCTTAAAAAGCAAGGGCAATTCACTTCCTGTGCATCTAGAGTAGATAAGGGAGTAGTTCTGAAAATGAATTAATGCTCTGAAAATTAAAGGATGCGTTGTCATTTTTGTGTCCTTGCATGTATGGGTAGTATTCCAAAGATACAGAGAGGTGAGATAGTCCAGCAATGAATTTGAGCATAAGTATGTTAAAAAAAAAAAGCAGCTGCATTTCCCTCCACTTTAAACTTGCATCCAGGGAAATAACAATGCATAATTTTGACCTTGAAATCTAAGACTAATATAAACTAAGTTTTAGTGTAGCACTTGGTTATATTTTACCCCATTATAAGCCTGACCCTAATTAACCCTCTTAGTAAAATGGAATTCATTGGCTCTTAAGGACAGTCTCCTTGAAAAACAATGTCGCAGTGCTATTCAAATGCTTAAGTAATGCTGCTTTATAAAGGGATTTGTGGTAACAGTGTTTGAATTTTAATAACTTCTTATGGTATGCTATACTTTTACTCTGTTCATCTAAAGTCAAAGACTGAACTACTGCATGTCAATCATAATGTTTAATAAGAAAAAGGGGAGAACTACTTTAGGAAAATTGGGGAGTAAATCTGTGCATGGTGATTTTCATGTCATTAGCATATTTGGAAGAATTCATAGCCATGCTTCTAGATGCAGTCTGCTGAAAGATATCTGTTGAACCTACAATATTACAAATACATATTTTCCTAATGTGCTAAACCTAATGGACAAATAGAAGAAAAAAAAACTAGAATTTTGTACCAAATAACAGGATGGTTAAAAAAACAGTATCCTGGAAATTGATACTGGATGTTGGAAGATAGTTTGGAATAGGGATATGTAGCAATTTGGGTTTTAATCTCTGTTTATTATCCAGAGTCAGTAGGAATGAAAGGCATTGGTTTACACTACAGGGCATTTGTGTGCATGTTCAGACTTAAGGGAAAACTTGTATTGTTAAAGGTGCTCCTCATGAACATAATTAAAAAAGTAAATTTGCAATGAGCGGTGTTTATGCCATTACAAATAATAAAAACTCAGCTTTTTGCATAATTGAATATTACTCCTGAAATATAACTCTAGTTAAAAAAATTGGCCTCTTGATGAATGGAATAATTCTATTTAATTAACTATTTATTTTTTTTTGCCAGGAAAATGGAATTTAGGAATACCGACACTTTCTTTATGCCCCATCAGTACTAAGAGAGGGAGGAAAGGAAGTGGGGGAAGGAAGCTCAACCAATCTCATTGTACATACAGGTGAAATTCAAAAAATTAGAATATCATGCAAAAGTTCATTTATTTCAGTAATGCAACTTAAAAGATGAAACTAATATATGAGATAGACTCATTACATGCAAAGCAAGATAGTTCAAGCCTTGATTTGTCATAATTTTGATGATTATGGCTTACAGCTCATGAAAACCCAAATTCACAATCTCAGAAAATTAGAATATTGTGAAAAGGTTCAATATTCTAGGCTCAAAGTGTCCCACTCTAATCAGCTAATTAAGCCATAACACCTGCAAAGGGTTCCTGAGCCTTTAAATGGTTTCTCAGTCTGGTTCAGTAGGAATCACAACCATGGAAAAGACTGCTGACCTGACTGCAGAAAACCATCATTGACACCCTCCATAAGGAGGGAAAGTCTCAAAAGGTAATTGCAAAAGAAGTTGGATGTTCCCAAAGTGCTGTATCAAAGCACATTAATAGAAAGTTATGTGGAAGGGAAAAGTGTGGAAGAAAAAGGTGCACAAGCAGCAGGGATGACTGCAGCCTGGAGAAGATTGTCAGGAAAAGGCCATTCAAAAGTGTTGGGGACTTTCACAAGGAGTGGACTGAGGCTGGAGTCAGTGCATCAAGAGTCACCACATACAGACAGATACTGGACATTTCAAATGTCGTATTCCTCTTGTCAAGCCGCTCCTGAACAACAAACAACGTCAGAAGCGTCTTACCTGGGCTAAAGACAAAAAGAACTGGTCTGTTGCTCAGTGGTCCAAAGTCCTCTTTTCTGATGAGAGCAACTTTTGCATCTCATTTGGAAACCAAGGACCCAGAGTCTGGAGGAAGAATGCAAAGGTACACACTGCAAGATGCTTGAAGTCCAATATGAATTTTCTACAGTCTGTGTTGATTTGGGGAGCCATGTCATCTGCTGGTGTTGGTCCACTGTGCTTCATTAAGTCCAGGGTCAACGCAGCTGTCTACCAGGAGTTTTTGGAGCACTTCATGCTTCCTTCCGCAGACGAGCTTTATGGGGATGCTGACTTTATTTACCAGCAGGACTTGGCACCTGCCCACACTGCCAAAAAATACCAAAACCTGGTTCAATGACCATGGGATTGCTATGCTTGATTGGCCAGCAAACTCGCCTGACCTGAACCCCATAGAGAATCTATGGGGTGTTGCCAAGAGAAAGATGAGAGACATGAGATCGAACAATGCAGAAGAGCTGAAGGCCGCTATTGAAGCATCCTGGTCTTCCATAACACCTCAGCAGTGCCACAGGCTGATAACATCCATGCCACGCCACATTGAGGCAGTAATTGATGCAAAAGGGGCCCAAACCAAGTGCTGAGTACATATGCATGCTTATACTTTTGAGAGGTCCGATATTGTTCTATGTACAATCCTTGTTTTATTGATTTTGTGTAATATTCTAATTTTCTGAGAGTGTGAACTTGGGGTTTTCATGAGCTGTAAGCCATAATCATCAAAATTATGACAAATCAAGGCTTGAACTATTTCGCTTTGCATGTAATGAGTCTATCTCATATATTAGTTTCACCTTTTAAGTTGCATTACTGAAATAAATGAACTTTTGCACGATATTCTAATTTTTCGAGTTTCACCTGTATGTTGTGCACTGACAATAAAGATTGGAATTGGAATTGGAAGGACAAAAATGCAGGCTATAAGGGATATGCCACAGCAGGCCCAGGTTTTACAGGCTTCTTTTCTTCTTTAAAGTATTAGTTGAAACATTGAAGTTTAAATGGCAAATGACTATTTAGAAGGAGATCAAATATGACATTTCTATATGAGATACATGGTATTCTATATGTTTACTGGAAATATGCTACTGCATTTATCTATGATTGCTTACTTCTTGTAACTGTCTTTGGCCTTTAAAAACACAGAATGATGACTCCAAAGACCATGTTTTGGTAATACATTTGTTTGTAGAATTAAGCAATTGAAAAACATCAAACTATTTTAGCTTTCTTAGCTGTGCTGCAATATTGGTAAACAAACTAGTCATACATACATACTAAATCATTGGCTGAATGTCACCTGGGCACTTGTAATACTGGAGAATTCCAGCTCATGCTTTTATAAACCTATAAAGTCTCCCACTTAGAAAATTACATCATAACAAATGAATATTTTACCGAAATTTCTATTTCTATTTCAAAATATACCGATATCACTAGATAAAAAAAAATTTTCGGATCTGAATAAACATATCAGGAATTTTTTGTGGGAGGGTAAGAAATCGAGGATTTCTCTCAAGACACTTCAAGGGAAAAGAAATTTGGGAGGGTTCGGGCTCCCTGACTGGGAATTATATCAAAAGGCGGCAAAAATAATTTGGATAAAGGAGTGGATCAAATTACAAGAAGGTAGAATCTTGACACTAGAAGGACACGATCTCCTTGAAGGATGGCACGCTTACCTCTGGGACATAAAGGATAGGAAGAAAACTCATTTCTATAAACATAAAATTAGAGAGACATTGATTCGTACGTGGCTGGAAATTAGACAGAAGATATATTCCAAGGTTCCTAGCTGGTTGTCGATTATGGATGCTCTAGTGGCCCCAAATAGAAGAGGGAACTATAAAATGGGCACATATAAGGATATCTTGGATGAAGAAGGGAAGCTCAAACTCTTGGAAGGGGTTTATTCTGGATTGGTGGAAATATCTTCAGATTAAGTCCAGATTTCAAGAAGATAGAGATAAATGTGGTATTGAAATGAAATATGGATATTTTGACAAAATTATTTGGGGACCAGATAAGAAAATGCTATCGAAAATCTATAACTTTATATTAGATGAGGATAGAGCCGAGAAGATAGCTAAAAATCAGCTAAGCATTTGGGAGAAAAATTTAGGATATGGCCTTAATTTCAATGACTGGGAGATAGCTTGGAACAGAAATCTCAAAATAACGAAATCGGTAACATTCAGGGAAAATCACTACAAAATGTTGCATAGGTGGTACCTAGCCCCGGACAGGCTGGCCAAAATATTTCCAAATTCCTCTGCTTTATGTTGGAAATGTGGAAAGACGGTCGGCACCTTTTACCATCTGTGGTGGACTTGCCCTGAGACCAAAAAGTTTTGGTTAAAGATTCGACTCTGGCTCTCGGAAATAATGGGACAAGAGATAGCCCTGGCCCCGGAATCCTTCCTCTTAGGTATGATTGAAGATGGTCTCGACAACAATAAAACCCAACTGGCAATTCAAATTATTACTGCGGCTAGATTAGCCTTTGCGAAACTCTGGAAATCCAACTCTACCCCCTCTGAAGAAACATTAATAAATAAAATTCTAGAGTGCGCAGAGATGGCCAAACTGACGAGCGAGCTAAAAAATGAAGAGAACTTTAAGTACTACGAAGTATGGGGAATTTGGTATAACTGGTTAAAGAATAGGATAAAAATATGATAATAGGCTACGATTTGTTAGACACCCGAAATGGACTTAATTGTATAGAAATGTAGAGAATTGTATAGAACTGCATATTGTATAGCTATGGATGGAATTCATTTAATGTTTGATCTATGAAATGTGTAAACATTGCACCTCGGATCAAGATTGTGATTGTACATTGTCTTTTTAAAAAATTGGAAAATTCAATAAAGTATTTTTAAAAAAAAAAGAAAAGAAAATTACATCATAACAGCTCTACACTGTTATCACTTGTGTGTCTTAGAGAGGGCTATTCACTTTTTTTCATGAAATGAGTTAAATATGCCATCAATATGCTATAGTATTGGTTAAATTGGTTAAATCCAATACAATATAACTTTTATCATGACATTAGAATAATTATGCTTCAGATCAAGCTAACCTTCTTAAGAATCTTGCAATCAGTCATCCCTATCAAGAATTTCCAGTGTGAAGCTATAATATGTAGCTTTTATAGAATATAGCTAGATGACTAGAAAATACAAAATGAGTAGCTCTTTTATTGGATATAAAATTTCTTATTAAATGTACTGTACCTGTGCTGTTATTTGGCTTTCAAATTAATGCTATTATTATTCATACTTCTCTTTGCTTATATTTTCATAATGTTTCTATGAATACTTTCCTAAGAAATATTTTATTCAAAATTTTACATATAGGATTAGTTTGTTAATGTTAATTTTAATTATATATGTGTTTTTTTTTTAAATTCAAATTCACTTCATAACAAAACATTACACTTGGTCTAATTCTAATCAAAATGCTTATGATGTATCATGTCTTTTGTGACTATATTATACATTGGAATTTCTTTTTTTAAAAGTGTGCTTTATTTTCAAGTGATTAAATTTATCATTTCCCATTGAACAGACTTTTATTTAAATAGGATAAATTATAATGATTCCCCCCCAAAAAAATAATAATACTTATTCTATCAATACATAGACAAAATGAATTTTCTTACAGGAGCTCCCCAGGAAAAAGCTGCATTAACTATTAAAATACGCAATATAGAACTGAGTCAACTCAATGAAAGACTTGTAGAGCTAGAAGGGCAATATAATTCAGAGCAACAGACTTTAACATGATTAACAGAAAGGCTCTCGGGATGAAGGAATAGATGACAAGTTGTAAAAGAAGCTCTGGATCTGTCTAAGGAACAGATTAAACGGCTTGAATGACTACTTATCTAAGTATGACTGTACTTATGTACATCTAAGGAATATGTCATTTGGATGAAGTCTGATGAGGAGAGATGATCCAAAATGTATGTATTGTAATACAAAAGAGCTGAACTATACATTTGGGAAACTATTCTCAATTATTTGGTTTCTTTGTTCCTTGATTATAACACGGAGCTCACAGATTACAATATAGGAAGGGAAAGCTGGAGTCATGAGTTTCTCATCTTTAAAAAAGAATTTAAACACACACACACACACACACACACACACACACACACATATATACCCACACACAAAATAAATTAATATGTGATAGACTTTTCATAACTATTTTTATAAAATCACTGGTAACACATAACTGATTAACTGTGAATAACCACTAGCTGATGCAATGCCCTGTATTTTACTTCAGAGCCTGCAAATAATGAAAGTTAGACCACTCTGCATTGTTTCGTAAAAATATTATTTCAGGCTATGGATAGAGAAGAATTTTTAAGAGATGGTAACTTATATACATTTTACTATATATAAATTTTATTTGCAATTTGGAAAACCAACATTAAAACACATGGAAGAATAATTCTACTTAATTCAATAGATATTATTGTTAATATTTATGAGGCAGCAATAATTTACACATTTATTTTGGAGTTTAGTTCCACTGCAAATAATGACATTGCTTATCAGTCAACAAATATGTTTATGTATTTTGTGTGTGTGTATATAAGAGAGAGGGACGGAGGGAGGGAGGGAAGGAGGGAAGGAGAGAGAGAGGGAGAGAGAGAATAGCATTTGCTATTAATGTTGCATCACACATGATCCCACAGTTAGATTATATTGCCCTCTTTTGAAATTTAATTCTGATTCCTAATGTTTGTTTATTCATTTATTAAATTGTTATAGCCACTTAACAACCAAGTAACTTTTGGCAGTTTAACCTGAACAACTTTCTCTGTAGTTACATAGTGGAATAGAATCCTAATCTTGATACCATATAATCTATCTGTTGAAGTGGGTAGATTTTTTTTTTAATTTGTTTGTGAATTAAATTCATTTTAATTCATTTACTTAATTTTCAATTATTATATTTATAATCATATTTTAAAAATATTCTTAATAATTAATCAAAATTAATTTAATTTTTGTCTAGAGTTTTAATCCTTAAAGTTTATATCTATCTGAAATTAGGAAAACATCATTTTCTTTGTTCCTTGTAGAAGGAAATATTCCATTTCAAATTGTGTAATCTACATTCATAACTTTTAATCATAAATTAACTAGCAAACCTCCTTTGATTTAATATTAACATACATTTATTCAAGTTAATGAATAATGTTGAAAAGTACCATCTCTCTGTCTCTGACTATTCTATATAAATTCTCATGAGTATATTCAATGTGGTACAAAAAGTTAACAGTTAATTGATCATAGCTAAATTTATAAGGTTTTAATATTTATAGAGCACTGCATTTGCTAAAGAAAATGTTAATGATTTCAAAGTGTAATTATGCTCCATTTTTCTCTTCCTTCATTTTGGTATTGTTTCTATAAAAAGGGAAAGAGGATTAATCAAACCCACTGCATGTAAATGACATCATTTCATGAAAATTTGACTTTATTCCTTCAGTCAAATATAATTTAATATTTAAAGCAAGGATTATAGATAGATTTACTGCTTAAGGTTTGTGTTGTTAGTGATGGAAAGGACAGCAGTTTCATTAACATATGTTTGCACTTTCTTGAAACAGTAATAGATGGTCGGTTAATCCTACACAGAGACACAGAGACACACACAGAGAGACACACACACAGAGGGAGAGAGAAAGGGAGAAAGGAAAATACTCTGAATTTTTTAAGTGTGGCTTCCTCAGGACCTGTTTATACTGTTACTAGGCAAAAATAAATCAAGCCAGCAAAAATAAATGTATATATACAGGATACACATATCATGCTGGAATCATATTCAATTGAAAAAGGAACTTTTTGCAGTAAACTTTATTTCTAAATATTGAACACCTACCTATTAATATAAAATTATTTTAGCCATAAAAAGTATAGCTTGTATACTAACTAAAAGAACACTACAGGCTTCAAATAGATCACTGAGTGGGTGTTGTTTGATGGAGAAAATCATTTGTCCTGTGACTTATGGACAGGATTAAATTTACTCTTGTCTTGACAAGAAATAACATGAAAATTAGCAGAAAGCCTGACCATACGGTTTACAGACTTGAAGGATGAAAACTTTGGGCCCGTTCCAGGTGATTTTGGAATCTGCTTAGCTTTTTAGAGCCGAATGAGATTTTAAGGAACATTACCTTCTCTTTTGCTTGTCCACATCCCAAAGTTTATTAGGGAAACTTCTTTTTTTCATTGTTAGACAATAGCAGTTGGTGAGTTAATTGAGAATTTTAGCTATCCTCAGTGCTGGACTCTGGCTTTAGGCAGAATTGGGGTACTGTCTCAGGGTGGTGAATGCTCTGTGAGCTGGTTGTGCAGAGTAACAGCAAAGTTCTGTGGATCACAACAGTTCCGTATGTTTTTCTCTGGGCTTTGTGAAACCCTAAACTCCACTAAAGGATGTATTCTGTTCTCAATAGAATGCAGTCAGTATCTGGAATAGACTCAGTTTGTTTGTATTAAAAGCAATTGGTGGTGGGAAGGATAATACAGACTTAAATATAAGCAGATAGAACATTTCATGCATACAATAGAAATAAATAATAAAAAATGGATTGATAAATTGACTTGAATTGAGATATTTATATCAGAGAAGATTTTTGAGATTGTACTTTTTTCACTTATTGTTGAATATATATATATATATATATATATATATATATATATATATATATATATATATATATATATAAAAGTTTTATAACATTTGGGCCTTTTAGCAGTATTTGGAAATAAGGCTTTTTAATACTATAGAATACCCAATTGTATCTATTTGTATCTGAAATTCTTTGTAAATTTAGTTGTTCTAGTTTGCAGTTTGGGATTTTCCCAGAACAATAATCTGAAAAGTAAAACCTTACAGTTTTTGCTTTTTTCCCTGTTTAACTAGTATATTTTACACAGAGGTTTAACTAGTTTAGATATATGATCTATATTATTGTACTAATTTTTAGTTGCAGATCTGATAAGATAGAAAAATAACTTCTATATTAAATGCTGAAACATAATCTTTAATGAATATTTCAGAAACTGTTTTGGTCGTATTAACGTAGTATGTAGAGATTATAGCCTATGCTACATATCATTTCTAATACTGAGCTTTGCTTTTTTTAAGGTTGCTTTTCTCTAGGTTGAGCAAAACACTTGTGATATGTAGTAATAAAATTTTGTATGCTTTTTGACATTCCAATACTATATTTAAAGAATACTTTTTCTTTAAAAAAAAATCACACTAAATAAGAGCTGAGCTAGAAAAACATAAGTGTTTATTTTTGCTGTAGGCTTTTGCTTTTTAAAGGTGCATATTTACCTCATTTTGCTACCTTCTTCTACTGATATTTGCAAGCAGTATTCAGTTCTGTCCCAGGGCTTCTAAACTAGAAACTGACAGTGAAACCATTTCTTTCTATAATCTCTTAATATTCATATATTCCCTTCGTTCACTTCTGCTTTTCTCCTTTATTGTTACTCTATTTTATTCTTTGTCCACATATTTTTTCTGATTTATCTTACATCAACATTTTCACTGACCATACTTATTACACATTACTCCTTAAAACTCCAGGTTTCCTTTGAATTGATTGCCATTTGGACAGGCTGGAGTCAGACGATGATGACATTAAAAACAAACAAACAAATATTAGGTGATTCCTTAGAACAGTTTTGCTAAAGTAGATTGCTTTCAGTTAAGAGTAATTTGTTATCTTACCCATTCACTGATTGCTCTTGTAATGGAATTAGTGGATTTAAATGGACAAACAAGGATCAAATTTCCTTCTCAGCACGATGCATGATCTGATTTACCTGTTCTTCATTAGCTATTTTTAACTACAAAAAAAAAAGTATTAATGAAACTCAGCTGAAAAAGTTGACATTATGACTTTGGGCAAAGACAGGATCTAGACAAGATTTAACACTGATTCTGGATATTCCTTTTGTCTGACTAATGTGAAAGTGCTGTTGGAGTCATCATTGTCACTAAAGGGCTCAAAGCATCTTTCATTATCTTAGACTTGTATATCATAAATAAACCAATGTAAACAAAATAAAATGCAACAACTCTTCATGCTCTGAAACTATGCTAATGGATGCCTTTAGAATTAATCTGAATGGGGAATGGCCATTTATCGGATTAGTATTGCATTGGCTTCTAGACATTTTAAATCCAATTCTGAATGCTGGACATAATGTTTAAAATCTTAGACAATTTTGCTATGTAATCTAACAAAATAGTTCCTCCCTTATTTATTGATAGCTTAACATCTTCCTCGACACATAAATTCCACCAAGCCAAATCAATGCAAGGGAAACACATCTCCTGCAAACAATACAACTGTAGTACGGTGCAGCACAGAGTATTTCAACAATATTTTTTTCTCTAAATTTTAAGAACTGTTTATATTCATAAAACTTTCTGTTGCTGCTTGTGGTGATTTTGGTTTTATTATGCTACACAAATCTTTCTTCTTTTATTGCTCAGTTTTATTGGTATTGCTTTATTAGCAATTTTTAAGAGGAGTGCTTAGATGGTATAAAACAAGACTTACTAAACTAAACTTCTTAGAAATCTGGTTCCTCTTTATCTTGGGTTGAAATATAATCACACTTTATTCTATTTACACATGGAATAATAATATATAATGAAAGAATCACATATTATCCATTTATACACAGAGTAATAATATATAAAATAATATATAAAATAATTCTCTATCAAATGTATATATTTCAGGAAAACGAAAACAAACCCATCATTTAATGAATTCATTTTTTTCTGTATTTGAACCCTATTTATTCCATGTCTACTAATCAATAATCAGTAAAATTTATTTTCTTCACTTATTCTTAATGTTTTTTGGTAAAAAAAATAAAAGTTAACTGAAAGCATTATTTCTGGCTGTACTTTACTGGTGGCAAATACATAAAATCAATGAGATAATATGTGGCCATATTTCAGGAGACGGATGTCATTTTTAGCAACATAAATTGAATAATTATCTACATTATTTGTTAATGTTTAAATAACAGAACAATTAAATAGACCTAGAGACAGAATATCACTTCTTATGATACACAAAAAAGAAGCATGAGATTTCACATCCCATTGCGCTCATAGTTTCACAACTTGCCACCATCAATTATTGCCACATGACTGACCTTCATTAGTCTAAGCTAAATTAATTTGAAATCTCACCCCATTTTTAATCAACATGTGTCTGCAGCAGTATAGTGCTATTATTGGTGATATCAATAGCACAGCAAGATACTGAACTATGTAGGTCACGGCTTAGTTGTAAAATGTTCCTAGTCTGTAGAAATACCAAAGATGTGCATAACATTATATGCAATTGTTTGGTTATGTACAACCAACTGTGATAGTGCGACTATAAACAGAACAGCTTTTTCCAATCTGCTTTACTAAATTAGAATGATTGTGATTGTAGATTGCCACAGCTGGAGAACATGATGAAACAGTCTGATGTAAGCACATTTTTAAGTTGAATTTTTTTTTAAAGGTTATGCTGTCCATTTCTTTTTTATGAAAACTATTTTAAGAGGTGTGCACATGTGTTGGGGCTCTTAGGGTTTCTCAGAATATTTTATTTATATTATTAAATGCATAGAGCCATACAAGGAGTATTAATAATTAAACAAGGAAACAAATGTGGAATACTAAGAAATAGGAAGACTGAGCAATTGATTCTTCATTTCATTTGCAATATTACCCATGTTTTCCCAAAAATAAGACCGGGTCTTATATTTGTCTTGCCATCAAAAAAAGGCACCGGGTCTTATTTTCGGGGGGTGTTGTCCACTGATTCACCTCACTTGCATGTGTCGCCTCTGGCCTTCTTTTCATTGTCAGAGGCCTTCAGAAACTTCTGCTGCCATCAAGGCCTGAAAGGCTTTCCTGAAGGCCAATGTAGCCAATAACAGAGCTCTAGATTCATGTGGAGCTCTATCATTGGCTGCAGAAGCCTTCAGGAAAGCCTTGCAGGCAGAAGAAATGGACTGGCAAGGCAGGTGTCAGGGTGCACGAGGCCTGGCTGCAACTATCCAAAGGTAAGTAGTAGGGCAGCTCCACCCTCAATCCCCACCTTAGCTTAATTTTTACCTATGCACCCTGGAGTGGGTGGGGTCTTAATTAGGGCTTATTTTGGGAGTAGGGTTTATATTGGGCACATGTGTAAAAATCAAGCTAGGACTTACTTTCAGGGTAGGTCATATTTTCGGGGAAGCACAGTAGCAAATCCAAAGTTAATTCAAATATGTTTTTTTTTTAATTTTAAAACTTTAAAATATTGTATGTTTGATCTGGATTGTGTAAATGTAGCATATTTCATCTATACTATAATGCCCCCCATATCTAAATTTGAGGGTACGATAAGAACAGGTTCTAGACAAACCTGCCACTCCCTTCAGAATTGAAGTTATTATCATAATGGCAGCAAAATGAATGATAATGTTCAAAGTATTGCTTTAATCATGTTGTGCCTTCTTCCTACAGTATTCCTTCATAGCTGGCAGGAAAATAACAATAGCACTTAGACTTATCTACTGCTTCATAGTGCTTTACAGCCCTCTCTAAGTGGTTTACACAGTCAGCATATTGCTCCCCAGCAATCTGCGTCCTCATTTTACCAAACTCAGAAGGATGGAAGGCTGAGTCAACCATGAGCCAGCGAGGATTGAACCCCTGGCAGTTGTTAGAATTATTTATTTATTTATTACATGTATTTATATGCCGCCATTCTCCCGAAGGACTCAGGGCGGCGAACACAAGTTAAGAAATAAGTACAATAAAATCCCATTTTAATCCAAATAATTAATTAATAGTAAATAATAAAACCCAGAATCAGAGTCAGCTTATTTGTTTGAACAGCCAAGTCTTCAAGTCCCGATGGAAGGAACGGAGATCAGGAGTCCTCTGGAGCTCAGTAGGTAATTCATTCCAGAGGGTGGGAGCACCCACAGAGAACGCCCTACCCCTGGGCACAGCAAGACGACATTGGCTCGCTGTCGGAACCCTGAGGAGAGCGGCCCTATGTGAGTGAACAGGATGGTGAGAGGCAGGCAGGAGAAGGTCCTGCAAATATCCCGGACCTAAGTCATGTAGGGCCCTATAGGTGAGGACTAGCACCTTGAAGCGGACCCGGAGAACCACTGGTAACCAGTGCAGCTCATGCAGGAAGGGTGTTATATGGGAGTAATGAGGGGCTCCCGTAACAACCCGTGCAGCTGCATTCTGGATCAGCTGGAGTCTCCGGGTGCATCTCAGGGGCAGGCCCAGGTAAAGGGAATTGCAGTAATCCAAGCGGGAAATAACCAGGGCATGAGTGACTGTGCGAAGGTCATCTTGGTCCAGGAAAGGGCACAACTGGCGCACCAGGTGAACCTGTGCAAAGGCCTCCCTGGTCACGGCCATTAGATGGTCTTCTAGGGACAGCTGAGCATCCAGGAGGACACCCAAGTTGCGATTAGCCTGTGATACTGCATTCTAACCACTGCACCATGCCTCTTAATTAAAATAAATATACTTCTGTGTTTAGTGTGGACTTCTTGGTTCAGAAATGAATGTAGAATTTCATCTGCATGTTATTTCTGAGCCAGCAGAAGGAACCTTCTAAGAACCCTTAGAAACCATAGGCTTTTTATTTAAAGTTAGTTTAATTTTGCACATGGAGGCCATGATGTGAAGGGTGGCAGCAGATCTGAAGATGGACCTTGTCCAAGGTAGCTGGGCCAGCAACTCTTGAGAGGAGAAGAGAAGAATTCTGTGGAGACCAAAACCCACCTGCTGGAACATTTCTGATAGAAGAAGAGACTTGAACGATCCTAGAATCATTACATTCTGGATTCTGGTTTGATTGAGAAGGAAAATGTTTCCCCATCCTCATCTGTGGTCATAAGCAAAGCAGGAGGGGTAATTTTATTTTGAGGATACAGAGCTTTAAAAAAAAAATAGGGTGCTTCATTAAACTCTTCCTGGGGATCAAATCCCATCCTGTAGAACAGGGGTATCAAACCTTGGCAGCTTTTTAAGACTTTTGGGCTTCAACTCCCAGAATTCAGGGAATTGGAAGTCCAAAAGTCTTAACGTTGCCAAGGTTGGACACTTCGGCAGTAGAACGTCAAAACCATCTCCTGAGAAACGATCCGGCTGTTTTTCTTACCCTTTTTAAATTAAAACATTGTGTTTCATGTTCTTTCCAAATATAAAAATAAAATAAAATTAGTTTAATTTATTTACCATTAAAAACTGAATAAAATAAATGGAATATTGTAGTCTGAATTCTAAATAATATGATTAAAATTTGTTACAAATAGCATGTTTGACTAGCAATAACAAAAATCATACCAGAGATTCCATATTAAGTTGAGAGAAACAATGGTAGAAAAAAGTCTAACTAAACAAAAAATCCAACAAAATAATAATACCCTATTTTAGTTTTGAATTACAACAATAGTTTCAGTATATTGTATGAATGATATACAGGTAGTCCTTGACTTGACAGTTCATTTAGTGACTGTTTGAAGTTACAGCAGCACTGTAAAAAGTGACTTATAACCATTTTTCACACTACAATTGCACCATCCCCAGAGTCACATAATCAAAATTCAGATGCTTGGTAACTGACTCATATTTAAGCCACATTAAAGTTATTATAATTTTATTTTATGATAGAAAATCTTTCATTTATAACTGATCCAGGGTCAATGTAGAAAAGGTGAGCCTTTTTATTTTTCTCTTTCTACATGACATAGAGGTTTGAACAGAATCTATGACATTACATTTAGCCTGGAATTTTTCTTTAGATGAACTAGCCTCCGGACTTCTCTCTTTTGAACTTCACGCCAAGAGTTAGCTAGCTGTTACACAGGACCTTCCAATGAATTTTGATATATTGCTCATGGTGTCTTTCTGGACCATTTTTTTTTTTTTTGAATTTGCTGTACATGCACAGGTAAGATATATTACCTCTTTTATTTCATGGAAAATGTGGTTCTAAAAATGTGGCATTGATAATGATTGTAAAACACGGTTGTGTATTTAACATTCTTAGCATCCACATGAAAGCAATGTACAAGCATCTCTACATGTTTTTGGCTAGACATTGCTATTGTTGTGCTCATTTCTATTTTTATGTGATTTCTATTTTTATGTGATTTTACTAGGGAAGCTTTTTATCAAAAAAAAAAAGGCTTTGGATGTAATTTGAGATGCTCCGTTCCAATTGACTACATACCTTGCACTTCCTCCTCTTTATGTCATCAGCAGCCTTTTCTTAAAAGAAAAAAAAGCTTTGATGATTAAAGAAGGAATGACATCATAATTTGTCCCTGTTGCTTGTATCTTCAGAGCAATGATAGTACAATAAGAGGGAAAAGAAACGATCTGTATTAATATCAAAGAAGAACATGGGAACAAGGTACATATATTCAAACATCTGAGAAAGCAAAGGGGGAAAAAATCAGATTTGTTAAGAAGGGAAGGAAATCTTGAAAAATCAATCAAACATACAAACACCAGAAGGCACACACTGGTTACACACAGTAACCAGTCAGTAAGTCTTGATTTTCCTCATTAGATGGGAAGGGGGAAAAGGGGGAAATGGCGAGCCTATGATGACCATAATCAGGATTGAAAATAAACTCAACTCTATTGCCAACTCACTGCAATCCAGATTGGAATTTTTAAAGTTACCTCCCAGTGGGGACAGCATTGGAGACAAGTGGTTATGTTGCATGTGAAATTGCCTGAAATACGGGCAGTTTGTGCCTGGCCTTTCAATTAGCTGCAGAAATTTAAATGACTTTGAGGATTAGGAGATAAGTGATACCAATAAAATATTTCTCAAATAAAAACGTTCACTAGTAGTAGTAAATAGTACTATTACTAATAGTACTATTACTAATAAATAGTAATTAGTAGTAAACGTTCACTATCTAGAACATAAGGCACAGTATACACATGTATACTGATCTGTGCAGCAAGTGCTAAAATGTATGGTTTCAAATTAGTTAGATTTTTTTTTTTACAACAAACAGCATTTGTTTTCTTAAAAAACGGGATCGTTGCATACTTGTCTATTTTAAACATGTTAAAGTTCCAGAAGGAGTATAAAGGCAGACACCATTCAGTTTAGAAAATATGCTTAAATACCCTCCCATACTTCCAAACTTGAACTGAATAACTTATTTTTTTGTTGCTTGAGGAAAACACTTCAGGAAAATGCTCAATTATCAATACATCTTTTTTATATTGCAGTGTACATTCTTTCATCCAGATTCCTGAATTAATAGTTTTTTTTCCATTTAACATTAACTGGATGATTATTTTGTGGATAAAAATTAAAGTATAAATAAAGACATAATAAAGTGTTTGCCTTTCTGCCGTATATCAACAAATTCAAATAATATTTCAAAATCTAGACTTTACTCCAAGTCTACAGCATTTTTACAGACATGAAAAGGCTTTGTTAAAGTAGATACCAGAAATTTTTAAGAGCTTTGGAACAAACACTTGAAATATCAAACTTAAGAAATAATAGCTTGTAATATTTCGTTTGAGAAACAAGTGCTAACCAGTTAAAGTCAAGAAAGTAAATCAACACATTTATTTCATTCCAGTTTTACTTGAACATTTTGTGCTAACACTCTAAAAAGTAAGCTTCTTTCTTTCCAACTTAACAATATTTTTCTATTGTGTCAAGAACAATGACTGAAAACAACTGCTGATCCTTTCCCCATTATAACTGATCAGTCAGTATTTGATAACATCACAATATTAGCATAAAGGAGAGGGCACACTTCTGAAGTAACCATTTTGAGATCTTATCTATCACAGGTAATTGCTCTAAAACAAGATGTGGGCAGTCAGCAAGATGAGCAGCAATATCCTAATATGAGCTACAATTTTTTTCTGAAATATTTATGAACTTGTTTGCTAGCTTTATTATGTGTGTGTAGAATCCCCTATAAATATCTATATTGGATGGTACCTTTCAATTCACAGTGTTAGAAATGAGGTACTAAAATGTAAAACTGATTCTAGGTAGATATAGTTAAAATAAATAGAACTATAATAGCATTTCTGAGACTTAATTGTAATGAAATAAGTGCCTTGTGATTGAGATGTCTGACTTGGACATTTAGTAATTCCCTTTCAGTGATTGGTGCTAGATGTTGTTATATAATTTTAAGCAGAATCTTGCTGATGTGAGGGACCAGAGCAATTGTATGATAATTGAAGCAATCTTTAGAGTCACCCTTTTTTGGCAGTGGAATGAACACTGAGCATTTCCAATCCTGTAGCCAAGTGTTGGCTTCCCAAATTTTTTGGCACCGATCTCTAATGATTGTGGGTGGTGCAGGTTTCAGTAATTCTGCCACAATAGTGTCAACATGTGAAATCTTGTTGTTTAGCAGTTGGTTCATTGCCGATATGATTTCTTATTCAATGATGGTCAGTTCTATTTCTACTTCTCTTTCTTTATCAATCTGACATTGGGCCTCTTTTCTACCTGTGTATAATTCTTTTGTGTATTCTCACCATCTGTTCTTGATGCCTTGTTGTTCGGACAGTTCTTTTCCTTGCTTGTTTTTAATGATTCCTTTATGAGTAATAAAAGTTGCTCAGATCTTTTTTATTTGCATAAATACATTTCTGGTGTGACCCTTCATGTAGTCCGCTTCAAGCTATTTACATCGCTCATCCCAGTAAACTTTGTTATCCTTCCTTATTGCTCTCTGGAAAGCTGCATTCAGTCTTCTTACTTCTCATTTGTCTGCTGACTTGGCTGCTTTTATTTGATCAGCTATTTTGGTGATTTCATCTGAGAGTCACTTGCACTTTTTCTCTGGTTTCTTGTGTGGTATGTGTTCTTCTGCAATTCCAATAATGGTTGAATTTGCTTACACAGTTCATCAGCTGTCTTCTCAGCAGTATCCATAGTTCAAACCTATTTTTTCACCTGTACTGTATTTGTAGTAAAGATTTTGGCAACATTAATGTTCTTTGTAGGCACTGCCTTTTGATGGTGCATAATTTAACTTTAATGGTTGCCACCAACAATTCATGATCTCAACTGCAATAAGCACTTGGATATGTCTTAACAGGAAGGACTGAACTTGTCATTCAAAGTCTACATAGTCAGTCTGATTACAGTGAAGTCCATTTGGTCATGTCCAAGTGTAAAAGCAGTGCTTGTGTTGTTTGAACCACATATTCATGTTGGTTCAACAGATTCTAAATATTTTCTTTGCAAAATTGAGCCAAATAGTCACCTGCATTATTCCTCTCATTTCGTCCAAAATGTCTATACTGTCTGTTTCCAGTTGTTTGCCAACTGTTGCATTAAAATCACCCAGAATGTAAACAATGTGTTTTAGGGTACTTGTTTCTTTGTTTCTTGGACCATGGGACAAAAGCCTTCTATTTCAAGCTCTGTTGCAGCAGTCAATGGGGCATAGACTTAGATAACTGTGATGTTGAGAAGCTTGGCATGAATTCTGACGATCATAATTCAGTCACTGACAGTTGAAAAGCTTTCCACTGTTCTATCAAGTTTCTTGTTTATAATAAACACCATTCTATTTGTTTTCCTGGTGTTATGTCCAGAATAATTGACAGTGAAGTCCTCGGACTGGAAAAAGCCATTGTCCGACCATTGTAGCTCACTGACACTAAAGAGTTCAATTTCCAACCTGATCTTTCATATTTGACAATATCTAATTTATCCTGACTCACTATTCTGATATTCCATGTAACTATCTGAAGAATCTCTGTATAATGCAGACATTTGTTTCTACCACTGGTTGCCTCACTTGGATTCTTATTATCTTATCACTGGGTATACTCATCTGACATGTTTGAGACTCTTTCCATTGAATTTTCTGGGTGATTTTTTTGCGGAATAGGTCACTAATTCTTTTTTCAACCCTGTAACTCACTTTTTGACAGCTGCCCAGAGACAGCAACTGCCACAATCCTTATTAACCTGGGTGATGATCAAGCGGTTATGGGATTCTTTTTCTAATGCCTCATCATTATTTATGGATTTGTGGATGCTCTTAGTCTGGCTCCTCAGTTGAAACCTGTCTTCCTTGCCTGACCCTTTTGCTATAAATTCTGGTGGTATACCTCCAACATAGCTCTCAATCTCAACAGAACACACAAGCCCCTTCCCCAAGACGAGGGGGCATCCACAAGTGGTGCTCTAATACCTTAGAAGTTAATGAGCAATTTCCTAAAGTGATTAGAAAGTGAGGTTTGCAACTTTAAAAGTCCGTGTCAGGGTTGCAAGTAAAGTGGCTAATCATCTCTCAGAACTCAAACCAGTCAAAACATTGTTTTGAAGTCTCTCATCTTCTACGAGTTCCTTGGTCTTTGTCTTGGTCATTAGCTCTATTTTCTTGAAGATATTTTCAGTTCATCATATTTCCCTCAGAAATCCCAAAACTAAATGTTTGCTATTAAGTGTCTTTTGAAATATTAAATATTGTAAATTCAACAGTAAATTGTGTGTTCAGTTTTTTTTTCTCTGAAGGTTGCACAATTTTAATGTGTGTGTGTGTGTGTGTGTGTGTGTGTGTGTGTGTGTAGGTCTTTGGTTATTCGGGTTTTCTCCCGCGTAAAATTGGAGTGTCTTGGCAACGTTTCGACAAAGTCTCATTCGTCATCTTCAGGCTGGTGTTCTCGGCTTTGTGCTTCTAGGAGCAATGTGTGTGATCGCAACTGTTTCTTCCTTTTAACTGCCAGTGGGGGTATGAACTGATTGGGTGGGAGCTTGGCTGTGTTCTGATTGGGTGGAGGTGTGTTCTGATTGGTTGGGGGTTTAGCTGTGCTCTGATTGGATGGGGGGTTGGCTGTGCTCTGATTGGATGGGTGTGTGTTCTGTTTAGGTGGGGTCTTGGTTGTGCTCAGGTTAGTCTGAGTAGCAGGGGGATTTGAGCCGGTGAACTGTGTTGCTGTTGTTTGGCTTCGTGTTCGTGGCGGTGCCACCTCTTCATGGTGGGTGTCAGTCTGCTTCATGTATAGATTGAAGGGGTTTAAATTGGCTAATGATGCAGCTGTGGTTTGGCTTCTGTCCGTGGTCGTGCCTCATCATCAGTGTGGGTTTGAGTCTGCTTTCTGTGTGGATGTGTGGTGGTTACATCCTGTGTGGCTCTCATGAGTGTGGGTCTGGTGTCATTCTTTGTGTTAGGGACTCGTTTGTCAATAAGGGTGGGTTTCCAAATGGCTGGTAGGCGGGAGGTATCATCTCGTTTATTCATGCTGTGTCAACGTTTTTATATCTCGATGGCTTCTCTGATTATTCTGTTGTTAAAGTGTTCAGTTTTGGCAGTAGTTCTGTATATAAAGCTCATAATGCAGTTCCGTTGTCATGAAAGACTAAGACCTCAGATTCAGGTTTGAAATCTGAAGAAGCTGATCCAGCTAAACATGTGGAATGTCAGTCTCAGGTCACACAAGCCAAGAATCACATGAGGCTGTTCAAATACAGGTGCTACCTGGACAGCTGAAACAGTTAGAGAATGTTAATATCATGTCTCTGAGCTCCTACACCCAGTGAATGGACTGAGGAACAGAGCAACATTATTCCATGAGACTTCTTGTCAAGCAAACAAGTCCATTTCTTAATTAGTTCTATCTAGCTGCAGTCAGATTTTAGAAGCAATTCTGACCCGTTTTCCCTTTGCTGAAAACAATGTCTGATCTCTGACTCTTGCATGACATTGTTATGAACCATGTTTGTGTAATCTGTCTGACTTCCTGATTGGATTTGGATTATTCTTTTGCATGCCCCTGTTAAAAATAAACTCCTCAGGTAAGGTTCTGTTTTGCTTACATTCTTTGTTTTCTGTTTAACTTTTCAGCCTTGAAGTAAAATTTATAATCTTGACAAATTGATAAAAAAAAATATTTTATATTCATCAACTCTTTTTGCATCATAAATCTATATTTTGCATTAGTATTATAATTAATATTATAGTAAATCACAAATAATTTAATATTTAAAATACCCCTATTATTCTCTATACAACTCGTAATTAATTTCTGGTAAGATTGCATGAACTCAAAATTGTTTAACTTTTAATGACAGAAGCAACTAAATGTTATAAACTAAAAATATACAAACTGGTCCTAATATACACTTTAGATTCTTTTTCTTTTTACTATGAATGCAGGCCATATAACAGAAAGTCATAATGGATTTAAAGATCAGCAGAGATTAGTTTAGAGACAACTATCAAACAATTTCTCCTCATTCACTCATGATCTACTTATGTAAAATCTATCTGTCAACCTACCTGTGTAGATCTGGTCTCTATAATTGTTGAATTAAAATTCCATCTGCCCTTCTGTTTATGAGCACTTATGTCCTAAACTCATTACCAAAATCCATTCAGCTGTAACAAAGCTCCATTTCAACCTCAGATTTAATGAAGAAGCTAAGCCAAATCAAAATGATGGAAATTGATTGAGGCTTTTCCTGTGAGCTTCATTCTCAGAGGGTCTGTAGTTTCTTCTGATTCATCTGCTAGAAACAAGAAGTAATGTGATATTGTATCCTTCACAGTACAAATTATAACATTTGTATTAATATTTTTATATCAGATGAACTGTTACAACGGTAGTATTCTAAAACTAGTTGTTTGATATAAAAGATATATTCCCTGCAGATATATGTCTGTGTGTGTCTGTGTTTGTGTGTGAAAACAAAAAAAAATCTTCAAAGTTAAGAATCCTATATTTGAAACATGTCTATTTAAAATTCTATACAATATACTAATACAGTTTTTACTCTTGTATTTTTGCATGCCTAATTGTACATATAGGTGATAAATTTCATAGAATTGTAGCAAATATAATAGATTAAAGAAAATAAATAAGTGCTGATTGTAGCAAATACATTACAATTAAGATATGGGCAGCATTGCAAGAGAAGTATTTACAGTATCTACTGACACTCTTGAAAATGTTACAATAATAGTTGGGACACTATGATGACTGGAATGATAATGGTAGGAAGAACCATGTTCATGAAAATAACTTAACATTCTTCTAGCAGTTTGGAACAAGAGCCAATAATATACACTTAAATTTGTTACTTACTAAAATTCAGTGCAATGTCCTGTTGGATAACCTAACCAATGTTTTATTTAGGATAGATGGATAGATGGATGGATGGAAGGAAGGAAGGAAGGAAGGAAGGAAGGAAGGAAGGAAGGAATTTGAATATTTTTAAAAAATAAAAGATACTGAGAATGTATAATCCTTATAACATTAGAAATATGTATGTCATGCTTCAAGTACCAAGAACAAGTTGTAATTCTGTCAAGAAGATTTCTTTATTGTTCTTCACTGATAGACAGAATCTTGCCAAACTAAAGCATGCTAAAACCCACACAAGGTATATGCTCTGGAGAGGTCTTTACCCTCTTTCATACAAGCAATTGAATGGTCTCTTGTTTGTCTGGAAATCACTCCACTCCTCCTGGGAATCTGGATTACATTCCATCACAATGCATAATATAATTCATTAGCTAAATCTAAATCCAGAATAAGATATGATTTTATAAATGTGATTATATAAATAAATATTTTTATTGGAAGAAAGATTTGTAGAGGTTTTATAGATCACTAATTTCTCAGCTAATTGGGTGAAATTTCAGGTTTTTTTAAAAATAAGGTATTTATAAATCCCATTAATAATATATAGAATAGAATAGAATTCTTTATTGGCCAAGTGTGATAGGACACACAAGGAATTTGTCTTAGGTGTATATGCTCTCAGTGTACATAAAGAGAATAAAATAAAAGAATAAAAAGATACAACATGTAGTGATAGTCAAGGTTACTAATAAGCTATCAAATCATACTAGGAAACAATACAATAAAAACAATATAATTGAAAGATATAAGCAACATAGTTATAGTAATAAGTGGGAAGAGATAGATACTAGTAAGGAAGAGAATAATAACAATAATACAGTCTTAGTAAATTATTTGACAGTGTTGTGGGAATTAGTTGTTAAGCAGAGTGATGGCATTCGGGGGAAAAACTGTCCTTGTGTCTAGTTGTTTTGATGTGCAGTGCCTTATAATGTCTTTTTGAGTATAGAAGTTGAAACAATTTATGTCCAGGATGTGATGGGTCTGTAGACATTTTCACAGCCCTCTTATTGACTCGTGCAGTATACAGATCCTCGGTGGAAGGCAGGTTGGTAGCAATTGTTTTTTTCTGCAGTTCTAATTATCCATTGAAGTTTGTGTCTGTCTTGTTTGGTTGCAGAGCCAAACCAGACAGTTATAGAGGTGCAGATGACAGACTCAATAATTCCTCTGTAGAACTGAATCAGCAGCTCTTTGGGCAGTTTGAGCTTTCTGAGTTTGTGCAGAAAGAACATTCTTTGTTGAGCTTTTTTGATGATGTTTTTGATGTTAGGTGTCCATTTTAAGTCTTGATAGAACCTAGAAACTTGAAGGACTCTACTGTTCATACTGTGTTGTCTAGTATTGTAAGAGGTAGTAGTATAGGAAGCTTTCTTCTAAAATCCACCACAATTTCTATGGTTTTGAGTGTATTTAGTTCAAGATTGTTCTGGTTGCACCACAAGGCTAGTTGTTCAACCTCCCATCTGTATGCAGATTCATTGTTGTCTTGAATGAGACCAATCACTGTTGCATCATTTGCAAACTTCAGTATTTTAACAGAGGGATTATTTGAGATGCAGTCATTGGTGTATAGAGAGAAGAGAAGTGGAGACAGAACATAGCCTTGGGGGGCTCCTGTTTGGGAAGAAGGTTTCCTGTAACCAGTGATATTTATAAGAGTTTTCCACATGTTTATTGGTTCATTTGTTGAGAACTGATTCCTTAGCTTTTCAGAGTATCTTCTTTTTACTGCTCTGATCTCCCTTGTTAATATGTTTCTGGCCTGATTGTACAGCATTCTATCGCCTTTTCTGTAGGCTTCCTCTTTGGAATTAAGTTAATCAAATTTAACTGTGAACCAAGGTTTATTGTTACTATATATTCACAGGTTTCTGGTCAGCACACATAGGTCTTCACAAAAACTGACATATGATGTTATAGTATCTGTGAGTTCATCCAAGTCTGCAGAGGTATCTTCAAAAACATTCCAATCAGTGCAACCAAGGCATGCTTGTAATTTTAGCTTTGCCTCCTCAGTCCAAGTTTTCACTGATTTAATTTTTAGTTTAATGATTTTTAGTCTTTGTCTGTAAGCAGGTACAAGATGAATCATGCACTGATCAGTGTCCCACAGCTGCTCGTGGTAAAGACCAATAAACATCTTTTAATGCTGTGTAGCAATGGTCTAAAATATTCTTGCCTCTTGTGAGACAATTGACATGCTGAAAATATTTTGGTAGCTCTTTCCTTAAGTCTGCTTTGGTTGGTATTTAGTTGGTATATATGGGCTGGTATTAACTTAAGTTCTAATCATGATACTTGATCATAAATATGGTCACAGCAAAAAGTGTCTTTTTTATTGTATGTTCTTATCTCATTTATCCCCATATTATTTATTTAGTGTATGATATTTGTACATGGAGAGCTAGGGAGTCTACAATGTTATTAGAGTAGTTTGGCTGCCTAAGATTCTTAGTTCATTTAGTTTATGCTCATGCATTATCCAGGATGCACTGCAAGGTGTGAACTAGCTATACAGAATAGCTAACAATGTTCAGTTGGGAGTGTCAGAATCATCTGGGTCTTTTCTCTGCCAATTTTGCCTCATATTCAGAGAGATCCAGTGCTGGTTGATTTCTTGCTGCCACACGAAGTATCATTACTTTCCCACCAGAATGTTACCTATTTATCTACTTGCATTTTATAGCTCACTCCATCATACGGTACTAGGGCTCAAACTGGTGGCGTACAGAGAACCGACCTTTAGCGGTTGGCAAATCAAGCATCTTTAAGCCACGGAGTCACTGGACCTCCCCATTCATTCCCAAAACATTATTGTCCAAACATCAACTGAATCATTTCTTTTATTCTACTTTGTAAGAATAAAAGCATTCTTTTATTTGCATTTGCATTTGTAATGGTATTTGTGACTGAGGAAAAAAATAAAAAAATACTTTACTGCCATTAAGGTCCTCATTGAAAGAACCACAGTACTTCTGAAAGTCAGAAAGGGAAAGAAAAATAATAAGATTCTAGAACTTTCTCACCAGAAAACATGCAGAGAAATAGGAGTTAGTATTTCTATTTTATTAAAAAAAAATAAAGTCTTATGTTATGCACATTTTATTTACTTAATTCTGAAATATTTCATTTAATAAAGATTCATAATCCTTGTTTTGGCATTCCACATAATGGTTCTAACATTTTAAGATGCAGCATACTGTATGCACCTTATTCCATCTGGCAGTTTTAAAGATAACAAGACTAAGAATTCTATCCCAAATAACCTGTTCCTTTCCAGTTTGTAGACTGGTCCCTCTGGTGAACGCTAGATTAGAGGAAGTCAATCTATAATATTGTAGATTGACCAATATGATAGAAAAATTCATCTCAAAGAATTAACTCATGGATCCTGACCAAAGTTGGAAATATTACTGGGTGTTTGAACACCTTTCAGATATATGTTATACATTTTATGTTCATTTATGAATTGAATGATTGAAGTATGCATATGCTTTGGTCTGTAACTTGATTTGGTAATTCAAAAAATAGGCAATCAAAAATAAGCAATCAAGACCACATCTGGAATTATATCAAATTCAGAAGCTTCATGATTTCTCAACACTGTTAGGACTAAGCAAATCAAAGGAAAAAGGTGTTTTGCACAGCATGTTAGCAGAAGTGAAATATCTTCTTCAGAAGTCTGTACCTACCTACCTCTTTGTTGATAATCTCGGTTAAGCCATCATCTGTGAATGCAGATCTCAGAGGGGAGAAGAGAGAGAAAGAAATTACAGATGAGAGACAATTGAGCAGTTGTCAGGGCAAAATGTAACTTGCCAAAGAACTGATTGTGAAGGGCTTGATTGCTTGATTGACAGCAGAAGAGCTGAGAGGGGAAGCAGGGTCCAGGAGCCTCTTTGCTGAAACAGACATATTGACAGCCTAGAGCCAACTAGCAGTTTGTAAAAAATGTTCTTTCCCATTCCCAACACAGGCTGAACGAGTGCATAAAGCCATGAGCAGCAATTCAGAACAGAATCTGAAGGAAAAGAGTTCAACTAAGTTCAAGAGGTCCAACTGATGCCTAAAGATTTTGTTATAGCTCAGGTCAAAAAGAGGAAATGAACGGTTTATAAGAACATGGTAACTGATATCCACATAGGCACAAACATTAGTATAGATATAATATACACAAAAGTTTAGTGTTAAGATATAAGTTACAGTTTAATAAAAACAAAATAAGTTAAGCTTTTTGTATTAGTGAGTTGACAAGCCTTTAAATGTATACCTTTTGATCTTTATATACATTTAATATTTCATGGGTGATCAATGGCAGCAAAGGATAGAGCATGATGCAAAGTAGATGGAACTAGAATTTTCTAATGCAGACATTGGGGTGGTTGTTTGCCTTATAAATGATACTATTCCTATTTTTATGCCTTTGGGATATATATTTATGTGTCCTACTTTGAAATTCCAGAAATTATGCAATCAATTTTGACACAAAAACAATCACAAGTTGTTTAGGACCCACAGGGGGGAAAAAAGTTTTTTCCCCCTCAGTTTGTCAACTCACTGATAATACAAAAAACTTAACTTATTTTGTTTTTATTAAACAGTAACTTAAATCTTAACACTAAACTTTTTTGTATATCTATACTAATGTTTGTGCCTATGTGGATATCAGTTTTTTTTCTTGTGGTTCCTAAACAACTTGTGATTATTTTTGTGCCAAAAATTGATTGCATAATTTCTGGAATTTCAAAGTGAAATATTAAATGTATATAAAGATCAAAAGGTATAAATTTAAAGAAAAGATTTGAAGGTGGAATTAACCAAGCTTGGGATTTGTTTGTTAGTTTGTTTGTTTAGGAAAAAATAAAATTTTATTTATTTTGATTGTTTATTAAATTTATATGACACCAATCTCATAGTCTGGACACCTGATAACATAATAAAAATAGTATTATAAAAGAGTAAAATAGTACACATAACATTGAATTACCTAAGATGGCAGATGTAAGCAATGGATGGAGGTGGAATCATCTATTTACTCCAATAACCACCTCTAGGTACTCCTCCAACTAGGCCCAGACTGACCACAAAGACTTTCAGAAGGCTAAGAGGTGGCGGCAGATATCATTTTGAAGGGTATGACGTTATAAAGGGAGAGAGCCATGGCAGGAAATAATTTTCCTGGACCCTGCCAACTGGAGTTCCTTGGCAAAGGAAGCCCACTGCATGCCTTCTCTGCAGGCACAAGAGGGCTGAACCAATCCCATTGAAATGAAAGAAGTCTTCATTTAACCTGGAACTGAAAATCAAAGTAGCATATGTAGTACATATCTTATAGAACATACAATATTCAGTACATTAATTATTTATCATTTGCAACTAATTCTTTTGCCCTGAAAGAGACTGATCTAAACTCAGCTATTTTTAATTTGATTCAATTTTTTAAAAACATTTTATAAGTGGGTAAGTTATTGTAAGTGGGTGCAAATCTTCATAAAAGTTTAACATTCATACTTAGGCCTTAAGCACAAAGATGTGTTTAATGCAACATTTGGTGGTACTTTGTTTACAGAAGAATACATAAAATATTGGCAATATTTGGTAGGTGATGAAGGGGAAAAACTTTCCAGGAGAAGATGCAGACTCCACTCTTGCAGAAGCAATTATATATCTAAAATGATTTGGCAGAAGTTGAATTGGTGTGCATGAAGTCCCAACTCAGTCTTGTAGTGAAAAAGAAAAGAGAGATAAATATACAATGGACAAGATACTCAACTCATTAGCTAGCCCTGGACTGCCCACATAAAAGCCATTTCACTTGGCACAGATATTCTATTGAAAAAGCTGTTTTTGCTTCCAGCAGGCAACTCATTGGTGACATTTATCTTCTGCTTCCCCCCCCCCCCAACAACCACCAGATTCTATTTTTTTTTTAATTAGGGGGAAAACATATGAAAGGATTCACTGACCCCTTAGAAAAAAAATAACTGACGAGTCTTTTCTGGCACTTGATTTTATCTGTTGTTTAGTACAAAGACCAAAACCTTAGAAAGCATCCTGCTAGTTATTCTGCAGTACACAAAGAACACTAAAAAAACTATATATTTCAAAGGATTCTATAGACACACACAGATATACACAATATTTCACACCCATAATATCTAAGATAATATACACAGTACACTTCTCATTTATTATAAAAGGTGAAAGTATAAAGTAATGTTTCAGAGGCAGATTCTTGGAAGAAATCTGCTTGAACTGAGACTTTAAGAATTTTCAAGTAACAATAAGTATCAAAGAACAGTTATAATATCATCCCTTTATCTTATTAAAAATGTTACACTTTACCAACCCCCAAATGCTAATACTATATGGAATTGCTTACAGTATAATAGTAAACTGACATTAAAGTAGCTTTATTAAGTCTAAGGGGGAGGAACAGATGGAACAGCATAATCCTATACATGCAGCAGAAATGAGAAATATGTTCCATTAAGTACAATTAAGATTAACTTCCAAGTAAGTGGATATAAATTGGCAGCATGCAAACCTTTGATCTCTCTCTTAAAGAGAGAGAGAGAAAGATCAAATGATGTCTGCTTAAAACCAACAAATAGCAATATTTTACACATACCTATGTGGGTGTGTACATGTGTGTGTAATTAGAGAAAATTGCATATCTTAAGAAAAGATACATACAAAACTAAATGTAATTTTAGTACATTTTTAAATTGCATAATATAAAAATGTAATGGATCAGACTAAGTGTTGTGTGTATGAATAGCTTGCCCCAGTATAAGCATAAAGCTATGAGTATTTGTCAAGGGTAGTAACACCACAACATGGTCCTTTACTATACCATGTCCATAAAGGCAATCTCTGTCTGGAAGGCAACTTCTTTTTTGCTATGTAGCAACAATATTGTTTTACCAGATCAAGTGGTCGGGTCCAGTTTTATTCTTGCTCTTCATTTCATTTTCACCTTGTATGGAATGATGAAAAACTGGTTTTCTATTAGTTAATTTTATTGATGAAAGAATGAAAAGAGATCTGGGGACAATGTTTTTTTTGTTGTTGTTGTTTTTGTTGTTTTGTTTTTTTGTTTTTTGCCATTTCTCCTTATAGAACAAGTGATAAAATTGTGGTCTCCTTGTCCCTCCTCCTCCTCTTTGTTCTCCTCCTCCCCCCTCCTCCTTCTCCTCCTCTTCCTCCTCCTCTTCCTCCTTCCTTTTTCCAGACTGAGGGAAGGGTTCAAACCAGTGGTGGGATTCAAGTAATTTAACCACCGGTTCTCTGCCCTAATGATTTCTTCCAATAACCAGTTCGCCAAACTGCTCAGAAAGTTAACAACCGATATTCCCAAAGTGGTGCAAACTGGCTGAATCCCACCACTGGTTCAAACAAATCAAGAGGAAGGATAGATCCTGTTATAAATGTGGAAAGGTAGGACATTTAGCTAAAGGTTGTCAAAGTCACCTATGCAAACAAAAGGATATCGGACAGGAATTGAAAATAAGTTTTACCTTCTAGAAGTGTGTGTTGGGGAGATATCTGAGAAAAATAAGTTGAGATTGTGGTCTGCATATGGGAAAAGCAGCTGCAGCCAAACAGAAGTGGAGTTTCCCCACCTCCATTTTCTCAAACTAATCTCATGCTTTTTGTCCCAAAGGGCACTAAATGTTTCCAGCCCCATTGATTTGGGAAGAAATGAGCTCATTCATTCATTCATTCATTCATTCATTCATTCATCCACCCCTCACAGTTTACTCCCAAGCATCCATGATGACTAATTGAGCCGTACCCAAGACTTCCTGATACATATGTGGAAGAATATTTTAGTGATGTACCAACATCTGTAGGCAGCATCCTTCATGTCCTTTGCCCACAAAAAGAATAAAAGGGGGAATACGATAACAATGAGGAGGCAAAAAAAACCTCAACCCTGACATCTGAGAATTTACAGATATTAAAGGCAAGCAAGTCAACTGCCAGGACCATAAGCTACAGTAACCAGTCCATTGTGATGTTATTTCTGCCTGCAGTTTGCCTCGAGCTTCAGAAAAGGAGCAACTATGCTGAGACATTACCTTATCCCAACAAATGCAAGAACTTTTGATGAGATGTAAAGGTTTTACGTTGCTAAACAAACTTTTATTTGTTTAACAGTTGCTCTGTGAAGGTAGACTATAAATCTGATATGTAATTTAATTAAATAAATAAAGAATATCAAAACTTATTTATGTGGTTACATCAACTTAATAGTCATAGGAGAATGGAGTTAACCCTGGGCAACAGCTTATTATAAAAAAGGCATGAACTGCAATAAATCATTTTCTTCAATGTTTAATAAAACAGTTATCTTCTATATGTCCTGTCCTAGGAAAACAAGGAAACCTCATAGCCCTTTGTAGAAATATCTCTCCTATCTGTTGGCAGACATCTGCTGGTGTCTTTTTTGCTTTATTTTTATTTTCAAATTCACAAAGGAACAGCAGAAGACTCAGTGCCTTTTTAAAATGGAACAGTACAAACCAAACCTGCCTTTGAATTTTATGTTCATTTGTTTCTTTTAATTTTGTTTAAACATTTCTCATTTTGTGTCTAGGTGACAAGGAAAAAATGTAATTATTTCTTTGTCTTCTTTACCAGTCAAAGAATCAGGAAAATCCACCAGTCAGTGGCTGTGGTAAATAAAGTTTAAGGCAGCATTTAACATCCAGCTGCCTGCAATTACTGCAAGTTCAATTCTCACCAGGCTCAAGGTCGACTCAGCCTTCCATCCTTTCTATGGTGGGTAAAATGAGGACCCAGTTTGTGGGGGCAATAAGCTGACTTTGTATAAAATATACAAAAGTATGAAGGCTATTGCTTAACGCATTGTAAGCCACCCTGAGTCTCTGGAGAAGGGCGGCATATAAAAATAAATAAATAAATAAATAAATAATTAAAAAAAGTCGGCATCATGATCAAAGGAAAGGATTTCTTAAGATGGCTTTATTTCCGACCAGTTTCCATATGGAAGACAACAGCCGGACACTCTGGATTATTTTATTTTTTTTTTGTCACAAATAATCATATATGAGACTTCCCAACACATATATAGAAGAATTGGTAATGATTACTCAAGGATAGTAGGTAGTAGTTTCACAGTTAGACAGGGTCAATATAATGTAGTGTTTATCACTAACTTGTGCTGATAATTTCCTAGCTTGGATGAAGTATTCACCTTAATAAAGATATTTTCAAAGATTCACAAAGTTATCAAAATGTTTATTATGGTTGTCAATCAGCATAGGAAAAGTGGAATATGGACTTAAAAAGATAAAAGATATATTAGGGTCTAACAAAAACAACAACAACTCTTGAACTATGTGTACTAATTGAGCAGGTCTTGGATGAAGAAACCTTGATTCTTTCATATCTTAGCTGGTTGGACAACTCCAATGTGTTCTACTCAAGCTGCCTTTGAAGATCATAAGAGATGTGCAATTATTCCAGAATTTAAAATGTGTATTTATGGGTCACTATGGTATGTCCATGTAACACTACCTATTCACAAGCTGCACTGTGAACTTCTTTGTGTGATGCATAATTTTCACCTAAGAAACTGTACCTAGCAGAACAGTTATTTGTAGAACAGCTGTCTATTTCTGGCCATATCAGCAGCTCTCATAGATGAGACATGATTCAGGACCCCCGCTGAAGCACTGTCATCTGATGGGTGATAGGAAAATGCCTTTTCTATGCTAGTCCTGCTTTTCAGAACTATGTCCTCTTTGAGGTTCAAATAACCCTGCCATAGACTTTCAGATTATTTAAAGTCTGGGATTATTCCCCCTAGAAATAAGCCAAGGATAATAAGGAAGAGAAGTGTGCATTGGTTAATCAGGACTGGATGTTGCTCCCAACAATCTGGGTCCTCATCTTCCCCACCTTGGAAGAATGGAAGGCTGAGTCTGAGGTGAGATTTGAACTGCCAAATTGCAGCCAGCCGGCAGTTAGCAGAAGTAGCCTGAAGTACTGCACTCTAACCACTGTGCCACCGTGGCTCAAAATATAAACACACATGAAGATCAAGTTAAATTCTCTGTAAGTGTAAGAGCCAGGATATGATTATATAATCTTCAGGTAACATGATATCATAAAATGTTCACACCTTTGAAGCATTTTAACATTCTCCATAAGTAGTTCTTGAGCATCCATGCCTGAACACTCTAGTCATACATTTCTCAACCTATAGTAGTAGAAAAACTCTTCAAAGTTTTGTCTACATTGCCTCTTACATATGGGCATCTGAAGCACTACGGTTCATTGATTAATTTCCATTAGGTCACTATTGATTCTTGGCAACCACATAGGTATGATTTCTTGATAGTGGTCTATCCCTAATCTGATTTTTCAATTCTTCCAATGATGTCCCTCTCATCACCCAATAAATTCACCCACTTTGCTTTTAGTTGTCCTTCTCTTTCCTTCCATCTTGAGCAGTATTAGAGCCTTTTCCAGAGAGATGGGTCTTTGCATAATGTATCCAAAGTAGGATAATTTGAACTTAATTATTTGTGTAAGAATTCTGGGTTGATTTGTTCAGTGATCCGTTTGTTTATTTGTTTGTTTGTTTGTTTGTTTGTTTTTGGTACACTATTCTCAGGAGTCTTCTCTAACTAGTATCATGATAGCCCCAGTAATGAAAAGATTTCTAGGTGATACAAACAAGTTTTATGTAAATTAGCTACTTGCAAACAAATATTCAAAATTCACTGTCAGAAGCAAAAATGTTTGGCCGCTTGCCAGGAAGAGCAATATTGCAAAAAAAGAATAGAGTTGAGACAATGGAAAAAGGTATTTTTACACTTCATAAAAATTCATGAAACTCATACCTTTCCTTTGTATCTATAAGAATAAATCTAATGAATCTTTGACACTATTCTGAAACAATAATAATGTTTATTATCGATTGATTCTTTTGTCCTTTTTCTCTCTTCTGTTCCTCATAGATCCCAGATGGAAATGTTAAAATGTCAATCAGCATTTAGTTTGGGGAGAAATGGTCTAATATAATAATTCTTAAATGTGTTAACATTTCACAATGTTCCTATGGCAAGCTATGAATTATAAAATTACATACAAAACTAAATTATGATAACCAATACTAGAACTTTTTTTGTCCTTTACTGAATGACTTTTGAAGCTTTCTGTTTTAAAAAGCAAAAAAAAAAAAGAAGCAAAAAAAAGCATGATATTGATCATGTATCCATCTACCTAGTCAACTGCTAAGTCTTTCCCAGAATAATGTAATTTATCTTAAGTTCACAACAAACCAAACTGCCATAATTCATTGTTTTCATTTGATAATTTCCTGGAACATCTGGTTGCTTCTCTATGAAGTGGATGTTCCAACACAAAATTTGGACCAGCGTATTTAAATTAATTTTAACAAGAGGATTTTTTTTTTTTTAAAAAAAAATCCAATAGCTTATTTATTGTACTGCTGCCAAATTGTAATGCATTGGCATGCTGTCTCTGCTCTATTTGCTGACACTCAGCAATACTATGACAATTTGGTGAAGCACTTAAGCATTTCCCCTTTACTAAGTGGCTCAGCATGCTGCTTTATGAATCAGAAGCCAAAGGTCATTGGTTTCAATCCTATTTCCTTGTATCATTTTAATGGTAATGATGCTGTTAAAACTGTGGCATGGAATAAGATTGTGCTTAATGCTATTATTTTGCTGATCTTTGTGTAACAAGTGTCATTGTTGATGAGATATTATTTCCCTAATTAAAGCACATCCATGATTTTGAACTTACTATTCCTTTTTTCTTTTTCTTTTTTAGTATCTGTCACACAGGCAGCTAAATTCATGCTCAAGGACTTTTTCTCCCAAGTTAATATAAGCAATTTAGAGATATTAAGAAACAAGTGGAATTCAGATATAGTAACTTCTTGCCTTGTTGGACATTAAACCTACATACATAACAAGCTGGTGAAATGATGTTTTACTGTGTTTCAAAACTGCATGAATAGCCTGGTATTTCAATCTTCTTTGCCTATTTTATTCATAAAACAAAACAAAACAAATGCTGTTATATAACTTGTTCTCCATAGTTAAACTGCACAGGTTCTTATGAACTCCATGAAGATAACAGTATCACTTTTGAATCATATTGCAGCAGTGGTGGGTTGCCCCCAGTTCGCACCAGTTCTATAGAACTGGTAGTAAAACCAGTGGGAGACTCCGCCACCAACCCCAATGTCATCAAAATGCTTCTGCACTTGCGCAGAAGAACACGCGTGCATGCGGCACCATTGCGAACTGGAGTAAAGGTAAGTAGAACCCACCCCTGTATTGCAGATTTCTGGAATGTAAAATCTATTACTGAAAATTTGGATTTGTAATATTTTTTTATAAACCATATCAGGGTAATTAGTTTTTGCCATTTTATAAAATTGTGATGCTGTATACACAAAAAGGGCAGAATTTATTTCATTCATAGAAAATTCATAAGGTCAAACATAAATATCAAGTAAAAAATAAATTTGGTTTTTCTGCCCTAAGTTATTATTTTGAAATGTTTTCATTAATAAAAGGCAGGCAGGTTACAACAAGTTTTAGTTATCAAAAAACAACAGCTATGTATTTATTATCTTATTTTACTATTATACTAATTCTATTCCATATGTTGATGGAAGTATAGATTCTCTAGATACGCTGACATTGAAACAGCAGATAATAAGAGAAAAGTGCTATATTCTTGGAAGATTTCCCAGTTGCAGACAAAATCAATGAATCTACAACATAAAACTATTGATATTACAATTTGGAGATCTTATACCTACTACCCAGGGGTGAAATGTAAAATTTGTTACTACCGGTTCTGTGGGCGTGGCTTGGTGGGGGGTGATAATATGACTGGGTGGGCATGGCCAACTTTTTTTTTTTTTAACTTTTCAAAGCATTTTTTCTAATGCTTTGAAAAGCTTCTGCCGATCAGGCAACTCAGCTGGGATCGTCAGAGAAGCTTTTTAAAAAATGCCTCTCTGATGATCAGGCAACTCAGCTGGGATCGTCAGAGACTTTTGAAGGCATTTTTTTTACCACCTCTTCGACCAAGAGGATGCAGAAAAAAATGCTTTGAAAAGCCTCTGACGATCCCAGCTGAGCCTCATGATCATCACAGGCTTTTTTTTTTCTTTTAAAAGCATTTTTTTGTCAGAAGAGATTGTAGAAAGAATGCTTTTAAAAGTAAAAAAAAAAGCCTCTGATGATCGTGCGGCTCAGCTGGGCATGGTGGGGTGGGGGGGGGAACAGGGATTTTTGCTGCCATCACTACTGGATCGGGCGATCCAGTCTGAACTGGGAGCATTTCACCCCTGCTACTATCCTAGAAATCCTCTGTGTCTCTGTAGTAGCACCTAGTAGTTTCTACTGCAACTATCTTCTAACTTAATCCTTGCTTTACCATATAATTCCAGTGTATAAACAAATAGGATTTCACAACCTGTACTGCCTTTCCAGTTATTATTTTATACTAGAAATAATTTTAGTATCTCTAGGATTATTCCAGCACTTTAAGGTAGGCAAGGTCAAGAAACAGAACAGGTAGAATAAACAATTATTCCAGGGGTGGAATAACAGAATCATGAAAACCACTCAGATTTTTTTTCCTGCTTTATCATACAGCTGTCAGGAGACAACAATCAGCCCCATACATAAAGAGTTTGAGTTAACTTTATTATGTTATGCCTATAATATAGGAATCTACCCAGTCTGGCAGCCTAATCTATGGGAAAATTAGTTTAAAGTTTCAAGAAACATAGTGGGAATTGGATCTAGCCCTTTAGAGTTGTGCAGTGACTCCAGGCTAGCTGCATGCTTGATCCCTCCTCTGTGACTGACTGGGTGCTTTTCAACACACCAACAAAATCAAAGCAGAGTCATTCTGAATTTCTTTTTCATGTTTTCCACATTCTCAGGACTGGGTGATCTCTTGTGTAAGTATTCCCTCCAGCAGTTAACTCATTTTTTTCCAAATCCTCCAGGCCATGTTTACATTCCTTCATAGGTTATATAGTGGGTGGTGAGAGAATACAGCCCTTCCTCTTATAGAGGTTTTTAAGAACCACTTCTTAGTAGTGCAATTAGTCTTTGATGGTGATCAAACATATTAACACTGCCCTTTTGATGACTTTAGCTTAATGCACAGGAAAGATAGCTCAGCTTTTAGAAGATAAGGGATTTAGAATTTTACTTTTCTGGAAAAAACAAAAGCAGCAGCAACAGCCTGCCAGCTTACAAAAGAATAGATAATACCACATTTCTTTTTTTATCATTTTAAAAATATTTTTTGGGTTACCATTGTACTCTTTGTACCATATATATATATATTTGTTTGCAAGTTATTTATATCACACCTTTATTATTTTTACAAATAACTCAAAGTGGTGAACATAATCAATGCTAATTTTTCCTCCCATTTTCCCTGCAAGTCTCTGAGATAAATTAGGCTGAAAGAGAGTGACCGGCCCAATTTTATCCAGCTGGCTTTCATGGCTAAAGTAGGACTAGAACTCATGGTCCCTAATTTTTAGCCTGGTGCCTTAACCACTAGACAAAACTGACTTTGCTATATAGAATAAAGAATAGAATAGAATAGAATAGAATAGAATAGAATAGAATAGAATAGAATAGAATAGAATAGAATAGAATAGAATAGAACAGAACAGAACAGAACAGAACAGAACAGAATAGAATAACAGAGTTGGAAGGGACTTTGGAGGTCTTCCAGTCCAACCTCTACCCAAGCAGGAAACTGGCTTTGCTATATAACTGGCTATTCTTTACACCGAGTTCAGTGCTTTACTGTTATTTGTCAAAGTAAAATGATTTCTTGGAATCCCTCCAATAAGTTGATCATCACTGGAAAAAATTATAGCATATTTTCCTCCCTACCAAGAGTAATACACTTAACCAATAGGAAAAAAAACACCAAACTTTTTAAAGGCAAATTAAAATATATGCATCCTTTTCCATTTGAAATAATAAAGTGCTAACACTGAATATTTGAAATGATAATCTGCAAAACTGATGAGATGAGATTGGGCCAGCAGTTTAAAAGAAAATCATAGAAGAAAATGTACTATTCCAGGCAGACTACACATTGGCACTGGTCTTCTATGAAGGAAGCCAAGATTCTCTTCCCAGAATATTATACTTCGCAAGGCATGAGTAATAATACTAAAAAGTACATGTCCCAATATTATTTTATAAAAAAGTAAAGGGAGAGTAAGAAAATAAAGGAAATATTTTTGGCCATGCCTTCATTATGCATAATAGTGGAGTTATACACTATTTCTTAACTAACACAGAGAAATGAATATCTGAGGTAGTTTGACATAAGCAAAATCTGGTACAGGGAATATATAAATTGACATTCCCTAGGAATTTTTTATAAACATTCACAATCAAATTGTATAAATTGAATAAACTGCCAGGAAGTGCTCCAAAGTAAATAACATTTTAAAAAATGGCCAAAGTTTTAAAAACAACTTCTGAGTGGCTCCAAATAAATTAGATTACCTAAAACATAGATTTACCTTGTATGTTTTAAATCTAGTTATTCTGTAATGTCCATTTTTTGTGGGCAAAAGAATACCCAATATTTTCCAAATGTTTCTTATAGTATTAAGCATTATATTAATTAATGCAGAATCCTAATATTTGCCAGCAGGTCAATATAGTGACATAGAAACTCTTTGTTGGTCTCAAGAAGAACTAAATTTTGAACATTATCTTTCTAGATAATTGCCAAAGCTAAAATAAAAGCCCAGTGGTAATATTAAAATATAGAAAATTAAATCTACTTGTTCCAAAAGGATATTATAATGTGTGCAATTAAGCTGTTGTACTATGTTTTTATTAAAGAAATATATTCAAAATCTTGTTAATGTATTCAAAATAATGAGACAGAATAAATGAAATAATGCTTCTCAAAATGTAAATCAACTTTAAATTCACCTTAATTAAATTTATATTACTGTTTAGCAAATATCAAAATTCAAAATGAATTTTAGAGAATTAAATATTCCTTATATACTAAGACAAAAACCAGTCCCTAATATATGTTTTGTTTTAACCCAGTGACTTAAATAATTATTTATTCCAATTTATATAATGAGTAGAAAATATATCAAATATTTCACATCTTCATGAAATAAGTTTAGGAATATAAACTTGTTGATTATCTATAAAAATACCATTTTTGACAGTAGAATTATATCCTCTGATGTCCCCCTATAAAAGTTACATTAATGAAAGAATTGGTAATAAAAATTATCATGATTTGGAAGAGAAAAAGTTGATTTGAGCCAAAATATAAAACACTGGCACATAAAAAGGGCTTGTTTGCAATCAATATTTAATATTGTTATGGCCCAGGACCCAGACTGTAGAAATTGCTCCAGATGAACTAGTGGAATGTCAGCATCAGAAAACATTAAGCCAGGAATCACCTAAAGCTGATCAAACACAGGAACCAGTTGAAGCAGTCAGATAATGGCATGCAGTCTATTCAAAGAATAGACTAGGAAACAGAACAAAGATCTGAGCTGTTATGGTACAGTGGTTAGCATGTTATATTGTAGGCTAATTCTGCTGACTGCCAGAGTTCGATTTTGAGTGGGTCAAGGTTGACTCAGACTTCCATGCGAGAGAGAGAGAGAGAGAGAGAGAGAGAGAGAGAGGGAGGGAGGGAGGGAGAGGGAGGGATGGATTGAGAGAGAGAGATGTAAAGCACTATGAAGAGGTATATAAGTCTAAGTGCTACTGCTATTGCTAAAGATGCTTAGTGAGGCTCCTTTCTAAGCAGAAGAGTAGCGTTATTACTTAAAGACAGCTGGCTGCAGTTTGATATGAGACAACCCTGGACTCTAGTTTCTCTGCTGGAAATAATCATCTGATTTGCTGCTCAGTCATTCCTGTGATTCCTGCTCCTGAAACTTCTTCACTGGATTGGCACAAATCTGATTGGGTCTCAACTTCAGACTTGATTTTGACTACTCTTCTGTGCACTCCTTTTGAAAGAGAAACTACCAGCCAAGCTTTCTTTTTAAGAGACTGGGTTAATTTGCATTCCATCCCTTGTTTATTGTCATCTGCTCAGTCTTGAGTAAATTGGTATTCTCACCCAGCAACCAGTGTGTGAGTTTGAAACCTGAAAGAAGACAAATCTAAATTGCTTCCATAAACAAAACAGAAAGCAATAACCTATTTCTGATTCCTATACTAACAAAATAACACTTTACTCCACTGGAGGAAGTCCAGCAACATCATCACTGCACAAGCAAACCAAAATATGTGTCCAAATAGTTTCCAGGATAACACAGCTTTTTATAAAAAAGAACTTCTGAACTGAGGAACTATTTACTAAAATTAGATGGATTCAAATACTGCAAAAAAAAAGTGAAGGATCCATGGGATAGACCAATAGATTTAGAGAGAAATGAAAAGAAAATACACATGTGGCTGGAATAAAGTAAGATGGATATGAGTAATCGTCACAATTTTTAGAAGAAAATAGCTAAAATAATGACTTGTCATAGTGATTATCAATAGTAGGTAGAAAATGCTATGCTGGGCTTACCTAAATAAATTATTACTCTTATTCATATCTGTCATTCAAGCCAGTGTCTCTTAAGGGGGATTTTCTTCTGAATTGATTCCAGGTTAACTATGAAACTGTAATAGTATGTGGTAATGAACTTGGAAGACAGGATGAAGAGCCACAATTTAGCTAACAGTCTGATAAATCAATTTTTTTTAAAAAAAAGGTAGAGAAAGCTAGAGAAAGCCTATCTAATTGCCAGGATAGTAAAAGTAAGGCGCAGGAGGGTAAATGTATATGGATATTTTCAATCATCCAAGTCATAATTGTTCCAAAGGTGCTTTTTCCAAAAGGTAAATGAACTTTCTCAGTTTTTTTTCTTTGAAAACGTTTCACTTCTCATTCAAGAAGCTTCTTCAGTTCTGACGTTTTCAAAGAAAAAAAACACAAAGAAAGTCCAGTTGCATTTTGGAAAAAGCATCTTTGGAACAGGAGGGTACTTTTAGTCTTCCACAGTTCTCTTAATATAATATTACAATATAGTTAGAGGTATTACTCATGGTTGTGCTTCTTGTTTGCACTACCTTGAAGGACTAAAAGAAATTCACTTTTAAATACTGTTCACTTAACTTTGTTGGCCTGTAAAGTTTAGAACTCCTTAGTATTTCTAGTCATCAGAAGGTAGCTAGTAGAAAATGGATTATCCATAGCTGTTCTAAGCTTTGAAATTCTCTTTCCTGGGATTCTTATTTGACCTTTACTTTGGAGGTTTTAATGCTATGTATGCATATATAAAAACTGCTATTTTGTAGCATGGAGAAATTTGTGGTGTTATACTGCTAGTTATGTCATGGTTGTATTTTGAAGAAATGTGCTGATTTTTTTTAGTAACTTTCATTTACTTTTTCCAAAAGTGCTGTTATGGCAATGTAACCGACCATCTACCTTGCTGCTGGTCATCCTCTTCTTTTCTTTCCTTCCACCATTCCCAGAAATAAAGCCCTCTACAGAGAAGGACTCTTTGTATAATGCAGTATTTCCCAACGGTAGCCATTTTAAGATGTCTGGACTTCAATTCCAGAATACCCCAGCCAGAATACCCCAGAATTGAAGTCCAGACATCTTAAAATGGCTACCATTGGGAAACACTGGTATAATGTGTCCAACATAGGATAATTTGAGTCTTTGTTACCCCTGTGAGAACTCTGAGCTGTTTTGTTCAGTGATCCATTGGGTTTTTTTCTTGGCTGACCAAAGTATTCTCAAGAGTCTTCTCCAACACCAAAGTTCAAAAGTGTCAATACACTTCCTATCCTGATTTTTTATAGTCCAACTTTCACTTCCACAGAGTATCTCAGGGAATATCATGGCTTCTGTATTCTAATATGTGTAGGTATAGATAATTTTAATATCTTTCCCAAGGCTTTAATGATTGCTCTACCAAGTGCTAGTCTATACCTTTTTTCTTGATGGTTTGTTACTTTATTGTTGATAGTTGGTCCCAAAAGGCAGAAGCTATCAAACACTTCAATATTTTCATTACCAAATCTGACTGGTTGTTTTACCTGATCACAGATATCAGTTTATTTGCAGAAAAAAAGCCACATGACATCAAATGAGTATCTATAGAAATATGTTTTATGAACCCTGATATATTAACAGAAATCTATGAATCTCATTTTTTCCCCAGAGTATCATTAGTAATTGTTCTTTTGTGTAAATTACAGCAATCTATGATAGCTATTGTAGCTATTTGCATTAGATTAGATTGACTAGATCATTTTGGTGATTTGGAGACTGCATCCATCAAACATGGAATGAGTATAATGCATCTTGAAAACAAGATGGCTACACTTCTCTCTTTAGAAATGAATTTACAAATTCTCTTTTGCAAGTGCATTTTCAAATTATCTTTTGCATGTGCATATCTAAGACATTTTAGCCAGTTCAATTTGACAAGTATTTCTTATTAATACCAGTTCTACTAGTTATTATGAAAGCAATATCTTGGTATCAAAATCTTACTCTTAATTAAGGTTTTGCACTGTCAATTGAAAACCAGAAGTGTAAGAAAGTACAATACATTTCCTGTTCAGCATATCCTTATCCACATGGATCAGAAACTAAGTATATTTCAGCTATATTCTTTCTTCTAGATAAAATTTTGGCTTTATTTATTCATTTGTTTGTTCATTTGTTGCTTTTAAATGTCAAAGCTGTGTTGTAGCAAGATATTGTTTGAATAAAAGGAGATCCTATCAAGTGTCTAGAAAAACTTTTTTGCTTGTCCTGATACTTTACATTTTGGCTAAGGTAATATTTTTAAATAAAAATGGAAACATATATCATATGATTACTGATATAGTAAAGCAGTCATAAGCAGTATCTTTTCACTATGTAGAATAAATGATTAAATTGTTAATCTGAGAAAATTTTTAAAAAACTTAAGTGTAAGGGAAATACTTCAAGAACAACGTACAAGCATTTCTTTTAGGACTGAATTAAGTTATGGTACAGAATACTGAGTGAATGTATAGGAAACCAAATTTATTCAGAGAACTAGATAAATCTGTGCTACTGTGATAAAGAAGCTGAGTAACCTCAGAGCTAGACCTCTGTATTGCTACTGAATTCTAAATATTTGTAATCTTTTATTCAAGTCCTTTTTGACAAATTGACAACCACACTAGACTTGACCAAGCTAGGCTCCTAGTCTTTTTTTTTTCCATATCATCTTGGAATATAATGCCTGCCCTTCTATCTAATTAACTCCTGAGAAATTGCACATTTGTCAACAGAAGGTCATAACCTTCAAATTATTACTTCAACAAAATGCCATCGTTTAGGGATAGAGGGATCTTCTCTGTCAAATGTGACCAAGTTCAGTAAATGTAGCCTTAAACTGAAATCAGTTAAAAAAGGAAACCATGAGTATGGTTATTAATATTTGAAAAAAAAATGTCATTGAAGATAATTCAAGCTATCCCTAATTACCAGACAGGCACAACTGAATTCAATTCAACACGGGACCAATGAAATTGCCAGGTATAAATTGGGCAGATGCATTCCAAATTCCTTCTGTTGGGTGTCATCTACTGTATTGATTCTAGGAAGTGTGACTTTTTTAATTGCAGTACTTGATCTTTGAATTCGTATTTCAGATATATATATATATATAGATGTAACATAGATACTTCTACCATGATAGGGTTCCAAATATCTGACTTCATTCAAAAGTTTGATAGAAGGAAGGTTTTTGAATTGTTATTAGTTTTTCTTTTGTGTGTTGTGTTGTTGTTGTTTTTCTAGATCAGCATGAGCTTTTTCTTGTCTTTTTTACGTTCTTTACTTTTAATGGGTAAGCCTCCCCGAGTCAGCTGGAATTAGTCAATCTATAAATTTAATACAAGTAAATATTAGTGTTCCTAATAATTCATAAATATTTCTACTTTTAATTAGTTTGGTGAATTGATTGACTGATGATCTTTTTCCCATCTCATAGAAATAATCAAGCCAAAGTACAGCCTTTATAGGATTCAATATGAAAGTTAAACATGTTTTAAATGTTATAGGCAGTTTCAATGTTTGACTATATTTCTATAATTGTACTGAGCACTGAAAACTGAAACAACAAACTTAAGATGAAAATTAAAATGATGTTTCTTACATCTGGTATCAGCCATAGTAAAAATATCTTAAAAGTTCATTAATAAAGGGAAGTATGCTGAATAATTATTCACTATTTATTTAAACTAAACACATCCTTATCTTCTTTATAAAAGTTTCAGAATCTGTATAATGTTGCCAAAAATTAGTTGTTTATCTATTGCCTCAAACAGGGTTTTCTACTGTCATGGCCAGTTATCACTTTGGGATTGCTTTCAAAATGTTATGAACACTTATAGAAATTTGGCTAAAACATGGTCCATTACTTAGAGAAGTATTAAACTGTATAACTGAGTTAGCATTTGATCTGAAATCTCTACTGCTTACTTCCAATTTTGCATACCGCCCTAGCTGTCCACATTATATCCTTAATCATAAGCGCTTCTTGAATTAATTAGCAGATTCTACCTTTCTAGCGTAGTCATATAAAGAGTGGCAGTGTTAGAAATATATACACCATTGCACATTTCAGGTAAAATAGTTTGAATTTGGTTACACATCTCAGTATTCTATTAAATCAGAAATAGACATTACATTTGTGTCATGAGTAATGTAGTTGGAAAAAAGTGCAAATTGAATGTTTTGTATGACATATTGCATACAAATTGCATAATTTGAGATTTCAATTTAGTTTAATACATAAAATATGAGAGAAACCATTTTATCCTATTCAGATGTATTTTTTTCCTTTTTCCTAATTTTGTTTTTGTTCTGTGATCCATTATCCACTGGATGTTAGAAATGCAATCTCAGGTAATTCTGTCATCCATGAATCCACCTTGTACATCTGGCATTTCTTAAATTGGGATTGCACAGCTTTAAGCATTATTTAACTTGCATATAATAAAAGTGCAACTTTTTTCACTTACAGTTAGATTTTGATTATCATCTTGACAAACCTGTCAACTTGTCTTCTGCTTTTTTGTGCCACATTGTCCAGATTAGATTTTTCTTTCTTTTGTTTGCTTTGTTTGGCATTAGGTCAAAAAATTATTGGTAAGAAAAACAGTTGTTCTACTTTTATTTGCAGGTCTTTCTATTTTGTAATTTTTCTCCAGTTCTTTGCTGTTGTCACCAGTCATTGCAATATCCACTATTCAGATCTTTTTGTTTTTCTCATTAGCAGCTAGAGTGTTGGGTGGCAGATGCTTGTCTATTTGAATTCTGAAGTCACAGAGTCAATTCTCACTTGCAGACAAATGGTATTTTTTTCCAGATATGTTAATGTGCCATTGTTCCTATTTTATGTCAATGGTAACACCATTGGCACTGAGAAACTACCATCAGTCCATTGCAAAAGACAGCCTTACTTGGAACAGCTTAGTATCCTGCAGTGTTACCTTTAACATCATCAGCCAATAACATCTGCCTACCCTAAATCTTTTGGAAGGACTTGATAGGTGGGGGAAAAAAATCACAATTCAGTCTAAATATCTGGTTGACTGTGCACCAAACTGTAATTTAATTGGATATGAAGTGTGTCACATGCAAATCATGTCTTCATAAAAGACCTAGATCTTTCCCCAATTACCATATAGTAATAATGATAAACAATATATTTTGTAAGTCTAAGATTCAACTTAGGTAGCTGATAAACCTGAAAATGCAATGCATTTTTCATCCCATGCTAATAAAGAAGAAGGTATTATTTGGTTACCATAGCCTTCCTCAGATCTGATATCATAGCTACAGAGGACAAAGTGATTTAGGCTGAACCATCCTTGGTGGCTTCTCATCATCATATGTAGAAAATGACATTTCCAAAGAAATATTGGGATATAAAATCAATATGGAGTGAACATTATTTCTATGACTACATCAAGGCTTCATTGTTTTTTGTTGAGAAAAGAATGACACTGACAGAACCTTTTTGTGTGGTCAAAAGTCTTAATTATTGTTGGTAGTTGTGGTAGTTGTTTACTCGTTAAATATCAGTATGAATGCCGGAATGTTGTAGTCTTTTAAAATTGTAAATATATTATGCAGATAAGATTCATAAATTAAAACAGTGATAATGTGGTTGCAGCAGCTGTAGAGATTTCCCAGTCCAAGCACACATACAATGAGAGAGATGTCAAGGACTAATCAGATAATCATGGTCTAAATTTTTAAAGTGATAATATATATATTAACTCAAACATATATTTAAATATTTCAACTCATGCATTTTTTTTCATACACAGTTTTTGTCAGGTGCCTGATTTTTAAAAAGTGAAAGTTCTTGAATAGCTCTTTTATTTAATTTTCCTGCTGATTAAAAGGGCCTCATGTTCAGTGAAATGATGAACCAATTAGAACTTCTGAAGAATCAGAAATACATACCCCTCAACAGACTTTTGGCATATTAAATAAAGTGTGCAAATTGTTTCTTAAAAATCTATTTGGGATTTCAGCAATGATATTTAAAACAGATAACAGTTTACTTGAAAACCATCCTGAATTGCATCTGACAACCCTTCAGTTTTTAAGATCAGCATCCTCTTTTGGCCTGGTGCTCTTCCTTGTCTCTACACTTCTACAAAAAAATAGACAATCATCTCTGTGTTGAATTAACCAGCAGCTGCTACCTTTGTACTGTAGCTATATAAAGGTACTGCCTCAGCTGGGGTAGCCACTGAATAACTCAAGAAGATTAAAATTGGAATTTTGTTACAGATGCCTGTGAATTAATAGGTCATAGCTGGCTCCTAAAATTGCCTTTTTAAATCAAGGGTTTGATATTGATATCTTTTCCATTTCAGGATTATTTTGTGAATGTTACTCAGAAGATGCCTTGACATAAAGACATGCAAGAAATGAGACAGTACAATTGTAAGTTCTCAAGGGAGTCTTATAATCAGATTCACAATGCTAGAAGTAAATCTGGTACCTTTTTTGCTTGCATTTATCTCCTTTCTTTGATTTTTATGTGTTCTATTTCTGGCAGTCAGTGCTGGCAACTGTTTCTTACATGAGATAACTAAATGTCCTGATAATGGCTACAATTTTGGGTTAACTATGGGTTTATTTTAGTATCACAATCAGGCAGATTAAATCAGACAGTAACATGGGAATAATCTCTATAATTATTTGCACAGCCATTTTGTCAATTATCAATAAATGCTTGACTATAAATCAATATGGATCTTCAATATGTGGATTTCTAAGAACAATCTCTTGAGCATTCTTACCACAAAAATCTATATTCGCTCGCCTTCATTTTAGCTGATTTACACTCTGATGCAATTCACTTTCAAAGACCTCCATTTCTCTAAGTGCTGCCTTGTAGGTAAGCAACTATCCATCAAATCACTACCAGCATCCAGGAAGCTTATATTTAATTATAGATAACAAAACCAATGGATGTGAGAACAGAGAATATCAGTCCTCAGTCCTCAGATTTTATATATAGTGCAATATTGAAGAAAACATTCAGTGGACAGAAAATGACAGAGACTGCTGCTAAATTATCTTTTTTTAAAAAAATAAAATAAAAATAAATGCTAGTCTTAAAAATTTGAACAGAGACCAACCTGCATTATAAATATGTAATCCTGTTCCTCAAGGGTCATATTATTATCTGAGAAAAAAAATATTAAGAAATTGTACAAGTAAAAGCTCCTTCATGGATCATTAACTTGCACTAGTAAAGGGGCTTGTCTACCCCAATGACGCTATGAGTTATATTGTTCACTCCCAGAAAAGACCTTTACAATAAAAAAAAAAATCATAGGCAAAGGGTTATATTAAATGACCCTATTTTCGTTCAGAAGGAAATGACAATTCCTTTAGAAATTTAGAGTTTGGTGCTGTTCAGGATCCAGCTGCAAAGAATGTCATCATGTGGAAACCAGAAGATGGGCCATCTCTGTAGCTCCGTGTATCATTTGAAACAGTAATCTCCTGCAGTCCACATAGTCCCTAATCCTGTTGTGCTTTCTTAGAACTTTATTCTAGCAAGCCTGATGTAGGTGTGATATGATCTGCTCCTGGCAATGGATTGTGGTCTTCTGATTTGCCTTTCTGCAATGTGTGTTGGACATTATTAGTGTTTCTTTTGTTTGCTAATACTTATTATTTTTTGTTATTATTAATCATAAAGCGTAAAATTCCTAGAATTACTTCTGTAACTGAGACAGCATGCAAGTTCATTAAATAAACGATATTTTGCCAAAAAAAGTAACCCCAAATGGGTACTTACAACTCTGACCATGTTAAGTGAAATATGACGATCCAGGTCTGAAGCATCCAACAAGATCCTAGAAAGGAGCAGAAAACAAGTGCAAATAGAACTAAGGTTTATTATATGCCCAGACTAAAGCTATCAAACTACTAAATTGCCAGAAAAAATGTGATACTGTAGATACACATATCAATGATACATGGAATTCAAAACAAACTAATAGAAACTGGAAACCAGAGCAAACTTGATGTGTCATATGAGAAATGTCAAAATTGAACAATTGCTTTTGGTGAATGAACCAAAAATGAACCAGTTCAGTATACTAGCCTTGAAAGATGGTTCTTCTAAGATGCTACCCTAGAAAACAGGAGAATGTAAGTTATAGGTCCTCCTTAGGAATGAAAACCGGATAGGTGACTGTGGGCCAATCATTTTCTTTAATCCCAACAAGTTTATTATTATGGTAAAAATGGGAGGGAGAAGTATTAGATATGTCTGCTGCCTTGAATTGATAAAGATATGTATTAAAAACAGTAAGATAAAATTATGAAATGTCACCTAGCCAATCAGGTGTTTAGTCTTAGCATTTTTGTCTATCTCTTGAGTGTTTTACAAAGACCTTAATTAGGCAGATGTTGTTTAATACTATTAAAAATATTCTTACAGGATATAAAATTTTCAATAAAACTATATTTTTTGTAATTGACTGATAGAGTGATTTATCAATGCCCATGATATTCAAGTCTTTTGTGACTGCAGCTATTACTATTGATACTATTTTTATTGTCTTATTATTATGAGTGAGTTGGAATTAGATCCAGTGTCTAACATTGATGAAAACTTTATAATTCAAATCTTAAGCAAGGCCATAAAAATATGATGAGGTCTAAAGATATAGGTTTCAAGTAAGGTGTGTTTTTTTATTCTTTCTGGGTTTTGTGTGTGTAAAACTAGGATGTTCATGTCCAATAAACAGAAAAGTTCCAAATATTGGGAGAGCCCTTTAGATATTGCTCTGAAAGTTACAGTCAAGATTGATGTAACATGAGATTTCTTTTTCCATGAATATTCAACTTCAATATGCAAGTCCTGATATTTTACAATATTTTCTCCCATGGTTTTTCCTTAATGCTAGCATCTATCACCCTTTATAGTAATATCCAGACTTTCTTCTTCTCAATGACTGTTATAACAGCATATTATGAACAAAATGACTGTCTGTTTGCATTTAAAAGTCACATAAGATCTTAACCTGTTCATTTTGCAAAATGTTTTCAACTTGGATGTTCCTAATAGCTTCTGCTACATTTAAATCAAAAGTACTGGCAGTTTCTAATAAACAATTCTGACAACTTGGTCATGCTGCTGCTTGAAGTCAGTTTATTAAATTTTACTGCAGCCACTGATCAAATGGCCAATTATCTCATCCTTTTCTCTAAAAGGCAACATTTGCTGTTGTTGCATGCTGCATTTTCACTTTCATAAAATCAGTTCTTGAGCTGCTTAAATAAGGCTGCATTTAGTTACTTGATCTTAATCCGCTCTGTATGGGGTTTTTACTAATTTTCACTTCTATATCTGTTAAATATTGACCATGCATTGGCTTGTTCTCCCAATCTGCAAATTGGTTTTCAATTGTTCCTTTTCTATAGTCAGCCTTCATCTTTGTGATTTTCAAGAGCTGTCCTTAATTTACATCCTACACTGAGGTTTGTTGGCTTTTCTTAATTCAAGCCATGTTTTTCTTTCTTCACAGTTTGTCTCACCTGTAGAGATTCTTTGTCCCCCCCTTTGATTACTGGAAGATACAGCCAATCAATATATCTCCTTTGGTGTATTATTATTACAATGGTGATTTGTCACACAGTAAGCCAGATGTTTATCATTATGGTTTGTGGTACAGTGAGCCAGATGTTTAGATTAGATTCAGCATTTTATCTATGTATGAAGTACTTTGCAAGGACCTGGAATAGGCAGATGTTATTGGTTGATGCTATTAAAAATACCATTGTGGGATGTATGCCATTTCAAGTAATTGACTGATGGTGATTTTGTCAATGTTATTCAAGTGGTGCTCCAGATGTTTTGGAATTACACCTAAGGCTCCTATTACTCTTGGTACTATCTTTGCTTTCTTTTGCTACAATTGTTCCGTTTGCAGTTTTTGGAATTCTATGATTTTCTCCAGTTCTTTTTCTTCTATTCTGCTGTCTCCAGTTATTGCCACATCTGCTATCCAGACTTTTTTTGTTTCTTCTCCTCAACAATTGTTACTGGCTGTATATACAAACAGTGTTGAATAGCAATTCTATTTCAAGTAATATTTTCCTATATATTCATATGAAGATCATCCATATAAATGAGGAAGGATAACCTAGTACCATGATGGTGAACCTATGGCACGTGTGTCAGAGGTGGCACGCAGAGCCCTCTCTGAAGGCATGCAAGTCGTCAGCTCAGCTCCACCGTGCATGCTCACGCACCTTCTGCCAGCCAGCTAGTTTTCGGTCTCTGCCGTGCATACCCAGGGACATGACGCATATGAGGTGAGGCACACATGTAGGGATCATGCACGCATGCATGGGGCAGGGCACATGTGGGGGTCACAGGTGCATGTGCAGGAGTCACGCACTCATGCATGGGGCGGGATGCACATGGGAAGGTCGCACATGCATTGCACTATGGGTGTGTGTTCATGTGCTTTCAGCACTTGGTGTCAAAAAGGTTAGCCATCACTGGCCTAGTATATGTTTTTTTTTTAATGTTTGATAGCCATGGCCTGATTGTTCAGTATTGTTGATGTATCCGTGGAATAAAAAACATTAGTGGTGATCATATTGCTCTTCTATTATCCTCTCCCATTCTATTATCATTAATGAGCAACTATGTATTCCATTATGCCAGTGGTTGTTCAAACTTTTAAACTTTTAATGTTTCTACTTACTTTTGTTATTTCCAGACATTTGGTTATCCAATCATGTGGCAGGGAGTCAAATGTTTTCTTGTAAGTATTCCAAGCTACATTCAAATTTGTCTCTCTTCTCTTGCAGTTTTCCAAATCATCTTGTCAGAGAGGAGCTGAGTGTTTGTTCCTCTGCTGAGCAGAAGTTTCCTTTCTGCTCAAGATGGAAAGAGGTTGTTTTCAACTAGATATTGTTGGACTGCATCAGCTATTGTACCACTTAGCAATTTGAAATTTTGAATGAGTATTATCATTATTTAAAATATTATATCGCTTATTACAGAATGATTATTTTTGTTTTAAAAACATTTTCGCCTATATTTTAGAGAAAGGCATTTTTTCAGTCAATTCAATTGCTATTGCTTTTTATATTTTTTTATGGCCGTTTATAATCAGGAAAATGGAAGGTCAACGTATAAGCCTTCTTCACTGAGAAAAAGAGTAGGGGAGTGGAAGAATCCTTTAAAAGGCCCTGGAACTAATGGTAAAATGCTCTATGTAAATTCCCATTATTTTTAAGGATTAAACTTCCTTCCTAAGGGCACAACGAAATGATAAGTGTTTTCATCAGGTTATTTTTTTTTTCTTTATAGAAAAAAAAGTTATTCTTAGAGGTGTGGGTAAATAGAGAACAGATTTTAGGGGAAAAGTTGTATTATATACTTTTTCTGATGACTCCATTATAATTTTATTAGCTCCAACTCAACAACTTATTAGCTGTAATAAGAGGGCAGAATAATGGAGAGAATAGAACCTACTTTCAGCAAAGGTATGTTTGAGAAACATATTTAAGAGTCTACTTTCAGTGTGACAAGACAGAAAGTGGGAGAAAGGAACAAAATATAACAAGAAATAACTGTATGCCTCATCCTTTGCTGCCCAAAAGACTACTTATGGACAATGAGTAAGGAAAGAAACAGAGCTTTATGAAATTAAGTCCACAGCAGGGGTGAAATGCTACCGGTTTGGACCAGTTCTCCCAAATCGGTAGTAAAAAATGCTACCGGTTCGGGTGAACTGATATTTCCGATGATCAGCTGGGCATGATAAGCTGTGACACATGATTTATATTAGCTAGAATCGTCAGATTTCCTGCTTTCTAGCTAATCTAAATCATGTGGCACAGTGGATTCCCCCCCACCCTCACTGTTCTACTTACCTTTGCAGACTTGGAAGACTTCAAAATGTTCCTTTTTTTAGCGCTGCAGGGTGCACCTCAGGCGTGCATGTGTGCGAAGTGCGCATGTGCGTGAAAAGCGCATGCTCGGTAGCAGACTCACAGAAATGGTAGCAGATTTCAAATGATTTCACTGCTGGTCCACAACATGTTGGGAGTATCACATGTAAGGCATTTAGCTGGAAATGAAATAGTTTAGAGCAGGAGTGTCATACTCACGTCGTTATGGCAGTGTGACGAATCAGGACTTTTCCCCCCTTTGCTAAACTGGGTGTGGGCGTGGCTAGCACATGATGCATCCAGCCCACAGGCCGGGAGTTTGACAGCCCTAGTTTAGAGAATAGAATGAGAGAAGCAGATTGGAGATCTAACTCAGAAAGAGTGAGGTTGAAAGATGAGTGGTGTGCGCATATTTGCAAGGGGCTGGCAAGAGAGAATCAATAGTGCACTTTAGGTCTATATATTGTATTTCTTTAGAAGATTGATCATAGTTTTGTGGAAAGCCATTACTGTATTTCTATATTACTGTTCATATGCCTATACATTATTCCCTAATGACAACTCAAAGTTATAAAATGTTCACAATTAAAGAAAGGATATTCTGTTGTCATATTGAATGCCTAGGAGGGAAATAAAGTGGTCTCTGTTGATCAAATGTTTTATAATAGGCATGAGAAGAATCTTCCTGCTTGGAGATTCTTTTGGGGAATCAACTCTCATACTCAGCACTAGTTTTTGTAATATAGCAGAATATAACTAAATAATCAAGCAGATACTGATTTATTGAATTATTTTTTTAAGAAGCTAAATTTCCTCTAAAATGCTTAGAAACTTAACAGATGATAGTAACAGCAGAATATCCTCTTTAACTTTCAGAACTAAACCAATGAAAGCAGTGATCTTGGGAATTTTTGCAAATGCAGGAAGAAGCAATATTGGTTGAAATAAAAGGCAATATGGCCATGCCAACTGAATAAGAATAATAAACAGATAAATTCTCTTCTGATAGCAGATCAAATATCTTCCTATTCACTGCCTACCTCCCAAGACGTTAAATCTTGCTAATAGTTTGAATGACAGCTTAGCATTTACAATTTATCACAAACACATTAATTTTAATCAACTATCCAAAACCCATATGTATTTTAACATGGTCTTTATTTTCAAAATATGCTACAGATTGTTCATAATATCCTGTTGAATGTTCTTGCCATCTTTTCCCCAAAAGATTCAGATTGCTCTGAAAATATTGAGGATAAAGTAGGAGCAGAGGAGAAAAAAAATATCATGTAGGTTTGAGTCTGTGCTGTTCAGAAGTTTTAGTTAAAATAGAAATATTTGAATGAAAATATACTTAGTAGCCCACGTTTCTTGTAAATAATTACACCAATGCCAATAACTAGTTAAAGAAACATGCATGACTTACCTGGCCTATTACATAACGATGCCTTTATAATTAGATGCATTTATATTATTCTACCTGGATTTAAATAAACAGTCAATAACACTATAATTTCTTTTTATATATGATACAAACAATCTCTGAATCAAATCTCTGTCTTAAGTTCCATTATATGGAAGTGATGTTTTCTCACAATATATAGTGAAAAGTATACTGTTTTGTGGATATTATTACATGTTTATTTGCTAAAATATAGAAGGAAGGAGGGAGGGAGGGAGGGAGGGAGAGAGGGAGGGAGGGAGGAAGGAAGGAAGGAAGGATGGAAGGAAGGAAGGAAGGAAGGAAGGAAGGAAGGAAGGAAGCAGTCTGAATGAGAGAAATGATTGTCAGAATGAAGAGAGAGAAATAGGAGAAGAGACAACAGGTAGCTAGAAGCGGGGAAAGTAAAATATGAAATAAAGTAGGAGGTAAAAAAAAGACAAAAACATATGGCAGTCTTCCCATTTGGCTTTGACAGATTTCTGCACTGTGCAAGTACTTTATCTCAAAAGGATACTGTGGAGCTGAAAACTGTAGAACAATTTCTCCCTAAGGAAAGATTATACTTGGGATTTTTTTTTTATTGAAGTCAAGTAAGAAATAAGGTTTATAGAACCTTAAAAACCTTAGTAGATACTGAGAATTTCCCCTTTCTTAGAATTCAGAATTATCATTTCAAACCAACTGCAGAAAGAATGAGGTGTTTCTTCTTTATAATTCTCATTGTTAAACTAGATTTCAGATATGATGATGGACATGTGTTTAGAAGGCTTTGAAAGATCCTAGAAAAATTATGAAAGATCGGGTTATCTTTTGAATAACAGGCAACATACCTCTTGAATCACAACAACATACAAAAAAAATCTAACTGCTATAAAGTAATAGTACTTTAGTAAGAGAACATTTCTCTACATCACTGGTGAACTTTCTAAATGCTTCTAGTTGGCCATTAAATATTATAAGTTGCGGAAATGGATGCATTTTTTGTATGATCAAGAAATATTATGCTTTTAAATGACATGCATTTTTAAAAATATTGTTATTTCCAGGATCCTGTTAAAATACAGGATCAAGGGGAAAAAATACAATATAGAAATAGAAACAAAGAAAGAGAAAAAAAGTGTATTAAGAAAATCAAGTATACACACAAAATGTCACTGCTGGTTGAACGAAGATAAATGTATTTAGTGACAACAATTTATTTATTTTTTATTTATTTATTTATTTTCAATTTATATACCGCCCTTCTCCCTGAGGACTCAGGGTGGTGCACAGCCAGAATTAAAAACATGAAATACAAATATTAAAAACAATTAAAATCTATATAAATTTGGCCCAAAATTTAAAAAACCACAAACCAATTAAACATTTAAAAAATTTTAAAAATTTCTTCCTAAGCCAGCCCGGCTTGCTGGAAAAAGTGGGTTTTAAGGACACGGCGGAAGGCACTGAGGTCTTGGATTCTCCTTATCTCTGGGGGCAGCTGATTTCAGAGGGTAGGTGCCCCCACAGAGAAGGCTCTCCCCCTGGGGGTCACCAGCCTACATTGTTTGGCTGATGGCACCCTGAGGAGGCCCTCTCTGTGGGAGCGCACGGGTCGCTGGGAGGTCGTTGGTAGCAGCAGGCGGTCTCGAAGATAGCTAGGCCCTATGCCATGGAGCGCTTTAAAGGTGATAACCAACACCTTGAAGCACACCCGGAAGACCACCGGGAGCCAGTGCAGCTCGCGCAGGAGCGGTGTTACATGGGAGCGCCATGCTGCTCCCATCACTACCCACGCTGCTGTGTTCTGGACCAGCTGGAGCCTCCAGGTGCCCCTCAAGGGGAGCCCCATGTAGAGAGCATTGCAGTAGTCAAGGCGAGAGGTGACGAGGGCGTGAGTGACTGTGCACAGGGAATCCCGATCAAGAAAGGGCCACAACTGGCGAATCAGGCGAACCTGATAAAAGGTCCCCCTGGTTACAGCCGTCAGATGTTCCTCCAAGGACAGATGCATATCCAGGAGGACTCCCAGATTGCGAGCCCTTTCTGTGGGGGCCAAGGACTCGCCCCCAATAGTCAGTGACGGAGTCAACTGACTATATCGGGATGCCGGGAGCCACAGCCACTCAGTCTTGGAAGGGTTGAGCTTGAGCCTGTTCCTCCCCATCCAGATCCGCACAGCCTCCAGGCACTGAGACATCACTTCAAGGGCATCGTTGGGGTGGCCTGGGGTGGAGATGTACAGCTGGGTGTCATCAGCGTACTGATGGTATCTCACCCCGAAGCCACGGATGATCTCGCCCAGCGGCTTCACATAAATGTTGAACAGAAGGGGTGAGAGGACCGATCCCTGCAGCACTCCACAGACGAGAGGCCTCGAGGTCGACCTCTGCCCCCCTGCCAACACAAACTGGGACCGGTCAGAGAGAAAGGAGGAGAACCACCACAATACGGTGCCTCCCACCCCCAACTCTTCCAGCCGGTGCAGCATGATACCATGGTCGATGGTATCAAAAGCCGCTGAGAGGTCTAACAGGACCAGAACAGAGGAGCAACCCCTGTCCCGAGCCCTCCAGAGATCATCAACCAACGTGACCAATGCCGTTTCCGTGCTGTGCCCAGACCTGAAACCCGACTGGAACGGATCTAGATAAGATGTTTCCTCCAGGAATTGTGGAAACTGTCGTGCGACCACACTCTCAACAACCTTCGCCATAAAGCGAAGGTTGGAGACAGGACGATAGTTGGCCAATATTGCCGGATCCAGGGACGGCTTCTTGAGGAGAGGCCTCACCACCGCCTCTTTCAAGGCAGCGGGGAAGTAACCCTCATTCAACGAAGCGTTGATAACACCCTGGAGCCAGCCTCGTGTAACCTCCCGGGAAGCCAGTACCAACCAGGAGGGACACAGGTCCAGTAAACATGTGGCCGTACTAAGTCTCCCCAAAATCCTGTCTCCCCTCTTACAAAACAGGTCAACAATCTATAAACTTGTACATATATATCTGCAAAATTGCTATATAACAGTGATAGCTAACATTTTCCGGACCGAGTGCCCAAAGCACTTGCGCGTGTATGTGCATGCGGAAATGCATGTGCGCACATCCGAACACCCAAAATGCAATGTGTGCACAGCTTTCACACATGCGCCCTTTCCCCGCATGTGCCCTAACCCAGCGGCAAAGACCTGATGATCAGCTGGCTGGTGGAAGTGCACACGCATATGCGGCAGAGTTGAACTGGGGTAATGGCTCACGTGCCCATAGAGAACTGTCATAGGTTCACCACCACCAAATTTTAAATAAAATTTAAAAATATCATAATTATAAAAATCTATTAACAATCAACCAATTTGACCTACTATCGTTCTACTTTTTAAAAAAGTTAATAGGTAATTCCAACTAGAAAAAGAAACTGTCGAAGTCCACTGTTAAGAATTTATTGTTGTACAGTATTTAAGTTGCAGAAAGTCCATAAGCGGCTTCTATTCTCTCATAAGACTGTTACAACCATTGTTTTGATCCATCTAGTATCACATACCATCGTTTGATTCTTAATAATAAAAAGAACTTCCAGTTTATCATCTTAGTTTTTCTTTAAAATTATGAGTGGAATCTTTCTAAACAACTGCTTCTCACTTTCCCCAAAAAAGAAGGATATTGAAAATATCTCCATAATACTTATTGTTCAACAAATCTTTCCACAAATTGGGAAATATCTTGACAGCTGTCCTGTAATTGCATAAGACGTTTCCAGTCTGCAATCTCTATAAGCTTTTCTGAGAAGGTCAAATTCATTAATATCCTCTTTAGCCTCCTTTAATAAATGTCCAGTTTTCAAACAAAGTTCCTTCTTTTTCAACTCTGTTGACAGCAGATTAACTCCTAGTCCATCCAATTGCATAGCTGATTTAGCTACTGTTGCTGTGTCTGGATATCTTCTTTAGGTTGATTTACAATTGTTACAAATTAATCAAACCTTTATCCAATTTTTCATTTAAAACTTGCAAACATTTTTTTCTCCAAATTTTCCAAGAAAGATTTAATTATCTATTTCTAAGTCCCATCTCTTATCTTATCTAAATCCCATCTCTCTCTTATATATCTTTTTGGGCATTGGATTAATGTATATATAATATAATATCCAAACATCTTAATTTATTGTTATTTTGCTCTCGTAGTAAAGTTTCTAAAGAGAAATTCCTTTTGGAGGACAAAAAAAAAAAAAGGAGCCACAAAGAAACAGAGGTAAAAAGTCTCACAACAGAGAAGATGGGGAGAAAAAATGAACCAACAGTTATTTTAGGAAAACTAGTAAAATACAAAATTCTTAAAATAAAAATCCAGAATAAATCAGATTGAGTCACTTTCACTACAAAAGGAAAAAAAAAACCTCTAGACTTCTTTGCAGCGAAAGAAAAATCATTTTAAAGCTCCAAAATAAAACAATAAAAGTTTACAATTCTAAAAACCAAATGGGTATAAAGCACATTAGCAACCAGTCAGGCTACTAGACTTCAAAAGTGATGTTAAAAACAGAAGGCCTCCTGAAAATACAGTCAGCTGTAGGAAAGATGGCGACCTGACCACTCCAGCCACTCTTACTGGGAATTGAAATCTTTCAGATATCTTTCCCCAGGCAAGTGTATGATCATTCAAAGGTTGTTGTGGATCATTTCTAGTTACTCTCATTCAAATCTGGGGAACATGCTTCCAAAGAACTGGCTTTAGCAGCAAAATCAGGAGTTTGTCAACAGGGGGAAAAAGATTCTCCACTATTCAGTGCACCATTTTCTGGAGACTCCAAATTACATGCATTTCTTGAAGATTAATAAGGATTATCAGATTTGTTTACCTCTGAGACAAAACAGCACATCTTTTCTTCTTGTTTCACTTTTCTCTTTGTGTGTATAAATCAAAACAAACATTTTTCCTCTTACCCTGCCATTTGTAATATGACAAATATTATAATAGATATATAGAAACTAGGGTTCCAAACTGCATACAGCCTCCAAAAATCATCCCTGGTGCCCAATCTTCTCAAAAGTTGTCATGAAATTTTCTTACTTTTTTTAATTGCACAACAAAAGGGAAGATTGTTGAATATACGAGGAGTGACCACAATTGTGCATTCAACTAAAATTGTAAGTAACATACAGTTATTAACTAAGTTGCATGGCTGTAGTAATTGAATAAACAAATAAATAAACTTTTTAATTCAATACAAAATCGCTATATTGCTATTTTTATTCACATTTTTTTTCACCATGTCTCCTGACTGATCATTTTGAGAGAAATGTAATTCTTTGCCTGAACAAATTAATCTGCATTTCTGACGTACAGAATCAACTCTGAATCATTGCATACAAGTGGATGTAAACACATATATTTTTATGGATCTGAATAGGATGAAAAACCAAACAATAGCAGTCTGGAACTTTAGATGGCACGCATATCAGAACACTTGTTGATTATAGCAAGTGTACTCTTCCTAACTCTTAATGGCATTATACACTGTCTCTTCATATTAATGACAACTACAGACATACGTACAACATAAATCAGCCTCTCACACAACAGCTTCCCTAGTAATCTAAACATAAATATAGACTTCCCGGCACATCAAGGACTTAATTTTAATAAGTGGTGTTTACTTAATGGCCACAAATGCTGCTTTTTGAATGATTGGCAGTTTAAATATGTGAGTGCTGCCAGCTGTTATCATCAATTTGGGAATGGAGGCTAACAACCCAACACTGAAGAGCTGGCACATTAAATATAACAGCACATATAATGCAAATTTATTTCTAAATGAGTCAGCAAACCTATTTGATCAATGCAGTATTCTTCTTTGCATTGGATTTGTTATGTCTTTCTAAACTGATAGTGTATTCTACTTTCTAAACAAGGTGTATTAAGCTTTTAACAAATATAAACCCTGTAAACCAAAATTTTCTCAACTTTCTCTCGTATTATTTTTAGAAAACTTAGAAAATTACTCTAAATCTGTACAATCATATCTGTGGACCACTACTACTTACCTAAAAATTTTTACGATTAAGCTAAGTAACATTGCATATGTGAGCATCATTTCATCCTTGTCCCTACCTTCTCTATTCCCAAAATATTCAATAATAGTTTTAAAAAACTAAATAAAACACAATTTAAATTGTAATTGATTACATGGTCAAAATCTCTCAAGGTTTGGAAGTTTCCATCTGAAGACAAGACTGTGTCAGTATTAAATTTGTAGATGCAGCTCAATTGTCTCCTACCCATTCTAGAGTGCAAATTGAGAACAACTATTTCAAATAAAATCTTATGTATCTTTTTTCTGTCCTCCCTGCCCATTAATCTATCCACAGTTATCACATTTACCTCATTTTGTCCACTGACTTTTTGGAAAATTTCTAGTCTTACTGCACCAGCAATAGTCAAAAGATCCTAAACATTGTTAACTATCATAAAAGCAAACTAGGTTCCAAGAAGTAATACTTGGGTTGAATTTCAGTTTTCATATTCTCAACCAAGAAATACTAACTTTGGATAACATACGTATTTAATAACGAGAAAGTTGCTGATCATTAGAGCTTTGCACTGCCTTGAATTCAATCATGAAAGGTGTTTTAGAGCACAGAGGAACCTGTATGTCCCGCTAGCAGCTTCTTAAAGCAATCATGTATTTTCCCAGATCATAATACAGCTGCAGAAAGAAGCAATGGACTGAAGGAATTGAAAGAGTTGAATTTATATCCTATGTGAGCAGCCTCATATGCTCTAAAGCAGGTATTTTTGCTTTTGAATCTGCAAAGACTTTATAGTCTGATTATTCTTTCTGCCTGTAATATAAAAATATCATTCATTATATTTTTTAAAAACATGATTTCAGCAGAGCTGAAATCTGAAATAAATAAAAGCCTCAGTAGTACATTTGTTTATCTGTGTATGTATGTGTATGTGTATGTGTGTGTGTATATATATATACACACACACACACACACGGGTAGGTTCTACTTACCTTTACTACCGGTTTGCAATGGGATCGCGCACACGCAGATCACCTATGACGACATCCAGGGTGGTGGGACGACCCTCCCGCCGAACCGGGGGCAGGAACTGGTAGTAAATGCATATATATATATATATATATATATATATATATATATATATATATATATATATATATATATATATATATATATAAATTCAGAATGACTAGCACATATGTGTGTGGGGAACCTTTACATACATACATACATATGCATAAATATCATTAAAGGTAACATCGTTTATTTTTCAGTTTATTCAAGAAATTTGAAAATAGAAATATAACAGTTAGAGGGAATGGACTCTCTGGATTGTCTGTAGAAGTCTAAAAATAGTAAAGACATAAATATGTATTAGAAAGAATAGATAAATTATAAAGTGGAGTTTTAAAGTAAAGAAAATACATTCCACTACTGTATTTTTCATAGTATAAGACGCACCTTAATTTTTGAGGAGGAAAATAAGAAAAAAGCTGATTGGTGGGTGGATCAGCTGTTCCCAGAGGTGAATTTTAGCAACAGGTTCCTTGGTTGCGAGCTCTGTGCCTTGCTTTTTTTTTTGCTTTCTTTTCTGCCTCTGAAAGCCTCCGAAACAGAGCTTCAGAAAAAAAGGCTTTAGAGGCTTTTATTCTGAAGCTTATTTCAGACGCTTTTATTCTGAAGGACTATCTGTACTCTGTTCAAGTTCTTTCTTTGGTATTGGTATGTAGATTAACCTTTTCCGATCTGTTGGTTATTGTGTCATTCTCCAGATTTGTTAGCATAGTTTGGTTAGAATCTTTATTGATTCTTCTTTTGTTGCTTGCCATATTATTTTAGATAAAAGCCTTTCAGAGCCTTTTTTTCCTGAAGCTTCTTTCAGAGGCTTCTTTCAGCTTCTAAAATCTCTGATTGTTGGGCGGGGCTACATTTGGAGTATAAAACGTACCCAGATTTTCATCCTCCTTTTTTGGGGGGAAAGGTGCATCTTATTATCCAAAAAATACAATAGTTTCAATATACATGTTTTAGGATTTAACCAAAGGGGTGAAGCAGCTGTTTCCATTTTCCTACCACTCAAAATCATCAATAGAATTTTTTTTTTGGGGGGGGGGGTTCCTTCCTAATAAATTGGCATCCTTTCAATACCATCTTACCTCTGATCTTCATTTATGTCTTGTAGCAGAACAACAGGCAGATCTGGGGGATGGGGTTAAACATGTTATCAGTTTAGATTGGTTACATTTTCACAAGTGATCCAAGTCCAAATTCCATTGCACCTTGTTTGACGCCAATTTAGTATTTAACTTTAGTTGATCAAATTGTGTACAGGCTGGAATAAATCTCTATGCCGCAACCTTATTGAATGACAATTGATCATTCAGAACAGTTAGCTAAAACAATTTCACAATCATTAATTGTAAGTGAAACATTAAGCCCTGTTTCCAAAACCAGAAAAAAAAATTAAAACATTTTACCTCATTCTAGAAAGCCTTCAAAGAAATTGGGAAGCAAATAATTATAGGAAAATAACGTCATAATTTGATATTAGTAGTAGAAAATGCCTTGGTTTCTTTGGAGATCAATTATATTCAGGAAATATAATAGATTTGAAATTAAATGGCCCATCTTAAATTTTAGGCACATTAGTAAGGAAGTGAGTATTGGTCTAGATATCAAAGCACAGAATACCAGAATGCAAAACATAACTAGTTCAGATTGTCTTATATTAAAAATAAAATGAATTTTAAACCATTACATAATAATGTAATATTAAAAACATAAGCAAAATAATAAAATAAGTCAAAAGTTTTCATCAGACAACAGAAATTTAGCATGCTGAGACTGGATATGCTATTAAAATATTAATGTAGACCACATTAAATTATGTCTGTCCCACATGGCAATTATAGACTAGAATTAGAACCTCCACAGTTCTGCTTCTTTGTTGTGATAAAGGGAGTTTTTCTACAGTAAGTATTCTCATGGATTTGATTTTCAGCATATATGAAGAAAATATTTTTAATCTCACTTTATTAAAGGCTATCGTGTAGTTATAGTATATTTTTTTAATATTATTGAAAGACATAATTATAGTTAATGCCTGAACTCCATGATGACTAGAGGTTTAGCTATTAGGTCTGTGGACATTTTTTTGGTCTTCTTTATGTTTAATCTTAGACCAGTTTTTTTTTTTTTTTTTTTTTACTGTACTCCTTAAGTTTCTTTACTAGATTCTGTAGATCATTTGCATTTTCATCTATCAGGGAAGTATTATCAGACTCACTAACGTTTCTGGTATTTCTTCCTTGAATTTCAAAGTCACTATTGAGCATATCTATTGAATAAAAAAGTGGTCACGATAACTCTACAATTAAAGATGCTGAGCTTGTCAGCTGGAAAGCTGACAGCCCAGGTTCAAGACCTGAACACTGTATGACTAGATGACTTCCTGTTACTTGCTCCAGCTTCTGCTACCTAGCAGTTCAAAAGCATGCAAATGTGAGTACATAAATAGGTACCACTTCAGTGGGAAGATAACAGTGTTCCGTGCACCTTGTCATATAGTTATCCTGGCCACATGACACAACATTACTGTTAAGAAACAGACATGAGCACTGCCCCTAGATTTGAACTCATCCAGATAGAAAAAACCTTTACCTTTTTATTGAATAAAGGAGATATAGTCTTACTCCTTTGGAGGAACATTTTCCATGGAGTCGTGATGGATCGGACACAACTTCGCAACTAACAACAATAACAACAAATCAGTCCTTTAATGACCTGGAGTCAATCTGTTTCACCATGTTCTGCCAGATTGTGGTCTTTTGTCATCTGTATAAGTTTTGCATGAGAACAAGACAATGTTCTAGAATTTAAAGCCATTCCACAGTTTGACATGGCTGACACAATCAAAGACTTTTCTAAATGAAAACATATTGGCTTCTTTTGAATTGTATAGCTTTCCCAATCATAATCAGTGTACTTTGTTCCTTGGCCCTTTCTAAAATCTGCTTGAAATTTTCTTTCCATTGTAAAGTTCTAGTCTATTTTGCTAATATATGAAATTAAGGATCTGTGCAATAGTTTGCACTGTGTTAAAACTGCTTTCTTTAGTATCATTATATAGAGACTCTTAAAAATCTATTGGCCACTAAGTTGTTCTCTAGATGTATTAGCATAGTTTGATGAGAATTTTACTGATTCTTCTATGCTTTCATTATTTGTGCAACCATTAAAAGCTACTATAAAAAAACACCTATATTTTAACCTTGAATGTTAAAGCCAATTTTTTATTCCTTTTTTTTCCTTTAAAAGCTTAATATTTATTTACTTAAAATAAATAAAAAATAGTATCCCAAAAGCTGATTTCTCTTAGATTTTCTATCTTTTCCCAGGAATTCTCAAGAAATATAACACATCTCTTTGGTAAATCCAAGATAAGAAAGTTATCCAAGTCACTCTTCCAAGTTGACATCCAAATCATTTTTCTGATTTATTACAGGTAGTGCTTGCTTAATGACCATTCATTTAGCAACCATTTGAAATTATGGTGGTGAATGAAGGGACATACAATCAGCACCTCAACTTGCAGTTGTTGTGGCAGTCTTGCAGTAACATTATCAAGAACTTGTCAACCCATTTGCATTTATGATAGGTTACCAAGTGCCCTGCAATCATGTGATTGTCATTTGCAATCTCCCCTGCTGGATCCCTCAACTGAGAAGATGGCAGGGAAGGTCACAAGCCGCAACCGCCTGGTTGGTTCCTGGAGGCTGGATGAAAAGGGTTGCTACTGAAATAGAAACTTGGGTTTTGGCTTGGATTTTGGGACAAATATTTTTCAGCCAGCCTCCTTGAGAGCAAAAGCACTGCCTGATGGAGAGAATCTGCCAAGTCTCTCTGGAAAGCAGCATTTTTGCTGCCAAAGATGTTGGATGAAAATTGATTTTTTTTTACCCAGCTCCTTTGGAAACAAAAGCCCTTTCTGAAAATACTCTGTTCCACACAGGGTGGAAACTCTCTGGCAAGTAGCTGTTTTGCTACTTGCCAGAGAGGCTGGCTAAAAAAAATGTCTATCCCAAGCACAAATCCAAACCTGTATTTCAGGATGGTTTTTTTTCAGTCTGTCCCCAGGCATGTTTGGATTTTGGGATGGACCATTTTGATCCAGGCGCTTTGAGAGCAAAAATGCTATTTGCAGGAGAGATTCTGTCCTACACTGTGTTTGTGTAATCTAGTATAGTGTCACTTTTATTTTGTTATTCTTTCAATAGAACTAGAATTTGTCATCTCATAAGTGAGGGAACATCTTTCAGACAATGAGTTAGATCTTTCAGTTTATGGAGGTACATCCCCCCCCCAAGAAATATATACAATTGACAGTAACACATGCTGGATTTACATACGTTATTAATACCATGTGGATTTTTTGAGTAACAAATTATTTTTAGTGAAAATGACAATTTTAGCAGAGGGCTGATATATAAACTGAATGGAACTGATTCATTTTGAGGAAAAAAGCAGAATATGAGGAAAACATTCTTGAAAGATCTGCCCGCCTCTATCTGTAGATTTACAAAGTATATATAATTTCCACAGTTAAACCTTCTATGTCCCTAATTCTCCATTATAACTCTGTTCCTATGTCGAGTACAATATTACATAGATATTTCTTCAGCTTGAAATTCTAGCTTCAAGCTAGATGGAAGCAAGACAAATTGATTCTCATAGAAAACTGCCAAGAGTGCCAGTGGGAATAACTTCCCCAAATTATTCATATTAGTTTATAAGGGATATTCTATTGAGTTCAAGAGACTGTTCTCCCCCCATCTTAACAAAGAAATTGGACATTTACAACTATAAAACAATGGCTGTACTTATTTTGTGATAATTGTGATGGGTCTAGTTAAATGCAAATTCTGGAAGATAAGAACCTTTGGAACAGAAGCTTGAATTCACTTTGTGTTATTCAAAATTAGAATATATCTCCAGATTTTAGATAATCAGATTTCTCTGATGTAAGAGCACAAGAGAAAGAAAAAATTGCATCACCAAATCATATTAATCACAATTGTTTATTTCTGTATTTACAGGCTGATTTATATATAGTATATTTACCATTATTTTTCTCAAGAAATCCCATGTTAAAGCTCTTTGAATTTTTTATATAGTATAGAAATACTATATATATAAACAAAAAAACATGCAATCAGAAAGAGAAAATATGCATTGTGTACTTTGACATAAATAATTCATAACATGGAATCCTCAAAGGAAGAGGACAGCTCTTTCTATAATTTGGCTGTTATTGATTCTTTCACACACAAAAAAGGTATATAGACTGTGGCAAAACACATATGACTGATCATCTGTACAAATATCTGTTACATTTCAAACTGTAACTGATTTCACAAGTTTTCTTATTTTTTATAGACATAATACCTTGAAGTATTAAACCTTGTTACAGTGATATTGAATATTTAATGAAATAATAATAATAAACTTTGAAACTGTGTATCAATGATCTTGAGAGAGGGGCAGTAGCGATTGAGCCCTTGACATGGTCAGATCATTCCCTCCTTAGGCTTGACTTTCTAACCACCACACCCTGCCGCAGGGAGGCGGAACAGACCAGATGGTTCTGCCCCAGGCGCCTGATGGATCCTGATAGGTTCCAGATAGAGCTTGGGCCATTTCCTGAGGCTCTGACTCATGACTCAGCTGAAGAGCTGGTGGCCGCCTGGGATAGAGCGGTCGCTGATGCTTTGGACCGAGTCATGCCTTTGAGGCCTCTGACCCATCACCGAGTTTACCTGGCTCCTTGGTTCTCCGAGGAGCTGAGGGAGATGAAGCGCCAGAAAAGACGCCTAGAGAGCAGTTGGAGGTCTAGTCGCTCCAAATCCGACCAAACACGGGTGAGGTCTCATATTAAGACCTACCTTGTGGCGATAAAAGCGGCAAAATCTAACTATTTTTCCGCTCTTATCGCATCAGCAGATAACTGCTTGGCTGCCCTGTTTAGGATGACCTGCTCCCTCCTCCATCTGGGAGTGCGGGAGGATCCCTTGCAGGGTCGTGCTGAGGACTTTGTTCAGTATCTGCATGATAAAATCACTCAGATTTGGGAAGGCTTGGTCTCTGACTGGATAGGTACAGACAGGATGATGGAGGCCGGTCTTGAGAATGTCATTTGGGAGGAGTTCGACCCTGTTGCTCCCGAGGACATGGACAGGATACTGGGGTGGCTGAACACGACCACATGTTTATTGGACCGGTGTCCCTCCTGGTTGGTGCTGGCCTCCCAGGAGATTACGCGAGGCTGGCTCCAGGGGATTATCAACGCTTCCTTGGGTGAGGGTGTCTCGCCACCCACCTTGAAAGAGGCGGTGGTGAGGCCCCTCCTCAAGAAGCCCACTCTGGATCCAGCTGTTTTGGCTAACTACCGTCCGGCCTCCAACCTTCCCTTTGTGGTGAAGGTTGTTGAGAGTGTGGTGGCGCGACAGCTTCCTGGGTATCTGGATGAAGCTGTTTATCTGGATCCTCTCCAGTCCAGCTTCAAGCCTGGGCACAGCATGGAAACGGCATTGGTCGCGTTGGTGGATGATCTCTGGAGGGCTCAGGATAAGGGTTGTTCCTCTATCCTGGTCCTGTTAGATCTCTCAGCAGCTTTTGATACCATCGACCATGGTATCATGCTGCGCTGGTTGAAGGGGTTGGGAGTGGGGGGCACCGTTCTGTGGTGGTTCTCCTCCTATCTCTCCGACCAGACGCAGTCGGTGTTGGCAGGGGGGCAGAGATTGACCCCAAGGCACCTTGTTTGTGGGGTGCTGCAAGGGTCGGTCCTCTCGCCCCTTCTGTTCAATATTTATGTGAAGCCACTGGGTGAGATCATCCGTGGCTTTGGAGTGGAGTTCCATCAGTATGCTGACGATACTCAGCTGTACATCTCCACCCCAGGCCATCCCAATGATCCCTTGAAGTGATGTCCCGGTGCCTGGAGGCTGTGCGGATCTGGATGGAGAATAACAGACTTCAATTCAACCCTTCCAAGACTGAGTGGCTGTGGCTTCCGGCATCCCGATATAGCCAGCTGGTGCCATCGCTGGCTATTGGGGGTGAGTCATTGCCCCCACGGAGAGGGCTCGCAACTTGGGTGTTCTGCTGGATGCACGGATCTCTTTAGAAGAGCATGTGATGGCCATGGCCAGGGGGGCTTTTCATCAGGTTCACCTGATTTGCCAGTTGCGCCCCTTTCTGGATCGGGACTCCTTACGCACAGTCACTCAGGCACTCGTCACTTCCCACCTGGACTACTGCAATGCTCTCTACATGGGGCTCCCCTTGAGGAGAACCCGGAGGCTCCAACTGGTGCAGAATGCGGCCGCGCGGGGGATTATGGGAGCGAGGGGGTGCTCCCATGTGACGCCTCTCCTGTGTGACCTGCATTGGCTTCCAGTGGTCTTCCGGGTGTGCTTCAAGGAATTGGTTACCACCTTTAAAGCGCTCCATGGCATTGGGCCTGGGTATTTGCGGGACCGCCTTCTGCTGCCGATAGCCTCCCACCGGCCAGTATGCTCCCACAGAGAGGGACTCCTCAGGGTGCCGTAAGCCAGGCAGTGTCGGCTGGTGGCCCCCAGGGGAGGGCCTTCTCTGTGGCAGCACCTGCCCTCTGGAACGACCTGCCCCCAGAGATACGTATGATACCAGATCTCCAGGTTTTTTGCCATGACCTAAAAACCTTTCTTTTTCACCAAGCTTGGCTGGCGTAACACCCCCCCCTCTTTTTGAGATGTTAGATTTTTAATTGTCTATGGGTTTTAGTCGGGATTTTAAATTTAGGCCAAAGTTGTTTAATTCTTTTAACAAATTTTAAATTTTGTATTGGGATGTTTTTATTTTGGCTGTGCACCACCTTGAGTCCAGTAGGAGAAGGGCGGTATACAAATTTATTAAAATAAAATAAATGAATGATTTGACATTCATTCATCAATTAGTATATTACTTTAAATAGTAGAGTGCTTATAGTACTGAACATCTGGTTAATGTAATTAATGTAACTGAAGCATCAAATACTAAAAGGAGATCATCATTGGTAAAAAGCATTTTTTTTTTACTCTCTTACTTGTGAACATACCTAGACCTGGAATATATGAAATCACACCGCCCTAGTTCAAAACAATTTTAAGAAGGTATTACAACACAAACAATTTGCTTTCAAAAGTTATAGGATAAAACACATATTGTACCATATTGTGACAATATGGTACACTTCAGCTGGCAGAACCACACTCTTAATGATTTGTTAAATCAATTTTATATTGTATACAGCATAGAAATGGCAGGCTAGTCTTGTTTTTAAACAAGGTCTAGCAATTAATGTATTTGTGCAGAGTTCACCTTAGACATATCAAAATGCTGGGTTAGGCAGATGCTTCTGCAAAAGTCAAGCATGCAACCTCTTTTGTCAACCCTACTCAAAATGGCCACAGTTGCCATTTTTCATACAAGAGGTCTGCATATAAAAGCCTAAACTGGCCAACAGGGGTTTCATCAGATCCTACCAACTGACCATATCAACAACAATCAACATTAAAATTCACAGTTAAACTCTGAACAGAATACAAATGTCGGGAACCATGATGAATACAAGATAAATGATATGACAAAATTACATACCACATTAATTTCTGTCCATGATGTTGATATATGGGCACCTTGATTCAGGCAAAGTATGGGAACATTATTATTACAGTTAGTTATAAAGTCACATGTTACATGGTACAAATGTTTAGATTTAGATTTAGATTAGTCTAAGACTGTGATGGCGAACCTATGGCACACGTGCCACAGGTGGCATGCGGAGCCATATTAATGGGCACGCCAGCTCAGCTCTGGGGTACATGCGTGTGCTGGCCAGCTGATTTTCGGGCCTTCTGGACCCACCAGAAGTAGGGAAACAGGCTGTATCCTGCCGCTGGAGGGCCTGTGGAGGGTGGGGAAGACCCGTTTTTCTTCCTTACCTGGCTCCAGATCTTTTCTATGCATCTGGGAAGGGCAAAAACAGCCTTTCCCACTCCCTTGGAGGCCCTATGGAAGCTGAAAGGGCCCATTTCCCGACTCCCGGTGGGACAGGAAGTGACTTTTTTCCTGTCCCCAGCCTCCAGAGACTCCTAGAGAGGCTCCTAGAGACTCCTAGAGAGGTTCTGGAGGCTGGGGACAGCAAAAAATGTCACTTCCTGTCCCACCGGGAGTCGGGAAATGGGTCCTTTCAGCCTCTGTAGGGCCTCCAAGGGAGTGGGAAAGGCTGTTTTCTCCCTTCCCAGATGCATAGAGAGGATCTGGAACCAGGCAAGAAAGAAAAACTGGCCTACGAGGCCATCATGTGCCAGGAGCGGGGGTGGGTGGGGTTGCGTGTGCATGCACGTGGGCACGTGCGTGCGTGACCCTCCCCTGCCCCCCCTCTCCTGGCACACAATGGCAAAAAGGTTAGCCATCACTGGTCTAAGGACTTGGGATAGGATTATTTATTTATTTATTGTATGGCAAGTGCATGGACTTATAGTGGTTCAAATGTTAATGTTCAGTCACTCAGTCATTCAAGGACAGGGGAATCTCTATTGAAAAAAAATCAGACATTGGGCCAGTGTAAGATCTTGATGGACATTCGGACACAATGTCATGGATAATTTGTCTAAGAGCACCACAGTCACACTGAGGGGTAGAGACAAGACCCCACTTAAACAATGAGTCCTGGCAGACACATGTTGGGTACAGATCCTATTCAGAGTTGACCAAAGCTGGCGAGGCAGGTCAAAACCTGGGACTTTTTGTGGGATAGGAAGATGTATATTGTTTGATGGTGGTTAACTGTATTGCCACAGAATATAAACTGTATGACCTTCTTGCAGCTACTAACTATGTTGTCAAATTCAAATTTTGAAGAGAGGTGGCATTTACTGTCTAACTGCCTTCTCAGTTCTGTCTTTATATGCATTTGTACTTAGGTATTGGTCATTATTTTTTTATAGTCTGCAATTCAAATGAGTTTTGGATGGCTTAAAAGTAAAGACTTCCTAGTCATGGCTGCCACCTGCTCTTTCAGCAAGAATCAAGAGTTCAGGAAGACCCTGGTTACACAGTTTCTGGGCTGGAAGTGCCTCCCTATCCAAAAATAAAGATACAAAGTTCCTAGAATTATAGGGACATAAAATCCACAACCATTTGGTCTTACTATCATCCTACCGTATAGACCTTTGTGTGAAGGAAAACTTTATTGCAAAATCTGGTTAAACTAGAGCAGATGTGCATAAATAATTGAAAGCTACTGAAAATCAAGGAGACCTAGGATGGATTCATTGCCAGCATCCTAAATTCCCACAGATGTAATCTATCGGTGGGATCAATATTCTGTCCATGACTAAATCTTGATATATAAAAGTGGGTGGTATAAAAGACACCCACTGGAGCCTCGTGAAGCTACCAGATAATTCTTATTAGTGAGAAAAGACATAAATTACCTACACTATAGCTGACCTCACAAATTTAAAGACTTTGTCTTCTTCCTAAGAACAAATAGTTCAGACTCTGCCCAGGTAACATAGCTAGGCTAGGCTTCAATAATATTAATAGGATCTGGACAGCTAAATTCAATTAAGCAATTCAATATATGCAACATAGTCCATACATTAATATCACTGTCAGAAAGTTAGTTAGCAAAAACCAATTCTTTTGACTGGCTTCATAGCCTATGTACATATACTGTATATGTGTATATGTATTTGTGTGTGCATGTACTGTATGTACATATATGTCCATTTGTGCTGTATGTACATATAAGTCCATTTGTGTCTCTGTATTATTCTATCTCTCCATTGATCTATCTATATCTCAAAACCAAGTACCATATGTTGAATGATTTGAAATACACACACACACACACACACATTCAGATATTTTATATATATATAATATGAACTGGATAAATTCTCTAACAAATACTTTAATACTATATATATATATATATATATATATTCTTCCTGAAACAGCTGCGATCACACACATTGCTCCTAGAAGCACGAAGCCGAGAACACCAGCCTGAAGATGACGAATGAGACTTCGTCGAAACGTTGCCAAGACACCTCCAATTTTATGCAGGACAAAACCCGAATAACCAAAGACCTACATACAAACACCCGTGAAAACCTCAGAATATATATATATATATATATATATATATATATATATATATATATATATATATATATATACATACAATATATACAATATATATATATTGTATTTAAGTATTTGTTAGAGAATTTATCCAGCTCAAGAGAAACAGACATTATTCAGTCTTGCTTGTGTTCCTCCATAGCAGATTTTTAAAAATAGTTTATTCTTGATAGTGCCTAAAGTGATTACTATACAGAAGGCAAGTCCAGCTGAAACAGAAAATGTGATATATGATGAAATATAATGAGCCAAAAGTTAAGTACCATTATAATTATATCCTATGATAAATTCAAGCTGGACACCTTAAATCTTGACCTCCAACTATGTTGTGAACAACTTGCCAAAAGTTCCAATGCTCAGATTTTTAGGTTGCAGAATATTTTTGCCCCTCAAGCTATGCTATATTGCAGATTGCCCCAGAAATATGTTTGTTAAAATGTATTATTTACAGTAGACATTCTTGTATTGTTAAACAGTGGTATATTCTATGTTATTTATTTATGAAAATAAATAAATAGTTCCACAATGGCTCTAGGCAGGTTACAAAAATACTATTAAAATTGTAATAATAAAAATATAGTCAAATCAAGAAAATATAAAGCATTAAGAAATTGAACCATAAATAAGAAAACATTGTGTCTTTATTAAAAAAAAACTTATACAATTGAATTGTAGAGAAACTGGCATTTTATTATTGGGCAGCTAAACCAAATGCATAAATATAGCAAAATAAAACAAGAGTAATTTAGAAAAAGAGCAGCTACAAAACAGTCATTCCCTTAAAGTCCCAACTTTCAACAAAGAGTTGTTTTGTAGCTATTTTTATACTACTCTGAGTAATAAATGAAATTGATATTAAAGTTTTATCATGTCTATGAAGATTCTGAATCATCTAGGTTGTCCAAAGTTGCTTTTCAAAGGCAACTGCATTTTCTTTGTTTCTTCTTTGAAAATTTTTCATGTCTCATCCAAGAAGCTTCTTTAGTTCTGAACTGAAGCCTCATGGTTAAGAAGCTAATATTGTTTTGCTCTGATATTTGGTGTCCTCAAATAGAATAATAAATATCCCATTCCCAGAGCAAAACAGTACCCAAAACTTGAGTTGTTTAAATCCCTTGAAGAAGATAATGCAATTAATTATTTGATTTGTGAGTAAACACATTTGAATGTTGAATGAATGTTATCAGTGTTGCCATAAAATGGATATCATTAGCCCTGTAACACAAGGGAATTTGAATATTCACATAGAACTGCCATGATGATCATAGACAATCTATTTAGCAGAAGAATACAACCTTTTTTAAAAAAAAAATCATTCTCCATTTCCTCTTCCACTTCCTCCTTATCCTTCTAACAAATGCCCGGGGTCCTTGTTACTTTCTTGGTTGGTTGTTTTCTTGTAGATGTTTTATTACCAAATTAGATAACATTATCAGAGCTAGATTGATCCAGACCTCTTTTATTGGCTACAGAAGTCTACAGAAGGCATCGGATTCGACCGGAAGCGTCGCTGCGAGACAGTCGGGGAATTAGCAGGCTCTGATGAGTTGCGCAAAAATCCGGATTGACAAACCGCCGCCGAGGGGTCTTCAGTGTGTGTAGAAATGATTAAGTGATGATTTGGAACAATACATGTTAAAAGCTATATGATTAGAAGATAACAGCTAGAATATTTTTAAATTTAACTAAGGAAATTGTAATAAATGAAATATCTTTAATTGCATATTGTGATGAAAGTAGAAATTATTAATATCTACATTTATATTCTTTTTATTTCCTGTCTGAATATATAAATGAAAAAGATATTTACATAATTGATTGATTTATATTAAAATGTTGGACTGTATTATTTAAGGAAATATATGCTATAAAATAAATGGGTTTACTATTCCTATAAGAATCGAACAACTGTAACAACACAAAATTAATTAATTTGTTGATGGATATGAAAACATGAGAATGGGAAGGGGTTTAATATAGAATAGAAGGGAAAAATGGAATTTGGTTAAATTCCAATTTGGTTAGATGAAAATGAAGCGTAATATTGGTAAAAAATAGATGAGGTGGTATAGAAATTGTAATTTTAGTTGAAAGGACTAAAAACTGTTTAAATTTGTCAACCGGCCAAGTATTCTGTTCAGCAAAAAAACATTGTATGTTTATGTGTGTGTTTGTGTAAAAAAAAATTTTTTTTTCTAAAAAAAAAAAAAGTCTTTTAGGCATCTGAAGGTAAAACAGAAGCCAGAGGTGCTGCGCATGTCAATCTGGAGCCGTTTCTCAGCTACAGAGAGCTTTCTGGAAGGCTCTTATAGCAAAACGGAGGCCAGGGATGATGCGTGCGAGTGGCAGCAAGCGGCCACAGGAAAAGTGGGCCAGCAAGGCAATGCAGGTGTTGGGGTATGCGAGACCTGGTAAGTAGGGCAACTCCACCCTACAAGCCCACCCTAGCTTAATTTTTGTGCACCTTGCCCCACCCCCTGCATCCCAGGGTGGGCGGGATCTTAATTAGGGCTAATTTTGGGGTTAAGGCTTAATTTTACCATTCAAAAACATCAGAGGGCTTTTTTTCAGAGTGGGTCATATTATCGGGGAAACACGGTAGTTTGCCCTGTCAGTGTTGGTGTGAGTAGTCTTGGTGGTTCCTTGATTATATTGTTGTTGACTGTTACCTTGTTTGCCTGTGTTGATAGCTCCTTGATTAGGTATTGTTTATTTTTTATTGTTCCATGTTAATTTCTCCTCATCTGGGTATTGATGACTGATTAGGAGGTGTTTGGTCTTCAGGTTTCCTTTTTGGCTTTTTGATTCTCACTTTTGAATGCTATATAGATGTTGTCTACCTCTATTTATTTATAGCCAATTTCTTTGAGTCCCAGGCCTCTAGGAATTATCTAGAATTTTTGGACTTAGCTTGGCCTAAGATGTGCACACTTCCACAGTTGAACAATAGTTGTTTGTCCATGTGTTGTAAAATTAGGAGTTTTCATTAAATCTTCTGGCTTCTAGTTGGTGTTCATGGATACACTTCTGCATGTTTGTCCTACCTAATGGCTGTTGCAAACCTTATCCTGTATGTTGTAAATGACTCCTGTGTTTTCCTTCTGTGGTTGTAGAGATGTTTGATTTACTTATAATGTTTTGGAGGGATTTGGTTGGTTTGTGTACTATGGGGCTGTTGTGTGGTTGTAAATAGTTTTTTGATACTTACCAAGATGTTCTTGATCTAGGACAATGCTATCCAACACAGCTTGGGTTATGCTACATTGGGTTGAGCGACTAGGCACTTTTTTGATGAAATTGTGGGGATGTCCATTTTCTTGGAAGATGTTGTACTAACATCTTCCTACTTTTCTGATGTTCAGGGTTGTTGCAGTATTTGTGCTTATCTAAATAGTGTTCTTACACAGCTTCTTTCATTGTGGGAGGTGGTGATACTTTGATACTGGAGAAGTTTAATGATGTGGAGAGTTTTATGATAGACTTCTGTTTCTAATTTGCCATCACTGCATCTGCTGATGAGATGTGTAGTTGCTGTTTTTACTTGCCTAGCGAATTTTATTCCTTTGAAAATGTTGTTGATAGTTTTGTCCCTAGTTGATACTTTTCTATTATGACAAAGATGTCATCTATATGCCAGATCAATGCTTTGAGTTGTATGCATGAGGGTTCTATAAATTGCATTACAGGCTCTGCTATTAGTTGTGAAAGCAGTGATCCCATGGATCCCGTGAATTCTTTTATTTGCTGATATATTTGTTCATTGAACTGAAAGTATGTGGTTAGGCAAAGGTTAATAAGATCCATGATTCTGGTTGTTTAAATGTTGGTGAATTTGGTTAGGCCTGGTGTGCTGTGTACTTGGGCATGATATTGCCTACAAGTGTGTGTAGTTTTACTTTTGTATAGAGAAGTATTTTGACACAAGTATGATTAGAATTCTTTTTAATTTTGATATGTTTTTGAGCGCATAAAGGTTAATTGGCTTGTAATCAGCATCTTCCATATATATGTAAGAAATGGTAATTTTCATGCATTCCTGTCATTAATGTTAAAATGCTCGCCAGAGTATACCCAACATATTTGAGTATGTCTTTGTTCATTAGAAGATTACAGATTATTAGATTGTAATTCAGCTGCATGGGTATGGATGTTGCTATCCCTTTGAACTTTCATAGTCTCCCATGATAGACATCTTCAAGTATCAAGCACAGTTGCACAAATTTATATGGAGTTTGGGAATTATAGTAGAAAAAGGCATTCAAATACTAATATTGTTCCTTAAGTACATTCTTCAGAATGCTCCAAACAGCAGTTTTAGCATATTAACCTATAGCAGGCATTACTGTATACCCTTCATTCTGCTTTTAAAGTAATGCATTTTGCATTATTATTAATCTTCTCATCGTTCCTATCACCCATCTCCTCCTACTTATGACTATATGACTGTAACCTTGTTGCTGGTATCCTTAAGATTTATATTGACTGTTTCCCTATGACTATCATTAAGTGTTGTACCTTATGATTCTTGACAAATGTATCTTTTCTTTTCTGTACACCGAGAGCATATGCACAAAGACAAATTCCTTGTGTGTCCAATCACACTTGGCCAATAAAAAATTCTATTCTATTCTATTCTATTCTATTCTATTCTATTCTATTCTATTCTATTCTATTCTATTCTATTCTATTCTATTCTATTCTATAGCAGACTTCTCAAACCTGGCACCCTCCAGCTGGTGTTACTCTTCAGAATTCCCAAACACAAAAGTCGCTGGTAATTCTTGGAATTGTAACTAAAAAACTAAATTGGGGAAATATTTCTGTGGTCAGCATTGGAGTTTACAACTTTATATAACTATATAATATGGTATTTAAGTGTATCATGTGAAATGTTTATGATACAACTTAAAGCAGCCAAAGTGTATTTGTTTTTAGTTAGGTTCACTCAAACACCAAAATAAATTTATTATTTTACTAGGGTGGGTATTTCCCTCATTCATATCACTAATTCCTTCTTTTTAACATATGCAAGCAACAAGAATTTATTGCAGCAACTATTTTATAATTAATAATTTATTAGATATTACAACCCTGTGTTGAGTCTCATCTGAAACTCAGAATGATTCTTTGGTCCTCGTTCTAGCATTTATTAAATATGCATTATTAATCTGAATTATGTTCTGTTTAAATATAAGCCCTTAAAGCAAAATTAACGATTACAGCATTAGTGTTTCTAAAATGGAATCGATTTTCCAACTTTACCAAATTAGTAGAAAGAGGAGCTGATGATATTGATAAATGTTACTTCAGAATTTCCAGCACAATAGATTAAAAAATTGTCTCTTTGAGCCAGAGATCTCTTCCTTTTTAATTTTACAACTGAGTTTTATCTACCAGTTAGGCTTTCTATGCTTTGAGTGTAACTATAAATTTATGCTAGGAATAGCAATAGGAGATTCTTCCATGTCAACATTTCTCATGGCAAAGACAATGCAAACACATAATAAAAGTGTTATGGCAGGCACAACCTTTCTTAACCATTCAATCATACATACTGAACAAATGCAGAAATCACTTTTACACATAAAAACACTAATAAAATTACAGAAATTATAGACATTTATAGAACACTGTATATACAATATAGAATAATATGAAGTATATTTCCTCCAATACAATGACGGTTTAGTTCAGGATAGAAATGGACAATGAGCAAAAAGAAAACCGACAACTATTTTTTTTAAATGAGGGAAATTAGAGAACACAGTATTTTGCAGAATTGATTACAGACTGGATACAGAGACCACAGCAGAGATTATATTGCTGTCACAGATTGGTGGATTAAGATGATGACAACAGTATATAGAATTATAGAAAAGTATAGGATCTTGCGTATAAGGGAAAAGAGCAATTGAACTTCTTTCATTCTCTGTTAAGTAAATTTACTGAATGAATGAATTATCACTGGAGAAATAGTAAAAACACAAATACAATATTACTGTGTTTCTCTGAAAAGAGGACCTACCCCAATAATAAGCCCAACCCTATTTTTGGGGGGGTGGGCCTAATATTATCCCTACCCTGAAGATAAGTCCAAGGGATAGGCATGGCCATCACGAGTGGTGCCATGGATGCGGGGGGGGGGGCAACTGTCTGTCTGCAGCTGCAGCCCACTAGCCCCTTGGGCACAAAAAGTGGCACAAATACCACTTTTGCTCTTCTCTTTCTGGGCACAGCACTTCTGCTTGTTGGGCCGCTTTCCTTTTTCCTTCTTTTGGGAAGGCCAGCGAGAGGCTTTTTGGTGAATGGGAAGAAAATAGGGAGGAGAATTTTCCTGTCTGTCATCCATTCCTCAAGCTCAGCACAGACTGAGGGAAGGATAGCAGGCAGGAAAATCCTCCTTCCCATTTTCCTCCCATTCACTAAAAAGCCACCTTTCTGAGCCTTCAGCGTTTGGAATGGAGACAATGGTATATCCACGGAGCATCCAGCTCATCAAGTCTGGCTTTCTGCACCTCAAAAAAAGTAAGACCGCCTCAAAAATAAGCCAAAGTGCTTATTTTCAAGTCTAAAAGAAACTAAGACTCGGTCTTATTTTCGGAGAAACACAGTATTTTTCCAAGTATTTTAATGGGTAGTATTTCAAAAAGCTATAAAACATATTGACCATTTAATATCAAAAATTATTATGGCAAGCTCTACATGTGGAACTGCTGCAGAAGCATCAAAAGTACATCAAAACAATACAGAGTGCAAAAATATAGAGGTTTCGAAAAAGGATTTACATCAGAGTTATTTTTAATTATTACTGTAGTAGTCTTATAACTAGAGCAAGATCTTAACTAAGTTCTATATAACATCTAGATCAATAGTTCTTCAAAGAAGGTGATTAAAGATAATATGACTAGAAATTATTGGGGTGTGGGAGGAGAAAGGAAAAAAAGGAATTTATTTCATATTACAATAATATTAAAAGTATTGAATTTTGTTTCAAAAATATCCTTGTGTAACACTTATTCCTGTGAATTTAACTATGGATGCTTTTGTGACAACTATTTGTACATTCAGATGCTTGATTAAGAAATGGAACTGAATAAACATACTCAACATAGAACATATTTGAGGTAGCTTGTTTATATTTTGTTTATTTAATTTAATTTAATTCCTGCGGGTTTTATGCTGTTCCATTTTAGACTGGTTTGCAAAAGCTTATGGTGACATAAAGGGAAATAAGGAAAATACTGAATCAGAAGGCAGGTTAGAAAGAGCCCATTAGTGCTGCGTGTGTGCATGCACATGCAATTAACAGTGTGATTCTAAGCAATATTCTTCTGAAATAAGGCCACTGAATTTGGGTATGAACCTTAACATTTGCTTTCATTGGATTGGCTTTTGTTTCAAGAGTTTGGCAGTTTGCCATCATTGCATTTCAAGTACAGCTCTTGAAGGCATAATTTAGCTCATAAGATTTCATTACATTTAACCCACCTACAAGAAATATTATTTTTATTTTTGTAGCTCCTTTAAGATGCTTGATGTCAAATTCGACTATCGGGTAACAAAAAATTTCACAAACCATGGTGACATTACTATAGAGGACTGCAACTGACATGCAATCATGAGACCACAGACAGAAGGCATGACTATTTAGAAAATTCAGAAGACATGAAAAGAAAATTATATATATATAAAATAAGTTTTACAAAACAACCATAAGAACCACTTCATCTGCATTAAGAGAAATAAAATAGCAGAAGTTAATTTTAAAGAACCATGGACCAGAAGACACACAGAAAGCACTGCTGCATATCTGTAAATGTTTCTTAGTTGCACTAATTTTGCTGCATTTCTAATACTTTCATATATTCATGGAGTTGTATAAGTGAAACAGGGTCTTTTCTTTCTTTCTTTTTCTTTTGAAATGATACAAATAAAATTGTCTTAAAATCTATTTCACTGTTCCTCAATTTGGTGATCACAACATTGATGTGTTGGGATTGCAATTCACAACACTCCCATCCAGTCCAGGTATTTGCAATGTTCTGAAAATTTATCCAGGGTATTGCTTTGGACAAGCCTGCCTTAAGAATGTCTAAAAATGTTTCAGTTAAGAGAACATCTTCTGTGCATTAATTCTCACACAAAATTCAAGGGCAAGCATAGTTAAGAACTCTGCTGTCTTCATTTTCCCTGCAAGATTTTGTATACATTAATTACTGAATAATAGATTAAATATCTAGCACAGTTAAAAGGCAGTATTATAGGTCTCAGCTTGTTTATGACTGTGACTATGTGTTATGTTTGATCTTTGTTCATTTTTCAAAGACGAATTTGTAAAGGTCTCTGATACTGACAGCTCAGGTAAATGTTACTAACACAAGCGTCAAGCTGGAAAATCTGACAACTATAGACAAGCAAAGTCATCCAGAAACAGTAGTGTCATCTCCTTGCTTCAGAACCTTCTCTCTCAAGAGATTCAGGTGTTATTTCCACTTGAAATAACAAATGTTAAGGTGGAAAAAAGAGTAAAGAGGCTAATAGGTATCTTGTCAATGCCTAGCAAGTTTTGTACTAACTGGAAAAAGAGCAGAAAAAGAGAGAGTGTATATATAATACAAGAGAGAGTGAATATATAATAAAAATATATTCTATAATTGTGATAATGAGTTATAGAGGATTTTCATGTCTTAACAAATTTTAATCATTATTACAGTGATAGTTACAGAATCCAGATACTTTATAGTTTCTGTTATAGTAACGTACTGATAGAGTTTATCACTATTTCCCAGTTTTTTAGATTATGAAATTAGGTGAAGTACACAATAAAATATACATTCAATTAGAAGTACAATTCATTACATTCATTACATTTACTTCTCAGTATAAAATGAAGATAGTTTTGTTTGTTTGTTTTTCTATAAGAACAGCAATTGGTATGGTTAACAGAAAAATCCATATTTGGATTTGTTGATTTAATCCAGCCACTGACTTTGGCATAACTATATATTGTATAGGATATATTTTACAGTATATAGAGAATAATATTAACAGTTGTCAATCCAACAGAAGATGAGGAGTAAGATGAATATTAAAACATACAATTTGATTCAGATTAATGAAACTTATTTCCAGTAAGGTTTCAACTGCAGTTCGGAACAAAGCAATCATTTTACTTTAGGGCAGAAATTAAATTTAGGCATCCTGCTGGTCAGAGAGTTGGTATTAGAGGTATTCAGAGATCATTTAGTCCATTTCACATACCTTATATTTGATGCAGGACAGTTCCGAATCTGTCCAATTCATTTGTCTAGTAGATTTGAAAGGAGATTCAGAAAAAAAAGAGACAAACGTAGGAAATCAAATGTCTAACAGTTGTATTTATAGTCAAGCTATAATACTGAGAACAATATTTTGAGACATGATCGTTTGATTTCCAAGCTGGGAAAAAAAATGAGTCTCTACGAGTCTCATAAAAATATTTTTTGACATTAAATAAAGGAGAACACTGATCACTCACCTTTCCTATTCAAATATAATATGTAAACACGATGCAAATATAGTTAGCTTTTTTTAATAGGGCAGATAATGGTTTACCAATAATTATTTTGCTGATTCAAGCATTATTTTCTTACCTTCTACTATCTATCTCTTGGACTCATAATTGGATTAATAAGCAGGCAGACCTAAGAAAATAAATGAAAAGGAAGCACTAATCACTTGTTTTCTTTCTTTTTTTTTATTGAAAAAGTTTTCAAATACAAATTTTCCCCCTTTTTTTCCCCTCTCCCTCCCCCTCCCTAACCCCCCCACCCATCCCCCCCTGTGACTTCTTCATAACAAAAAAAAACCTAATTCATAACGGATTACTTACTCCCTCCTCTAGATATTGACCTTTACTTACTAAAAATATTATTAATATTATAACATCCCCCTTTATCCATACATTTCAGAAAAGAGAAAAGAAAGGAAAAAAAAAGACATTATACTATAACATTATAGAATAACTTCTCCACTTTAAAACTATACGATAAGTCCTACTTTAACATTTAATCTTCTATATATGTTACTATAACATTTCAAAGCGGCCTTACCCATAAAATCTAGTTTAACATTTATTCCACTCTATCCATTTCCTCCACTCCCCTAAATATATCACTTAAAAATCCCTTTTCTTAGACTAATCAATCTACTAACTAGCTTATTCACCCACTATCATACAAAATTACCATACACAACATTTCTTAATATCTTTGATTCACTGCCCACACTACTTAAAAATATATGTCTATATTTTCCATTATATCTAAATAAAAAAAAAGAAAAGACAATGACTTTAAATTTATAATCCATATAGTATCTTCTTTGAGGTCTTTCCACTAGATTGGTAGAACCAACATCCATAATCGGGTAACATAGCTTGCTGGTGCAACAGTTTATTCAGGATCTTCAATCATATCTGCCCCCATCAGTAGTAAATATCTTCTTATATGTATAAAAGTAAAAACAACCACCCGAGTGACATTATAATTATATTCCATATAGTAATAATTGTGGGTTTCATCAAGATTATTAATTCCCATCATCGTAGTGGGTAACAACCCGATCTTCTGCATGCCCCAGCATCATTCTCTTGCCTTGTGATTCAAGATAATATAATATGTTTATCAACACAAAAAGAAATTCCAAAATGGATAATTCAAATCCATCAGTTTAAAGCTCGTTTCACGTCCCCAGATTACGGCCATGCAGAGATCTGCCACAATCCTCAGGATGATATTAACCAATACGTCGCCTCTTCTGTGTTTACACATAATCATTCATATTTTAAAGTCACTGGCTTCACTGTTGCCTAATTTAAAAATTTCTATTTTTATGCCACCTATTTCTCTTTTTCTTTTCTTTTTGTGGGTTTGGTTTCCATCCTGGTTTCCTTTCTACAATTTGTGTATCATCTGGTCGGTTTTTATTCTGCTTTGTAGATTGGTCTTGTTGGTTTTGTTTTTGTATCTCATGTTTCTTTTTTATCCCTTGTATATCCCCTAATTGGTTTCCATGCTTATCCTTGCCTTGATAAGTCATCACATTAAAATTAGATGCCACTTCTCTCAAATTTGTAGATAGTCCAGCTGGGGTATCCAATAAATCCAAAAGCAATTCATCTGGTACAGTCTCTATAATTCGATATTTTACCTTTATTTCCGGCTCCTTCTGCTTATCCTGTATTATACCTGAAGATGTTAAGTTCATTTTCAACCTATTTTGATAAAATTCTTCCGCTCTTTCAACAGTATTTAGCTGATATCTTTCTCCTTGGTATCTAAATATAATACCAACTGGGGCGTCCCACCTGAATGAGATATTTCTCTTTTTTAACTCATTCACCAGAAAACCAAATTTCTTCCTTTCCATCAATATCTTAGGTGGGAGTTCCTTGTAAATCCAAATCTTTCTTCCATACAATTGCAAATTAGAATTGAAGGAATTTTGAACGATATTATTCCTAATTTCCTTATCTGTAAAATAAATCACCACGTCTCTAGGCAATTGCCTTTGCTTGGCAATCCAGGAGTTGATTCGATAAACTCTGTCAATCCTACAAAACACTTCGTCAGGTTGAACCTTTAGAATCCCAGCTAGAAATTCAGAAGATATTTTCCTTAAATCATCTCTATTATTTTCCTGCAAACCTCTTAATCTTATCGCATATTCTGTGAAATTATATTGTACCATTAAAATCTCTTTTTCAATCTTCTGTTGCAGATTTTCTGCATTACCATACTTTTGATCAACATCCATTTTAGGTTTTTCTTCTAAGCTATTATCCTGAGTGTTTGTCAAATCATTTTCAATTTTTTGAATTCTATTGTCCAATTTATCTTGAATTTCTTCCATTTTAGACTCTAGTACATTAGTATTTGTGTCCAACTGTATCATAAATTCTGTAAAACCATTAGCCACTTTTGAAATTTTTTTCTCCAAAGAATCAAACTTAAATTTCACCAATTCTTTAATTTCTTTAATTTCCTGCTTAAATTTTTCAAGTTGCTGATTCACAATCTCCTCCCTTCTTTCAATCTCCTCTATAAAAAATTCTATTATATTAAAATCAGGTTTCTGAGACTGAAGAGTTAAGACTTGTTCCTTTAAGTTATTGGTGGGGGAATCCCCCCCCTTCTTGTTTATCTGACTTTATGAGTCTCTGTGCCATGTTTCCGCCCAGGCAGGCTTTGTTAAAAAAAGCAAGAAAGACTTCTTTCCAATCAACAACAATATCAGATCTCCAAGGGAAAAAAAAGGGAAAAAGACACAGGAGCGAAGTTTTGTCTACAAATGTAAACAGTGGTATTTATTCCGCTACATTGTAGTAATAGAAAACGGGAGGACTTTCCCTTTCAGCCTCTCCTCCAGCCGACGCCATTTTAAAAGGCTTTTTTTCCTCTTTCTTTTCCTCCTCTCTCTTAAGTAATTTTTTAAAAAATCAGTAAAATACTTGCGGTTCAGTATTACAGGTCCAGCTCACATTTTCTTTGAGTAGTCTGTTAAATTTGCAGGCTTGCTTTTGACGCCTGGCTCTGCATCAGCAGAGGTCTCCCAAAGCCCGGAGCAGCGGCTGGGGATACGGGGCATCTCATCCACTCCGTCCCAAAAGTAAAAAAAAAACTTTTGGGACTCCGCAGAGAGTTCTACCCACCCCTGCCGGCTCTATCTCTGTTTCCTCATGGAAACGGAGTTTTTTCGAGCCGCCATTCCGTTGTGAAGGCGGCTCTGACAGGCGATGGAAGCTGACGATCCAAAGGAACGTCTGGCAGCGACAAACAGCAAACCGGAAGTCCTAATCACTTGTTTTCTTGCCAGCATCCCATTCCTTTATATTATTCCTATATTCTTTAAACAGTCAAGTGTTTAATTCAAGTATACCCGGCTTTTTGACTAAGCAACTTTCCTTCAAATGTCCCTGTGAAAGACAGAGCATGTTGTATTAATTTTCTTGTAAAGTGACAAGACTTCGTTTTATTAAAACAATGTATACAGACACACATATATAGCCCAGCCTATAAATAAAGTTTGATTTTTATTTACAATATAATATATTATTTATTTTTAAATGATACCATTTGGACTCTGTCCTTCTTGACAGGTTTGCAACGGCCTTGTTTGCAGTCCACATTTAAGATCATATTTGAATAGAATTAGCACGGAGAAAATTATATTTTAGTCTTTTATCTCTTCTTTAGTTCAGGCTGCAAGGGGAGGAACCAAATGTCAATCAATCAGCATCTCCCTCTCTGATCAATCTGCTTTCCAGTCTTTTCTGATAATTAAAGTGTATTATAACAGATCACATCAAACATCTAAATGGCTGCAAACTACTTGAGAAAAGAATAGGCAAAAGGGAGAAAAAACATTACAAAGCCCTCCATTTCAAATCAGCTAAATAATGAAAAGGAAAGGAAAGGAAAGGAAAGGAAAGGAAAGGAAAGGAAAGGAAAGGGAAAAGGAAAGAAAAAAAGAAAAGAAAAGAAAAGAAAAGAAAAGAAAAGAAAAGAAAAGAAAAGAAAAGGAAGAAATTTATTAATCCAGTAAACTGTCCATCAATCAACTCCCTCTTCAAATAATTTTGAGATTCTTTTAAATGGAATTTTGAAAGAACTAGAACACTACCAGATTCTGGAGTTTTCCTGTTCTCTCAGTGATCATTTAACTGAGTTGTGTAACTGCATCTCAGCCTTCTGCTACTTCATTCCTCTTTTCTAATTTAGCTATCATTTCTACACAACACAAGACAATGCAGAGACAGGTCTGGGAGAGGTTCTTCCCTCAGTGTGGCTCAATTTATAGCTAAGCAATGTCCTCTTACAGGTCCAGCAGTCATCTTGATGTTTGAGCAATTGGCCTCCATAAATGAGAACCTGGACTAATTAAAAAGTGACTTGAAGGCTTTTGTCTGAAAGCACTCTGAAAGACTCTGCTTTTATCAAAGCCCAATGTGACAGATCCAGTTAAGCAACAGTTCCTGGAAAAGAGAGTCAAGTAATTCAAATAAAGCTGTAAAGGCTGACAGTAAAGTCCAAGTTAAACATTATTCCTCTAATGCAGGGGTGTCAAACACAAGGCCCAGGGACTGTATGTGGCCTGCTGGTTGCTTAGATCTGGCCAAAGACGCATGGAACGCTGTTACCTTTCCACCAAAGGTGGCCCCTATTTTTCTACTTGCATTTTTTTTGTGCTTTCGAACTGCTAGGTTGGCAGAAGCTGGGACAAGTATGGGAGCTCACCCCTTAGTTGACTTATTCATATAAAACCTCTCTTGCATGAAGTTTATTGGCTGCCAGTTTTCTTCTAGGTGCAATTCAAGATAATAACTAGGTGCTAGTTATTACCTCTAACTCCCTATATGGTTTTGGGCCAGGTCATTGCAGGCCCATCTTTCTGTAAGGACATCTATCCATTCAATCAAATCAGATGGGTGAGCATTCTCCCAGACCTTTCCATTAAATATTTCCACCTTCATTGCCATCTTATGGGAGTTGGAAAGTTTATCTTTCCCGTAGCAGTTCCTATTGTATGGAACACTTTCCCCCTAAGCTTTAGCAGCTCTCTACCCTCCTAGGCTTACAAAAGCATTGAAAACTTTCCCAAGTCCTGGGACAGCATGAGATCCTTAACTTGATGCCAATTTTTAATGTTTATAGTTTTAATAATTTAGTATGATTATTATTTTATTATTGATATTGTTTTAATTATTGATTGGAAACTGTCCAAAGTTTGATATAAGATGAGGAGTTAAATCAATCAATCAATCACTCAATCAAAGAAAAAGAGGCAGATTATGAATAGATCTATAACAATAAAGAAAATTTCTGAAGCTATAAAATGATTAAACTAGGAAAGATACTTGGACCAGATGAATTATCAGGTTTTTATTATAAATGTTTTGGGATGAACCTTTACAACCTTTACAAAAGATAATTACATATCCTACAAGAAGAAAAGATGCCAGAAAGTTGGAAAGAGATTAATATATCATGGATATCCAAAAAAAGACAAGATTTGAGTATAACAAGAAACTATAGGCTCATATCATTATTGAATAATGACTACTAGTTGTTCACAATGATTTTAGATGATAGACTGAATATAATTTTGCAAAATAATTCATGAAGATCAATGTGGGCTTTTACCTAAAAGACAGTTAAAGGACAATGTTAGAAATATGTTGGACATTTTGGAATATTTGGAGCGACATAATGAAAAACAAGTCTTATTGATCTCAAATGCTGAAAAGGCCTTTGAGAATTTGAACTGAGCTTTCTTTTTCAAGGTTTTGGAAGATATGAATTTTTGAGAGAATTTTATAAAGTGGATAAGATCAATTTACACTTCAGAAGGGAGCACAAATAATTGTAAATAGAGATCAAAATCTTTTGCTATATAAAAAGGAACAGAAGAGGAATGCCTATATGTCTACTCTCTTCTTTATTTTGGTTTTTGAAACACTGGATAAAGCTATAACAGTTGTGGTACTGAAAATAAAAATGAAACTTATAAATTAAGGGCTCCTGCAGATAACTTAGTTCTATAAGATTATTTTAAAGGAATTGAAATATTGAAAGGAAAAATTTAAAAAATGGTACATTAGTAGATTTCAAGATTAATAAACAGAAGACAGATATTAGCAAAAAATGTGAAAATAGATACAATAGAATTGATAAATAAAATTGATTTTAAGATGATAAGAAAGTAAAATATCTGAGTATTACTATGACAAATATGAATTCATTCAAAACGATTTTGTTAACATGTGAATTGAATAAAAAAAGGACATATTTTAAGATAAGAGAAATTGCAACTCATTTCTCAGGAAAATTTCTGTGAGAAAAATGAATTGTTTCATACAATATGTTTTGATAACTGATGCACTATTTAAACAGTTACAGATTGATATATCTAAATTTGTGTGGCAGACTGAAAAGGACATCAAATATAAGATGTTATAGATCAATGATGGCTAACCTTTTTGCCGTCGCATGCCAAAAGTGGGGGGAGCACAGAGGATCATGTGTGCGTGTGCCCATACCCATAATTCAATGTGCCCACCCTCTGCACATGTGTGTGCGACACCCATCCCATTCCACCCCCCCCCCGCACCCCGCCACTTTTGGCACAGTGGGCCTAGTAAGCCTGTTTTTCACCCTCTCCAGTCTCCAAGAAAGCCTGTGGGGGCCACAAACAGCCCATTTGTCAATTTCCGGTGGGACCTGAAGTCCTGTTTTTCACCCTCCCCAGGATCCAGAGGCTTTCTAGGAGCCTGGGAAGGGCAAAAATAGGCCTCCCCCCCCGGAAGAGCCCCAGAAGGCCCAAAAATCAGATGCACATGCCGGAGCTGACCTAGGACAACGTTCGCGTATCCACTAATATGGCTCTGCGTGCCACCTGTGGCATGCATGCTATAGGTTTGCCATCATGATTATAGATGCAAAGGAAAGAAGGAGATTGTATTTACCTGATTTAAAATTGTATTTTTCAGCTGTAATTACTAAAATATGTGTAACCTTTTAATGAAATTTAAAACAGAAGAAGTAGTAAAATGATGTATAATAAAGTGGCTAAAATTTTTGGTTATAGCATACATATTGAATAACATGAAAATATATGTGTGAAAGGATTGAAAATTGTACTATGTTATAATCTTAAAGAGATTCTTTTATAAAATGAGGTACCATTGGTATGTCACCAAATTTCTGGAGTGTATTATTTCAAATTTATATTAAATGTTTAAAAATGTAAACAACAAGAAAATACATTATGTCATGTCTGGTTGTAAGAAATGTGTAAGAAAATTATAAAATTCTGGATTTAAATAAAGTCACTGGTCCAGAGCATTTTAAAGAGAAATATTCCACAGGGTTTGGGACACAGCAGAAAAATATTATCTCTTTGATTTTTCTCTTTTCCCCCCTTTTTCTTACTTTATATTAGTTTGTATTCATCTTTATTTTCTTTAAAAAAAATTAATACAAGATTTGGATGTGCTTTTTTAGCTTCCATTTCCAATTTCCCAGAAGCCTGAAATGAATAGGAACAATTTCACACAGTTTCTGCTTATCAGGTAGCAGAGCTTGAAACAGTGAACAAAATAAATGAAATAGAAAGCCTGGTCAATGACACTCTTTTCTTGCAGCCTTCATTACTTATTATTTCCATCCAATCAACCCACATTGTTATTCATTATTCATTCAGTACTATTAGTATCAAAACAGGTCTTTAGCTTCATATCTTATCGCCAGTCAAAGAAAATACCTAGCAATTGGTAAAGTGAAGGACAATACAGTCATTTAAATAACATAGTTTCCTTTTCACACTAGTATGTATTTTGGGTTAGAATCCATGTAAAATAAGGAAGCCTGGACAATCAGCTTTCAGCAACAGTATCCACAGTTTGAGAGATTTAGCAGTATAAGACATAAGAATTTTCCTAATCTGAATTTTGATTATTCATATGATTTTCCACCTTCATGATTATCTTTGCTACATTATATTATAGCAAACCATAATAAATGATTCTGAAAAACATCCCTGAACATTCTCTTAAAGGAAGACAACATAAATGCTCTCTATTTTTGTCAGCTTAAAGTCAGATGTGTTGACTTGACCTTCAGTTTTAAACTCAATGGGCACATATAGGTGACATAAACAACTTCAGCTGAAAAGGTCAGGAAAGCTGCTAGTGCACTTTTCCTACTGAGATACTTGTAGGAAGCAGATGAATAGGTTTATTTTGTCAAGAGTCAAATGCATTATGAGATGAATGACTTCATGTGAAGATGGGTGTTTTAAAATCTCTGATATGTCATTTCTGAATCTATAATCAGCAGACATGAATTCTTTATAGAAATGTAATTGAAATAGTTATTTTGCCAAAACTTTGAGGAATTTTTTTCAATTCTGGAAGTATGGTAGATTTCAGAATTCAGTAAAAGGTAAGTCTTCCCAGAGTTTAGATTGACTCCCAGTAATTATATGAACAAATCAGTGGTGGGTTGCTCCCAGTTCTGTCCGGTTCTATAGAACTGGTAGTAAAACCGGCGGGAGGCTCCACCCACCCGCCACAACATCATCATCAAGACAGAAGCACTTGCGCACACATGGTCCCACTGTGAACCGGTAGTAAAGATAAGTGGAACTCTGTTCTGCCCCAGCTATGGACCCCAAAGAACGCAACACACACAAAGTCCGTTCAAACCTTAGTTTACTAAATAAACCAGTTTTTTATAACAACAACTGTTAATTAACTGCATTAACAGCCACCAAGAATTCAAAGAATAATACTGAAAGCTTACTTACTGGGCATTCTGTAGTTGACAGAATGCCCAGAAGCAATTTGCAGGAAGCTGATAAGATAAGCAAGACAAGACATGAAGGTATGTGAATGAAGTTGTTCCCGCAAATTGCTTCAGTTGGCGTTCCTCCTTAAATAGGCGAAGGGAGTGGCCAATTAGCCACAAGCCTTACTCTCGAGGAGACCTTCTCCTGAGGACCCACTCCTGCCTTTTGGCAGCTCTGCGCACCTGTGCATCGAGAAGAGGCTCCTCCTCTTCGTCCTCTTCACTTAAGGAAGCTTCTGGAGATTCTGAAGGCCCTGGCTGAATCCTCGCCTCTGGCACCACATCTTCTCCAGCCTCCTCATTGTCTGACTCGAGTGCCAGCTGCACAGGCTGCTGGCGCAGCACCACACCAGCCTCCTCGCTGTTGGAATCAGCTACTAGCTGCACAGGCTGCTGATGGGCCACAACAAACTCACCCTTGGAACAAATCCATGTAGTTTACTTGGAAACCAGTGGCAAATTATTTATAGTAAATAATAGTAATAATAAACAATAGCCCAATCAAGGAACTGCCAAACAACCTAACAGTAAACAGCCCAACCAAGAACCTCCAAGACCACTCCCATCAATACTGATAGAGCAAGTCTCTAGAATATAAACTGAAAGTAAATTACTAGCACTAGCTGCACAGTTACTAGCACTGACAATGTTACCTAGTTTGCGTAATGAAATGTCTGCAAGAGAACAACATTTAATATGCATGTGTGCATGTTTCTGTTAATATATATTTTATTTGTGAATATTTTTGCAATGTACACAATTTTCTAATGCTCTGTAACATTGTAACCTTATTTTTGCTCACATTCAGTGAGTAATCATTTTACAGTTGTCACCTTGCCAATAAATGTTGATTTCATGATCTGTAACTGTTATATAATAGATTCAGGTACTACATGTTATTTGGAAGGGTAAGAGACAGAGGAAAGCATAATTATTCACTACTAATAATCCCTGCAATTGAGGATGGCTATCTAACTGTGACTAGGTAACTGACTTTTGAAAGTTTGTGTGATTGGAAATATACTTCCTTATGTGCATTTACCCAGAGGTCTATATTGGCTATATGTTGTTTAGTATCAGTTTCCATTGCCCAAAACAATGAACTATTTCTTTATTGTTGCAAAGAAAAATGTATGAATATGATCATAAAGACATAAAGAATCAAGTCTGACTCAAAGGAGGCTATTCTTTATTTTGGCACTGAAATGGGAGAACAGGAAAATCAATAGTCTTAAGTGATTGTTTAGGGTAGATAATGTGTTTGAATAAAATTAATTGGAGGTGATAAGGATTTGATGTTAACTTAGGAAAATAAATGTTGGAGGTTTAAGTGTTCAGTATATATTTGGGCTTTCTGCTGACAGGGAGTTTAATCTTAGTAAGGACTAATACATCACTTTCTAAAATTATAAAAAGAAGATATATTTACTGGAAATATATTATCAGGATATACAATTAACTATATTCTATATCTATCAAAAGAAAAGAGCATATTCCCTGTGACTTTGTACAAGGCAAAAAGGCAGGTGAAAGTAACTTGAGTTCAGCAATCTTTGAGACAATCAGCAGGCAGAATAATAAAGAGGGAAAACAGAATAAATCCTTAAATCCCTTATCAATACTGTCTTTTGTAGGTCATAAGGTTCCCAAGGATCACTCCTGTTGGATTTATACTTCCAGTGGTGCAAACAATTTGCATTTTCTTTGAGAGTGATTTAAAGAAGTAATGATTCTTTAATTATTCATCACAGAGAATTTTTTCTAAGCAGGAATTGAGAAGAAACTACTTTACCTGATTTACCTATCCTAAATCAAGAAAAGAATTACCTATCCAGTTTCATGCAGGCAGCTCCCGGACTAAAAGTAGACTAAAATACATATTGATCTGCACATTCATTCTAGTAATAGTGCCCTAAATAATTTTCATCATAATTTACATACATCTAATAGATCTAAGATCATGAAACAAAATTGTATCAGTCTAAATTAGTTTGAGTTTTTGCATATGAGAATGGAGTTAAACTAGATTCTATCTTATTTCGGTTTGAATCTAATTAGAAAACCCACAATAAAATGTTTTAGATGTTTCTGATTTTTTCCCCCTAAAACTTAATATTATACTAAGATTTTGCAGTATATTTATATAGTTTATTATCACTGTGCTGTTTTAACAAATGTCTATAATATTCCATGAATGTGAAATAAATATATAACTTTAATTCACAATAGTGTAATTCTAGTTTATTCATTTAAATACATTGTACAGTTATTATATTTTTATGGAAATAAAGGTGAATGTAGTTTATAAGGGGAAAATGTTATTTTTTACACAGAATATACATGTTAACTACAGATAAATTTTATACTTTGCATATTTTACTAAGTCACTGATGATGTAATAAATTCAGGATTCTGCCAGTGTCCGTTCTAAATATAACAGCTTATTAAACAAACATATCTGTTTAGGACATTAAAAAATGAAACTAATAACTAATAAATCAAATTTATTTTTAATGAGGTTAACAGTATCCAGGACAGCACAATTCAATCATAATTTAGTATTCAAGGGTTATATTTATCAGCTTAACCAGGAAACAGTTTATGGACAATGTAATATTTAATTGAATTTAGTACAGGAAGTCAAAGAATAAGTTCAAAGAAAAACAAAAATGTAGGAGATTCCATAAGTGATGTATCTTAATGGAGGCATTGATAAAACTTAGTTATAGATGATAAAAGAGAAACACATGTACAGATGCAGAAATACGAGTCCTAGGCTTTATCAGCATTAGAAGAGTCATCATTCTCTACATTGTAATTGTTTAGGCCGCATCAATCTAAACATTATATTTTAGAATGGACATTGACCAATTAGAGCATATCCAGAAGACAGCAACCATTTGTTAAGGACAGGAAAGTAGCATTTTTGAGGTAAAGTTGAGTGTTTGATATCTTTACTGTTGCAATATTTTCAGGATCAGACTCAATAAGTTATGAGAGAATTAAGAGTTCAAATATATTTTCTTTTATTTACATAAGGCATTCTATATTCACTGAATATTCACAGATAGAAGCCAAGAAGAGAGTGTGTGTGGCTCCTTATATATACAATGGGTGGAGCTAGATATGGGAGTGGTGAAGTATGAATACATTAAGAAGTGAAGAATAAATTAACCCCTGACATCCCGTTCATATACTATTTACACATTAGAGAATAAGGCATTTACTTGTGACAAATCCCCCTCTAAATGCCGATTCGATATGCTACATTTATTACATTCAGATTCAGAACAATATAATACATATAATTTGGAAGTCAAATATTTATGTTGCTTAGATGGCAAAGGCTTTGTCAATATGTCAGCTAACTGTTCCGATGTCTCACAATGCACTGCCTTAATAAATCCATCTTGAGATAATTGTCTCACATGTTTAAATTTTATGTCTATATGTCTAGATCTCTGTCCAATGGCGTCGGATCTAGATATTTCAATGGCTGCTTTATTGTCTTCGTGCATGACAAAAGGTAGTGCAGGTTTTTTCCAAACATCAGAAATCAGATCATTAAACCATACAAGGTTATTTGCTGCTTTAGATAAACAAACATATTCCGCTTCTGTTGTTGAAGTGGCCACTAAATCTTGTTTGCCAGTGTGCCAGTAAACTGGACAATCGTTTAGGAGAAATAAGTAACCAGATGTACTTTTTCTGCATGAAGTGTCTCCAGCCCAATCTGCATCTGTGTAACATGTGAGTTTCGGTTCCTTGACATTATTAGGTTCTAACATTAAGCAAAAGTCTAATGTGTTTTTTAAATATCTTAATATTCTTTTAACAGCTTCCCAGTGATACATAGTTGGTTTGCTGACATGTCTGGACAATAAATTAAGGGGTAAAGCGAGGTCAGGTCTTGTCCAATTAGAAATGTAAAGAAGTGAACCTATGATTGATCTATAGAACGTGTTATCTTTGAATTCAGGGGATGATTCATCAGCATTTCTTAGGAAATCAGTTTGCATTGGAGTATCGCAGGGTTTAGCATCATTTAGGTTACATTTGTTCAAAAGTTCTGTGATCTTATCTTTCTGAGAAAGCTTGAATCCCCTTTTAGTCTTACTAATTTGAACACCAAGATACTTATTTACTTTACCTAAGGATTTCAATGAGAAATGTTCATTTAACTTTGTTACAAATGTTTCTCTTCTTTCTTTGTGATTACCTATATATAAAATGTCGTCCGCATAGATCAATACAAATTCTATGTAATCATTACCCTTTTTAACAAAGAAACAATTATCAGCAGTGGTAGCATTGAATTCCATAGTTCTTAGTACTTTTACTAAACAATCATACCATCGTTTACCAGATTGTTTTAGCCCATATAGACTTTTGTTTAATAACCAAATCTCATTCTTATTTGTATATTGACTGTGAGGTGCCCTTACATATATTTCCTTATCTAATTTTGCGTGTAAATACGCAGTCTGTATGTCATACTGGAATACATCGAGATTGAGTGCTGATGCTACAACTAGAGCCGTTTTTACACTTTCAGTTCTTACTGTGGGGGAGTAAGTGTCAGTATAGTCCTTTGGATATTTCTGTGCATAACCTTGTGCAACTAATCTAGCCTTATATAGAGTATTGCCTCCCTCTAAATTTTTAATTTTATATATCCACCTAGTACCAATAATTGTTTTGTCCTTTGGTGCAATCGCAGGTGTAAATACATTTAATCCTTGTAAGCTTTCCATCTCTTTTGTCATTGCTAATTCCCACTTTTCTTTTTCTTTAGGGGGAAGTTTTAACACTTCCTCATATGTGCTAGGTGTCATAGTTTCTCCATCCATATGCATTATATAATCTTTATATTTATTTGGCATTTGGTTTCTAGTGTTTCTAATTGGCTTCTCGGGTTTACTATTATTGTCATGCAAATATCTTGCTTCCTTTTTTGTTAATGTATCTGTCTTTATTTTGTGTTGACTGTTTGTCCATGTTTTGGTTTTGTTTTTATATTTGTTGTCCTTTTGCTTTTCTACAGTTCTTTTCTCTTGGGATATAGTATCTGTGTTGTTGTTTGGGAATATTTCATTAAGATGTATTCTAGACCAGTTGGCCTGTTCATGAAACACAGCTGTTCTGGAAACTATAAATTTGTTATTATTATCAATGAATCTGTATCCTTTTGTACCTGTCTCATATCCCATAAATCTAAGTCTTCTAGACACATTTTCTCCCTTTCTTCTTAATTGTTTAGGTATGTGTACGTCTGCAGTGACTCCAAAAATGTGCATGTGTGCTAGTTTTGGTTTTCTATTATACATCACTTCATATGGTGTCTTATTCACAATGCTGGACCAAGTTCTATTTTGTGTGTAATTGGAATATTGTAGGGCTTCTGACCAGAATTGTTTGCTTAAGCCAGCATCTTCCAATGTGCATCTAATCATGGTTTGTAATGTTGAGTTCTTCCTCTCTACAATTCCGTTCTGGAACGCGGAACATGGGCTAGATGTGTAATGTAACATTCCTCTGTCCTTCAACCATTGGGAGAATTCCTTAGACATGAATTCACATCCCCTATCTGTCATTATTTGTTTTATTTTGATATTGTGTTGTGTTTCTACGCGTTTGTAAAACTCCTTAAATTTTTGAAAGGTTTCATCTTTGTGTTTTAATGTGTAAACAAATCCATAGCGACTATAGTCATCCACAATAGTTAAGAAGTAACATTTTTTATAAATGATTGATGGAGTCAGTGGACCAACCAGGTCCATGTGTACTAAATCAAAAATCTTGTTAGTTGACCTTGTAGATTTTCTAGGCCTGGGACTAGTTTTTAGTTTTGTAGATTTACATACTGAGCATTCCAAATAGTTTTCACAATTTTGCGTGTTCAGTCATTTTCTGTACTACAGGAAAACTGGCATGTCCTAACTTCCTATGTAAGACATGATCACACTCATCATGAATTGGCTTACCTATTTTTGGTTTTTTCTCATTATGTGCATCCTTGTTATCATGAGCTATTTTACATTCATCATTGTCACTGTTGCTAATGTTTTCATTATCTATTTCAATACAATCTTCCATATTTGAATCAATGTTGTGTAGCCATTTCTCTTTAGTTATTAAATAAGGTAGGCCTCCTTTAATCATTACTGTACCTATATCTGTTTTATTTTTCTCCAAAGTTGCTTTTCCTTTTGAAAACACAATATTAATATCAGAATCTCTGCTTAGTTTTATGGCACTTAATATGTTATGAGGTATCTCAGGTATCAGTAATACCCCCTCTATTTTTCCTATACCAGGCAAGGTTACATTTCCTCTTCCTAATACTTGGACCTTTTCTTGGTTGGCTACCTTTATTACAAATTTGTCTTCTATAAATGAAGATAGTATGTTTTTATTATTAGTAGTATGATTGGTTGCTCCAGAATCAATAAGCCAATTATTATCCTTAGTTTGCTGTATGTTAGTGTTGTCTTGCTTGTTTAGTCCATTTAGTGAACCAGATTTTCTGTCCTTTGAATTATCTCTACCCCCTCTATATTCTTTGTAATTTGGTGGGCTTCTATATCTATGTCTATCAATGGAAGACTGTCTATGGATGTATTTGTTTCTGTGTTCTGACCTATGTCTTTCTTTTGTAATTTTGGGACAATCTCTTCTATTGTGTTCCCTGGATCCACAATTGTGGCATCTGAATGTTTCATTATATCTTTCTTGGAAAACCACTTTTCTATATGGTTTATGTTCAATGTGATTGCTAGAGCGGCTCTTTCTTGAATTGTCTTCAGCTATTAACTTATTGGATAGACTTTCTATGGATAAATATCCAAGATTGATTGTGTCTAAATGTGACATATAATTGTCCCATGATGGGTCAAGTGAGTTTATGATAACACTTTTCATTGTTTGGTCTGAAATCACCTCCCCCCTTAAATGTAGCTCAGCTCTTATTTTGTTTAAAGATATTAAATGTTCACTTATGGAAACCCCTGGTTTTATCCTAGAAGAAAAGAAATATTTAGACATTCTTGTGGTGGTAGCTACACTATCACTGTGAAACAAATTGAACATGCATTGAATAATTTCTGAGACAGTCAGATTTTGCTTAATACTGTGATACATGGCAGGAGACACACTAGAAATTAATAAGAAAAATGCTCTATGGTGTAAGCAGTCTAACTTTAAAGTCCAAGGTCTTTTTGGGGGATTAGTGATGAAAAACAGTAAGTTTTCTTTCATAAAGACCACCTGGAGTTGCTGATACCATTCTTGTAAATTAATGCCATCTATTCTCAGCTTTGGGAAGTCACTGGGCAAGTTTTCGACATTATTAGGTCCATTACTTACAACCGGAGGTAGTCCGTGGTCTCGTAGATGGTGAAAATTACAAAACGGCGTGGGAATGCTCGCGACGAGTCTGCAGGGTCCTTTCAGCAACTCATGTCTTCCCGGGCCATCTGCATAGTCTTGCGCATGCGCGTTGCTCATTTCGATCCTGGAGTCGTCGTGAGAGGTTCTCGTTGTTGCGGCTCGCTCGTTCAGCTCCTCCTCAGATGAATCGGTCTCTGGCTCGATCTTAGGGGTTCTGACGATGGCATTTGTTCTTTTTCTTCTCTTGAGTGCGTTGGTGCTTTCATCGGTCTGCGGTGTGGGACGGTATTTGCAGGGCTCTCTTGGTTCAGGCGTCGGTGCTCTCGTCGTCAGGATGGGAGCGGGTAGATTTTGAGACGTTGACTTGCTCGTTCGTTTTCTGGTTGACTTTTTGGTAATTTTTAGTTTTGGTCCAAATGCAGCAAAAAGCGTTTTCATTGCTGACTTTATTTGAGTATCTGTTGAATCACCTTCACTTTCTGATTCTGATTCTTCTGAGGTGTTTGATTTTTCTTTTTCGTTTTCGTTATTCAGTAGTGCCTTTCGCGCCAGAAATTTTGAATCAAGTTCTCTGATTGGCTCTGCTTCGCTCCTTCTGGAGGTCTGTTGGAACCAAGATGGCTGCCATTCAAAATTTTGCGCGGGATCACCGTTTTTCTTCTTTATAGCGTTCTTTTCTTTAGTCGTATCACTTACTATTTTGGAGTCTTTTGACTTTTCGGTGGCGATGTGGTTCTCTCTCGCTGCTCCACTGTTTTTCAACATGTCTTGGAGGTTCGCGATGAGGCTTTCATCGTTTTTCTGGCTCTTTAACAGTTTTAATATTTCTGACCTGAGTTCGTTGTTTTCTATTTTAATTTCCTCTCAGTCACCATCTTCATCTATTATTTCTTCGTCTTCAGTTGTGTATTCTTCGGATTCTCTCGAAATTGCATTTGTGGACTCATCTATTATTTCTTGATCCGTTTCCATTTCTTTGCTGTATGCCCTGGTGTTGGGCCTATCTCTCTTAGACATATTTAAGTTTTTATTGAGTCAATTTAACCATCCTCTGCTACCAGCTTGTTGCAATATTTTCAGGATCAGACTCAATAAGTTATGAGAGAATTAAGAGTTCAAATATATTTTCTTTTATTTACATAAGGCATTCTATATTCACTGAATATTCACAGATAGAAGCCAAGAAGAGAGTGTGTGTGGCTCCTTATATATACAGTGGGTGGAGCTAGATATGGGAGTGGTGAAGTATGAATACATTAAGAAGTGAAGAATAAATTAACCCCTGACATCCCGTTCATATACTATTTACACATTAGAGAATAAGGCATTTACTTGTGACATTTACAACCTCAATGGGAAAAGCATGATAATTATCTTCAAGTATTTAAAAAGTTATCATATAGAAGTTGAACCAGAACTATTCTAGAAGACAGGATATAAAATAATGCATTTAAGTTTTAAGGAGTGAAAAGACATTAGATTGCCTTCAGGTGATGGACTGTCCTTTTCTGGAGAAATTTAATCAAGAGATTTAAACCTTCTTCCCAGAAATCAGTAATACTGGATTTCTATACTGGAGAAAGGATTGAAATTTATTATCTCTGAGGTTCACCCAATTCTTACATTGTATGATTCTGTAAGAAAATTACAAATAAAAGCAAACAAAAAACCTTTTATGATAGCTTTTGCACACTACATAATATTTATACACATATGCTAAAAGGCATGGTGGCAATTGTCACTGTCACAATTTAGTTTAGAAACAGAGAAGAAAAGAAGAAAAAAAATTATAGAAAGAAAGGAGTTCTGAACTGCTGAAGGAGAGAAAGCAGACGCAAAAGCCTTTTTTCAGTGCTTGTGTTACTGATAAGATACAGATTGACTTAGCTGATTTAGAATAAAAGGATGGAGAGAGAAAGAAAGATTCAAGAAAACTTTTTGGTCTTCTGTTTGGGTCTGAGGGCAGTTTTTATTCTTTCCTTACTTTGAGTTTTGGGAAATCATAAATAAAGAATCAGACAAAAAGAAGAAAGGAAAAATATGCATGTTACAATAGTATGTGGGATATTCAGGATTGGACAATGTATAGCACACAAAGGCCTTTGTGTGAACCAGTTTGATTTGTTTTAAGTACTAATATGCTTTATCTGGTTGTTATTAATTAATTCCTTTTTAGCTTGCTTGCTAATCATATTTTGCCGTCTCCTTTTCTCACTTCAGCAACCACTGTTCTGCTGTCAGCTTTGTAACCAACTCAATATCCTTTCGTCCCTTTATTCTGTATCTGGGGGAAAAAAAGAAACTTTTAATTTTTCTCCAAATTCTTTTTCTATCTCAGGTTTTTGATTATAAGTATTGTCAGTATGTCTTGGAAATCACCTGACAGTTTGGCAGATACTGTTTACTTGTTTTATTCTTTTTTCTTTCTCTCTCTTTTTTTTTGGGGGGGGTGAGAAAGAGAAGTGTTCTAGTGTAATTTTATGTAGGATGCTGCAACATCAAGGTTGTTGTAATGGCAACCAATTCAAAATTTCAGGGGATGTTTCAACTTCCCTCATCAACTTCTCTCTCCCATCGTTGCCCTTTATCTCTCCCATTTATCTCTCCAATCATTGCTACCTTCCACTGTCCCATTTGCTCCTGAGCTAATCTTTGACAACTTCTTTCTCTTGCTGTTGACAAGGTACACCTTGTCTGACCCTTTGTGAGGCAGCTGCTAGTATCATGAGGCCTTCCTGAGGCTGTGCATAGCTTTCTTGCTGTGTCTCGGCAGCGACCCGGCAATGGGGACGCTGCCTGGTGATTGGTTAAGGGGCGGGGCTGACAATAACGCGGGAGTTTAGAGTTATCTGATTGGTGATAGGACTGACGGCTCGGGTATAAAAGAGCTGTCAGCCCCTGACAAAGTGTTCTCCATTTTGTTGGTTCAAGTTGTTAATAATAAACAGTTCTCTTGCTTACTTCTCTCGCCTCATGTGTGAAGTTAGTGGAATCCAACACTGGCAACGAGGATGGGATAGATCCCCACCCCCCCCACTTTTAACTCGTAGTGGCAGAGTGAGAGGAAGAGAGAAGGGATGGCGCCGCCGACGTTCGCCCCATTTGACGCTACCACGGAGGTGTGGGAGGCATATATGGAAAGGTTTGAATGTTTTTTGGAAGCTAATGAATTCACAGACCTTTCCAGCAGTAAAAAAAGGGCACACTTTTTAAACTCCTGTGGGCCCGAAGTCTTTGCAACTGCTTGGGCTTTATTCGCACCTGACCCCGTTCACACAGCTTCCTGGGACAGCCTGAGGCAAAGACTTAAGGAACATTACTCCCCCACCCCATTTCGAATTGCCCGTCGTTTTAAGCTCCGGCAAGTCATCCAAGAAGAGGGGGAGTCGATTACTCATTACATGGCTCGTTTAAGAACAGCTGCCCTTGATTGCGAATATAGGGAACTGGACGACGCGCTAGTGGAACAGCTGGTGTGTGAGGTCAAAGATATCAGATTGCAGCGGCGCCTGTTAGCCAAAAAGAACCTAGATCTTCAAACTGCGCTCGAGGAGGCTCAGGCTGCAGAGATGTCTGAGAAGTCTACAGCGGAGATAAGGAAGTCCTACCCACCCTCCCGCATGGCCACAACCACAGTGAATTCTCAAGACATCACCTCTGATGAAACCTCGGATGAGGAGGCAGAGATTAGCCGGTTACAGGCATCAAAGACCAGGAATAAAGGGCAGCGATCATTTAAAAAGCCTCAAACCATCTGCCTCAGTTGCGGGGAGGAGCACCCGAGGTCAACCTGTCGTTTTAGATCAGTGAATTGCCGATGTTGCGGAAAGTTGGGACACATCGCAAGAGCCTGCCGGTCTGCACCGAAAACCCCTGCATTGCCAAAGCCACGTCGCCCAGCAAAGGAGGAGTGTTTCTCCGTCTCACGAGACCACCATATCACTGAGGTGACTGCTCATTCCAGGCCATCCAGAAACGCAAAAGTATCCATGACTATAAAGATCGAGGGTGTTTCCTGCCCGATGGAGGTGGACACAGGATCAGCGAAGTCCATTTTATCTTGGGGGGTGTTAAAGGGACTACTACCCAAATTTCAAAAGGGGCAGTTAAAACCCTGCCCGGTTAAGCTGAGGGACTACCAGGGTAATGTCATCCCAATATTGGGACAGGGTCAATTCCTAATCGAGACTGAAGGGTTTGTGGGGCACCTGCCTTTAATTATCGTTAAAGGTTTCCTTCCCAGTTTACTGGGAATGGATTGGTTTCATTCGCTGGGGTTGGGAATATCTGGGATTCACTCCATGTGTGTGAGCAATTCGGGTGACCTTTTCAATGAGTTCTCTGACATTTTCGATGGTTCTCTGGGCCAATATGTGGGGTCGCCTATTTCACTCAACTTAAACCCCCTGATCGCCCCAATTAGGCTCAAACCACGCAGGGTCCCATTCGCCCTTAGACCAAAGGTGGACGCGGAGTTAGATAAACTCATCTCCCAGGGGGTTTTAGAACCTACCGATCACTCCCGGTGGGAGACCCCCATTGTAGTTCCTATAAAACCCGACGGATCTATCAGAATTTGTGGAGATTTTAAATGTACGCTAAATAAGGCGTTGCAGGCCAATCCCTACCCTGTCCCTGTAGTACAACACTTGCTCCATTCCCTGGGTCCGGGGTCCATTTTTGCCAAATTGGATTTGGCCCAGGCGTACCAGCAGCTCCCGGTGGATGATGCCTCTGCAGAGGCTCAAACCATAGTAACCCACCGGGGAGCATTTAAGTGCCGGCGCCTGCAGTTCGGAGTGAGCATAGCTCCAGGCTTATTCCAAAATTTAATGGAGCGGTTACTTCAGGGGTTGCCAGGAGTGGTGCCTTATTTTGACGACGTGCTCGTTTCCGCCTCTTGTCGGAGCGAGCTCGTCGACCGAGTAAGAGCAGTTCTCCTCCGTTTCCGAAAATCTGGCCTCAAATTAAACAAAAAGAAATGCAAAATTGGCGTTCCACAAATTGAGTTCTTGGGCTATTTGGCTGATGCTAAAGGAATCCGCCCCACTCCCGCCAAAGTTGCGGCCATTAAACAGGCGCCGGTACCCTCCTGTCGCGCTGAGCTACAATCCTTTTTGGGGCTGTTGAATTTTTATAACGTGTTTTTACCCCACAAGGCTACCGTAGCCGAGCCCTTGCATCGGCTGCTATCAAAAGACGTTTCCTGGGTTTGGACAAAGGTGCACGACCGCGCTTTTCAAGCAGTTAAGAACCTATTGTCATCATCAGCTGTGCTAGTGCAGTATAGTTCAGTTCTACCCCTGGTTTTAACTGCGGATGCCTCCCCATACGGCATAGGAGCCGTGTTGAGCCATCGTTTTCCCAATGGGCTAGAGGCTCCAATAGCGTTCTATTCGAGGACGTTGTCCTCCACAGAACGTAATTACTGTCAGCTTGATTGGGAGGCGTTAGCGGCCGTAGCCTCTATTAAGCGTTTCCATGAGTATTTGTACGGCAGGGCGTTTGAGTTAATCACAGACCATAAACCCCTTCTGGGCCTTTTGGATGGTCGCCGTCAAACGCCAAATATCCTGTCCCCTCGTATGTCCCGGTGGGCTACCTTCCTAGCAGCCTATAACTATACATTAGTCCACCGCCCAGGTAAACTTATTCCCCATGTAGATGCCTTAAGCTGTTGTCCGTTACCATCACCTGTAGTTGATCCCGCACCGGCCCTGTCGGTCCTCCTCGTGGACGAATTGTCTCTCCCCGTGACTGCCACTGACCTAGCGGCTCACTCTCTGCACGACCAGGTCCTGTCCAAGGTCCTCCACTGGCTCAGTAAGGGGTGGCCTTTGGGGCAAGTTCCTATCCAGTTTGCCCCGTACCAAGCCTGGCGACACGAGCTGTCTGTCCACCTAGGTTGTCTCTTATGGGGTAATCGTGTCGTGGTACCTACATCCCTCAGGACCGAAGTCCTGGCTAGTCTGCACACGGGTCATCCCGGCGTGGTGCGCATGAAAGAAGTGGAGTGGAGTTATGTGTGGTGGCCCTCACTTGATCGGGAGATCACCGAGTGGGTGGCGGGATGCCGCAGTTGTCAGCTGTCCAGACCGGCAGTGCCATCCGCCCCTCCCCAGGAGTGGGAAATACCCAGGGGACCCTGGTCTAGACTGCACGTTGATTTTGCTGGTCCCTACAGGGGTCGGTCATTTTTGATTGTAGTTGATGCCCTATCCAAGTGGGTGGAGTTGGAACTCATGCCCTCCACCACCTCTGATGCCACGGTCCGGGTCCTACGTCGCCTGTTTGCCACTCACGGCATTCCAGACGTGGTGGTGTCCGACAATGGGCCGCAGTTCACCTCCGCTACATTTCAGGTTTTCCTTGCTAGTTTGGGAATCCGCCACGCACCTGTTGCCCCTTACCACCCAGCTGGAAATGGATTGGCTGAATGGGCCGTGCGGTCCGCTAAGGACGCGTTGGCCCGTTTGTCCCCTGGGGACTGGGACGAGAAGATAGCCATCTATTTGTCCACACAACATACGACACCGTGCCCCCTCACCCACAGAACCCCTGCGGAAGTATTAATGGGTCGTCGGCTGAGAACAGTACTAAATCGTTTACACCCCACCTATGCTCCTGAACGGTATCTAGGCGCCAGTGCGAGCATCAGGGCATTTAAGGAGGGGGACCTTGTATTTGCAAAAAACTTTGGGGGCGAACCACAGTGGCTGCCGGGACAAGTGACTGAAATAACCGGCCCCTGTTCTTACAGGATTATACTGACTGACGGCCGCTCGTGTCGCCGGCATGTGGACCAACTGAGACGACGACGCGAGACCCACCCGTGGGTATCGAACGAGGGTGTCCAGCAGCCGGCACCACCACACAGCCCCACTCTCGACCCGTTTTTACTGGGCAACTCACAGATCCCTGTCCCACCCAACCACCCACCATTTCTGCACTTGAGCAACTCACGAATCCCTGCCCCACCCAACCACCCACCGTTTCAGCACTCACCTGAGTCAGCCAGTTCCACAGACAGCCGGAATGCAGTACCTACAGCGCCACCTTCTGGGCCCGAACCATCGGGGGCGGAATCCGCTTCCGTGCTCCGACGTTCTTCTAGAGTACGCAGGTGCCCAGAATATCTTAAAGATTACGTATGTTCCATCCGGGGGTGAAGGAGTGCTGTGTCTCGGCAGCGACCCGGCAATGGGGACGCTGCCTGGTGATTGGTTAAGGGGCGGGGCTGACAATAACGCGGGAGTTTAGAGTTATCTGATTGGTGATAGGACTGACGGCTCGGGTATAAAAGAGCTGTCAGCCCCTGACAAAGTGTTCTCCGTTTTGTTGGTTCAAGTTGTTAATAATAAACAGTTCTCTTGCTTACTTCTCTCGCCTCATGTGTGAAGTTAGTGGAATCCAACATTTCTCAAAGCCTTAGAATGCCAATCTGAAGTAAGCATGAGTAGCAACTGACTCAGGAAAACCCACATTGCTGCTGTGGAGAACATGCCTCCACAGCAGCAAGAGAAAGAAGATGGCAAAAGTCAGCTCTGGTGACAGACCAGGTGGGGACCAAAAGGGTGGTAAAGTTCAGGGCAGCCAAAAAAATAGGGTAGAGATAAGTATGGAAGACGTTGAAGCAGAGGTGAGCCTATAACTTGACTGAAAGGGCTTCAGATAATCATCCAGGACCTTTTGAAGCTGTAGCACAACCACTTTTTCTACCAGCTTTATAAAGGTTATGCTTTATAACCATTTCATGGCCTGAATCTCAACCCCTAATTGCTGTTTTTTAGCTGCTGCTATTGAACAAGAAGGCATGTTTGAATAACAGATGAGTGATTGACAGGGATAACAGATGGATCTGCATTGTTTTTTTTCCTGATCATCTGATGCATGATCCAGCAAAGGCTTTATTTGCCCATTGGAACACAAGGTTGCTGTGTCCTTGAATTGGATTGCCCCCATGCAAGCTTCCTTTTCCTAAGGTTGGTCTTGTGGCATGCTAATTTGTGAGAGATGATTATTTGATTAAAAACATTATTATTATTATTTGGACTGATGTAGAATTATGAATGAGGATATGGAGATTTCATCATAGGAAACCCAAACATCCCATAGCTTATTTTTTAAATCACAATAAAAAAGAATATGTGGATAGATATCTCCTGCAATTTTTCCTTACACTATTCTGATGAATACGTAAGTCTTAAATCATTTTCATATTGCTAATGCACAGTTGTTCACATTTCTATTGTTTGAATAACTTGATTTCTGTTATTATTCATTATGTAATAAAGTTTGGAAAGAATTGGAATTATACAATTCAAAGTGCTATTTGTATATTCTAAATTTGAAATCAGTGAACCCAAACAGAATATTCTTCATTCTGTTTGAATAGCAATAAATAAATAATAAAGCCTTAGATTTTAGTGTGGCAAGACTTTTTAATGATGTAAAAGTGAAGACATTCCAATTATATTGGTATTTCTGCTGTTTTCAACATAGACCTCACTTTTGTAAAGATGTGCCAGCATATTAATTAGGATTTTAGCCATGTTGCAAGATCTAAGAAAAATTCTGTCTTTATCTCTGTTTCAAATAATACTTTAGGTCTACAGTTAGTTTTTTAATTTAAACAAAGTCTAAACTTTGACATTTTCTTTTGCAGAAACATATGGTCAGAAATAATTTAGTAAATAATAATCAGGAAATGAATACCAAGTTTTTTTAGCCATTAAAGAAGAAAGCATTTAATACCTCTTGAACTCTGTCAGTGGTTAGCTTTACATTTTTTTTAAAAAAAAATCTGCAGTTCATCTACCTATTTTTTTAAAAAAGAAAATCCTGCACAAACTGTGTGCCATTTCAATAAACCTTATTTCATAGTTTCCTGTTACATCTGGAAACTGAAATATTTAATCAATTTGTAATAACTGTTCTGAAATAATGCATTTATTTTTGGAAATAGTGTATGCAATTCAAATAAACCATGTGCTATTTGTTCAAAAATGCATATGCAATAAACAAATAGCCAATGATCCAGCATTTTTTAAAAATATATATTTAATTTTGCAACTCCACAATATCTTTCCATTTTCTATTACTCAATCTATTGATAGAGATCTCAAAAAGTAGTTAGCTTGTGCCATCAAACATTTCACTCCAGTTTAGTGTTTATTTATGCATTATTTCAAGATTTTCAAAAAAAAATAATAAATTCATATCCACTTCACAGTAATCTTTATGTATGTTGTTTTCTTTATCTTCAAACTAATTCATAGAAAAAGATTATGAAAACTAACTTGCATTGCCTACTTTATCAAAGAAAAAATATTTTACAGTGATGTGTATTTAAAAAATGATGTTGAATACAAGTGATAACTATTCTTTTGTCATAGAACTTCTACAATAATAGTGAATCAAACACATTTTAGAAATTTTATGACAAAGGAATAGTTACTTGTATAAATCACTTGTATAAATTTATAAATCAGGCCATGCCAATATTTATCTGCATGCTTTCATGCAGGTTACATATTATGGTACGACACCATCAAATTGCATAAATAATTAACCTATTATAATCTAATAATTATTTTCATTATAAAAGTAGCAATTATATCCCTTGTTCTCTTCAGTAAAACAATATAAACATTATATTGGGAGTACTTACAGAAACAGTATTCCTTTGCATATTAGATAGAATGCTGCATTATATTTTGTCAGTCATAGTTGGCTGTGTCAATGAGTTTTCAGCAAGAGATTTAGAACACAAGACTAAATGAAATGCTACAGCATTTTCTCATACTTTCTTCTTCAACAGAGCAAAACTAATTAAAGAAAATCTGAATAAAATGTCAATGTAATGCCAGATGTCACAGGTTTTACACAGATTCTTTTTTAAAAGAATGCATTGAAAGCTGCAGCCTGATTACTCATGAATGTTTTGTTATACTACCTTTTAAAAACTGGTTCAATTTAGCTGTTGCTAGGTCTTCCCTATAAATCAGGGGTGTCAAACTTGCAGCCGGTGGGCCAGATACGTCACGCACTGGCCACACTCATGCCCGGTTTAGCGAAGGGGAAAAAGTCATGATATGTCACATGATAATGCCATGACGATGTAAGTTTGACATCCCTGCTATAAATTGTACTAGTCGTAGTCATACTGGATTGCGGGACTCTGTTTCCAGTCACACATGTCCAAGTCATCTTCCAGTTGGAATTCGGTAAGAAGTCCACATAGGGCTACTCTTGTCTGGAAGAGTATCTAGAAGCTCATCTAGTACAGTGGCACAGAAAATTATACTGTATGTGCTGTTAGTACAGCAAATGTTACATCTCTGCTCCGTGAACTGTATTTATTGCCAATTAGCATTAGATTGAATTCAAGGTGCTGATTTTGACATTTAAAAATTGGGCCATTGGGGCAAGGCATTTGAGGGATTTCTTCTCCCTGATTATATCTGCTCATCTCATCAGATCTTGTAAGAAACACATGCTACTAGTTTCATCTTTCAGGTAAGATGGATGTGGCCTTCTCTATCATGGGGCCTATCTTAAGGAACATTCTCCTTCCTGAAGTGAGGTCATTTCCATGCTTGCTTATTTTCTGGAAGTCCCTCAACATCTGTCTATCTCATCTGCCCTGGGATCCTGGGGAAAAAATCAGTCAAATTTTGTGGTTGGCCCCTTACTGATGTAATCTTTTGTGTATTTTATGCTTTTTAAAAGATTTGTAACTAGATTTTTAAAAGATGGGCAGCCATTTACATTTGGGATAGATAAATAAATAAATATTACATCAGAATAACCATGAAGACAGAATGTTTATATCTTGTTTTATTTTAGAGTTTAAACATTTTTTGTGGGGAAATTAAGAGCCTTACAAAGGCCTATTTGAAAAACTTCAATAATCGCAGTTAACAAGGTAACGTTTATAAAATTAGGAGAGTTTTAATATTACACATTGCATGCCTAGTAAAGTTGTCCAGGTATTCTTTGTGCTTTGTGAATTCTGATAAGAACTCTTATACAACCTGAAATAATATGTTAATTAATACATACATATATATACTGATCAGATTTTACATTTCAAATGTTGCAACTAAATTATTAGTTGAAAAAAACAGACCAATGTGTATTTTTTTTAAAAAAAAAAAACCTAATTTGTCAAAATATACATTTGGAACAATTTTAGTGACAATTTCAAGGAATTGAAAATGAATGCAGAAATATAACTTACATGCACATATAAAGTTCACAAAAATTCTAGATAGAATTAAGAGTATTTGAAGTTAATCCTGCACATAGGCCTTTATGTCAGAACTACAGCTATTGTTTCAAAAATACAAATACAAATCTGTAAAAGACTATCCTATGTGGGCTCTAAAATCCATATTTATTTATTTATTTATTATCAAATTTGTTATGTATTGATACTTTTCAGCGGGCGATTCAAACCTGCTTAAGTTTCTGTTTGGCTGGCAGTCCCTCCAGGATTGTATATAAGGAGGGCTGCAGCCCCTGAGTTTTTGCTGAAGTCTCACTGTATATTAAAGAGCTGTTGTCACTAGCCTGCTTGTGCCTCTCATTATTCCCAAACCACTTCAAAATTTATATACCGCCCTTCTCCCAAAGGACTCAGGGCGGTATATAGCCAAAGTAAAAAACATAGATACAAACATTAAAAACAATTTTAAAAGATATATATATGTTTGGCCCCATAATTAAAAGAAGAATAACAAACCTACTAAAACATTTTAAAAAAGTGTTAAGCCAGCCCGGCTTGCTGAAAAAGAAAGGACTTCAGGGCACGGCAGAAGGCACCGAGGTCTTGAATTCTTCGTATCTCTGGGGGCAGTTGATTCCAGAGGGCAGGTGCCCCTACAGAGAAGGCCCTCCCCCTGGATTGCTTGGCCTATGGCACCCTGAGGAGGCCCTCTCTGTGGGAGCACACAGGTCGGTGGGTGGCCATTGGTGGCAGCAGGCGGTCTCGAAGATATCCAGGTCCTATGCCATGGATAAGGTGACCAGACGTCCCGCTTTTGGCGGGACAGTCCCGCTTTTGAGCAATTTGTCCCGCGTCCCGCGGCGTTTCAAAAAAGTCCTGATTTTTCTTGAGCCCCAGCTGATGGCTAGAAGAAAAAAAAACTGTTTAAACTCTTGCCCGGGGCTTCAAAGGGCCGCCCTACAGGCAATCAGTGTAAAGCAGTTTTTTTTCCCCCTAGCTAAGCTTCAGAAACGAAACCAAAACCAGGGTCTTTGGTGCACCATGACAAAATGAGGCAGAGAGAGATTTATTTTTATTTTTATTTTTCCTCCCCAAAAAAGATAGGTGAAAAACTGCAAACAATGGGAAATTTAGGAGGAGAGTTCAAGATTTTAAAACACAAAGGAAAAAAAGCTGTATTTAACTAGAGAATTGTAATAATTGAGATACTATTAATTGTATATTGTGTTGAAAGCAGAAATGGTTAAGTTGTGGTTCGGAGGAATATATGGGAGAAATTATTTGGTTTATTATTATTGGTAAATATAATTAATTGATTTGTAAGAAATTGGATTACATGGAAATAATTGGAATATTCATGTTCATATTGATTAATATACAAAAAAGATAGTTTTATAACTAATTGATTTATATTAAAATGTTGAATTTGTATTAAACAACTGTATTACATAATTACATAATTAAACAATGTGAGGATGGATATAAAAATAGATGACAATGGGAAGGGGTATAATATAGAATAGAAGGGAAAAATTGAATTTGATTAAGATTAGAGATGAGGATGAAGGGTAATATTGGTTTTTTAAAAAAATAGATGAGGAATAAATATGGCAAAAAGGAAATATAGAAATTGTAAATTTAATTGAAATGACTAAACGCTGTTTAAATTTGTGAACCAGCCAAATATTCTGTTCAAAGAAAATACATTGTATGTTTGTATGTGTGTTTCTAATTATTGCTATTTATTCATATTTGTTCTCTTTTATTCTTTAAAGTTTAACAATTCATTCTTTATCTTAATATCTTTATATTTGCTTGGGGTTGGCTTTCTTCCCTTTCATCTTTTTTATTGTACAACAATCTTTCTCCTCAAACCTACCACCTCTCTCTTTTCTTTCCTTCTTACTTTCTCTTTCCCCCACCCTCTTTTTCTCCTCCCTACTTCCTCTTTCTTTCTCCTTCTCCTCCTCTCTTCCTCCCTCTCTTACCCTCACTCCTACTCTAATTTCCATTCCTTCATCCCTCTCTATTGCTGTAATCCTTTAATGCATATGGACTACTCAGAGGGCTGAAAAAGTTATTTTTGACTGGTCCCCACACTTTTGACCAGTCCTCGAACTTATGACTGTCCTCACATTTTACATTTTTGCCCTATCTTGTCACCATGTTGAAGAGAAGCAGTTGTGAAATGAGTGACATGATTGTTAAGAATGCTGCACGGGCATAAATGTGAGGATGGTCATAAGTGTGAGGACCAGTCAAAAGTGTGAGGACCTGTCAGAAATGACTTTTCAGCCCTCTGAGTAGTCCCTATACACATAGCCATGGCCACCCGGTCACATGACCAGGTAGCCACGCCCACCCAGTCACATGGCCTCCAAGCCACGCCCACACAATAAGCCACGCCCACAATGGTGTCCTTCTTACCAATGTTAAAATCTGTTCACCTTACCCTATAGACATAGCCATGGCCACCCGGTCACATGACCAGCTAGCCACGCCCACCCAGTCACATGACCAGCTAGCCACGCCCACAAAATAAGCCACGCCCACAATGTCCCTCTTTACCAATGTTAAAATCTGGTCACCTTAGCCATGGAGCGCTTTAAAGGTGATTAACAAATCACCTTTAAAGGTGATATGACAAATGGGTGCAAAAAACACCACCACCAATTCAGTTGTGGGTTGCTCCCAGTTCGCACCAGTTCGCAAGAAGTGGCAATAAAAATTTTTAGTAGTTTGGAGAGCTGGTAATAACATTGGCTGGCCATGCCCCCAAACCGGTCCCCAACCCAGTCGCCGCTTGCTTACCCTGCCCATCTCATCAGAGGCTTTTTAAAAAAAAAAAAAACTTTTAAAAGCATTTTTTCTACAATCTCTTCGGTTGAAAAAAAGATTTTTAAAAGTTTTTAAAAAGCCTCTGATGATCGCATGGCTCAGCTGGGATCTTCAGAGGCTTCTGAAAACATTTTTTCTTCAGCCGAAGAGGTTGTAGGAAAAAAAATCCCTTTAAACACCTCTGGCAATCCCAGATGACTTGCTTGATCATCAGAGGCTTCTAAAAGCATTCTTTTCTGCAACCTCTTAAGGTTGTAGAAATAATGCTTTTAAAAGTTAAAAAAAAAAAGTTGGCCACGCCCACCCAGTCACATTACCCTCCAAGCCACACCCACAAAATAAGCCATGCCCACAGAACTGGTAGTAAAAAATCCACCCCTGCACCAATTTATGTATCACCTCAAATTGTTGCTTTCTAGTGATTATTATATTTTGCATCCCACTTGATATCTTATCCCTTGGGTGTAGATACCTGTATAAATTATATATGTATTTGAATTATAATAACAGCATTAAGAAGAGCAACCATTAATGGACATAACTAATGATAATAATTACAGAGGTTGACGGACAACTGATTCTCATTCAGAAATGTTTAAACTCAAATAGAGATTGTAATGTAGCTAGTCTGATTTAACTTGACTAGATTAGACATAAATCGTTGAAAAAGTGAACTTCATTTTCTATTGTCCAGGATGGAAAACATTCCAAAAAAAAAAAAAATCAGATTTTTAAAAAATATATGCTTGCCCTTTGTCATTGATTAAGCTATTCATTTTTATAAGCAATTTAATAAAGCTTGGCTTTTTAAAGTGAGTGAATATGAAAGCTGAAGACATAATTTCCTCTGTATTAAATTGTGTCAAATTTATTCTGTATGCTTTCATTTAGTGCTAAAGTATACCACTGAACAATTGCTCCCCTATTCTGCTCCATAAGAAGGTTTACTTTGACTGCTGCAATTAACTATCACTGAAGAACATTAGTTCTTTCTTATCTAATTACTGTAGCAAATAATGGAGAGAAAGAAAATGGAAGCAAGAAGCAGTTCCTTCACTACAATTGCATATACCTGTGCTTGATTTCTGAATGGTTTAAATCAAGCATTTTAGGCTGCAGACTCTTGCTCAAGCAATTTGGTAAAATGACTTCAAATTGGTATTCTCTGCTGTTCTATGCTTTTAATATTTCTGCATACAGGGCTACTGATCTGCCTATTTATTATTTTTCACATTTTTCTTTTTATTTACAAATCTCTTTTCTGCTAATAGAGAGGAACATAAGGAACATAAATGCCTAATGATTTGTCATTGGCTGAAGAAATACATATATTATTAAACATAGTGCCTGCTCTGTAATTTAATCCCTCTTCCAATTCAATATTATAATTTACAGTAAATCACAACAAATTTTTCAATGATAGTGTTTCTTTTTCCTCCTATTTATTACCTTTACTTACTATTTTCCCCCTGACTCTTTTCTTTTCAGAAAAGCTAAAATGTTTGTTTAAAAAATATCCAATTGCATATCTTAAAATAGTGTTTTGTATGAAACATAATTCTTGGGGGAAAATGTTAGTAAAAACAGTAGTGGCCAAAATTGTGGAAACCTTTTGGGAAAAGTATATTTTTGAGGTTTGACGGCTAATAACACCTCTTTCTTTCTTTCTTTCTTTCTTTCTTTCTTTCTTTCTTTCTTTCTTTCTTTCTTCTTTCTTTTTTCTTCCTTCCTTCCTTCCTTTTTTTGATTTTCAAGATAATCATATTCCACTGCTGGAATGGTCTGGGAATCGCCCAGACCTTAACCCAATTGAAAATCTATGGAGCCGACCAGTGGTGAAATCCAAACTTTTTTACTACCGGTTCTGTGGGCATGGCTTGGTGGCCGTGGTGTGGCTTGGTGGACGTAGCTTGGTGGGCATGGCAGGGGAAGGATACTGCAAAATTTCCATTCCCTCCCCACTCCTGTGGGAAGGATATTGAAAAATCTCCATTCCCACCCACTCTGGGCCAGCCAGAGGTGGTATTTTCTGGTTCTCCGAACTATTCAAAATTTCTGCTACCGGTTTTCCAAACTGCTCAAAATTTCTGCTACTGGTTCTCCAGAACCTGTCAGAACCTGCTGGATTTCACCCCTGAAGCCGACTAAAAAAACTTGTTAGTCAGAAGCACCGTAGCCAACTTGCTGAAGCCAACTTCCTGTGGGACAACTCGCCATGATCAAATAGGATAACTCGCTGCAGGACAAGAACTAATATCAAAGAACTGGTGGAATAGAATCATTAAAGGAAGGATGCAAAAGGAAGGACAGAATGAAATGTGAATGGCAAAAATTAAAATAGTTATTTATTTAATTTAAATAACAAAATAGAATTGTTCAAATTGTCTCACAGTGAGTTGTCCTGTGGTGAGTTGGTCATGGCAAGTTATCCTGTGGTGAATTGACTGCAGAGTTGGCCATGGTGAGTTGGCTGTGATGAGTTGGCCACAGTGACTTGGTTGTGGCAAGTTGTCTCATTCTGCTTGGCATCAGCATGCATATAGTTGAAATATTTTTACAGGCAGAGATAACAATACTTTGAGTTAAACCATCTGCTCTCCTGCTCAGGAATCTCTGGTCCCTAGAGTGATGGATGAGACTCTGGTGCCAAGTTGCACAGGAATGCATTTACAGATAAGATATATAAGATGGAAGAGGCCTTGACCTACTCTTGTAACCTTCAACTAAGATACTATGCTCACTGAAGGTGTATGCATGATGTTGCTTCTAATTATTTGTCGATGATATAACATGCTTCTATGATTTGTTCAAGGCAATATATATATATTTAAAATTATATAAAAGGAAGTCTGCTTCAAGCTGGGGTGTTTCCATTTGATACTTGCTTCTTATTTGCAAATAAAAGTTATTTTTCTTTCCACCTATCTGATATGATTAATTTGGGCTAGCCTCCCAGATTAAAGGATCAGAACATTCTGGGACAACACTGTCATTCAAGGGCATCCTCTTTATTCACAATCCTTGTGGCACTCCCTAAACTATAAACTTTGGACTTGACCTGTGTCAGATGTAAATGCCTTATTCCCTAATGTGTAAATAATGTATATATGGGATATCAGGGGTTAACTTATTCTTTGTTTCCTAATGTATTCATAATTCACCACTCCTACTCTTGGCTCCACCCTTTGTATATATAAGGAGCCACCTTCGCCATTTTCCTTGCTTCTATCTGTGAATATTCAGTGAATATAGAATGCCTACTATAATTAAAGAGAAATATATTTGAATCTCTAGCTCTAAATATTATCATTGAGTCTGATCCTAAAAATATTGCAACAAACTGGTAGCAGAGGATGGTTAATTGACTCAATAAATACCTAAAAATGTCTAAGAAAGATAGGCCCAACACCAGGGCCTACAGCAAAGAAATAGAAACTGAACAAGAAATAATCAACGAATCCACAAACGCGATTTCGAGAGAATCCGAAGAATATACCACTGAAGAAGAAGAACTAATAAATGAAAATGATGGCCAGGAAGAAATCGAAATAGAAAACAACGAACTCAGGTCAGAGATACTAAAGATTTTAAAAAGCCAGAAGAATGATGAAAGCCTCATCGCGAACCTCCAAGAAATGCTGAAGAACAGCGGAGCAACGAGAGAGAAAAACATCGCTAAAGAGAAACCCAAAGACCAAAAAACTGTGAGTGATGTGACTACAGAGAGAGTCGTTATGAAAAAGAAAAGATGTGATCCCGCGCGAAATTTTGAATGGCAGCCATCTTGGTTTCAACAAGCCTCCAAAGTGAGCGAAGCAGAGCCAATCAAAATGCTCAGTTCAAAATTTCTGGCGCCAAAAACGTTATCAGACAACGAAAGTGAAAAGGAGGATTCAAATTCCTCGGAAGAGCCAGAATCAGAAAATGAGAACGACTTAACGAAATCCCAAGTAAAGTCAGCAATGAAGACGCTTTTTGCCGCATTCGGGCCAAAATTAAAAATTTCCAAAGTGCCAACAAAGAAGCAAGCGAACAAGCCGATGCTTCAAGACCTGCACGCTCCCATCCTGACTTCAAGAACGACAACGCCCGAGCCCAGAGAGCCATGTCGATTCCGCCCTACACCGCAGACCGAAGCAAGTGCCAACGCACCCAAAAGAAAGAAAAGAACAGCCGCCGCCATCAGAACTCCCAAGACCGAGCCAGAGACCGACTCGTCTGAAGAGGAACGAAGCGAGCGAGCTGCAATGGAGAGAACCTTCCACGACGACGTCAAAGAAGAAATGAACAACGCGCATGTGCGAAACTACGTAGACGGTCCGGAAAGACTTGAACTGGCCAGAGAACTGCGCAGGCTCGTTGCGAGCATTCCCATGCCGTTTTGCAATTTTCTACACTTACGAGACCACGGACTGCCTCAGGTTGTAAGTAATGGACAAAATAATGTGGGTAACTTACCCAATGACTTCCCAAAACTTAGAGTTGATGGCATTAATTTACAAGAATGGTATCAACAGCTTCAGGTTGTCTTTATGAAAGAAAATTTACTATTCTTTATCACTAGTCCCCCAAGAAGACCTTGGACTTTAAAAATAGATTGTTTACACCATAAGGCATTTTTCTTAATAATATCTAGCGTGTCTCCTGCAATGTATCATAGCATCAAACCAAACCTAACTGTCTCAGAAATAATTCAATGCATGTTTAATTTGTTTCACAGCGATAGTGTAGTAACCACCACAAGAATGTCTAAGGACTTCTTTTCTTCCAGAGTAAAACCAGGGGTTTCCATAAGTGAGCATTTAATATCTTTAAACAAAATAAGAGCTGAGCTGCATTTGAGGGGGGAAGTGATTTCAGATCAAACAATGAAAAGTGTTATTATCAACTCACTTGATTCATCATGGGATAGTTTTATGTCACACTTAGACACCATCAATCTAGGATATTTGTCAATAGAAAGTCTATCTAACAAATTGATAGCAGAAGACAATTCAAGGAAAAATCGTTATAGCAATCACACAGAACACAAACCTTTTAGGAAGGTAGCTTTTCAAGAAAAATATAATGAAAACTTTAAATGCCACAATTGTGGATCCAGAGAACACAATAGAAGAGATTGCCCCAAAATCTCAAAAGAAAGACATAGGTCAGAATATAGGAATAAATACAATTATAGACAGTCTTCCACAGACAGACATAAATATAGAAGCCCACCAAATTACAGAGAAAATAGAGGGGGCAGAGAAAATTCAAAAGAGAGAAAATCTGGTTCACTGAATGGACTAAATAAACAAGATAGCACCAAAACGCAACCAAATGAGAACAATAATTGGCTTATTGATTCTGGAGCAACTAATCACACCACTAATAACAAAAATATATTGTCTTCGTTTACAGAAGATAAGTTTGTAATAAAAGTAGCTAACCAAGAAAAAGTTCAAGTACTAGGCAGAGGGAATGTGACCTTGCCTGGTCTAGGAAAAATAGAGGGGGTATTGTTAATACCAGAAATACCTCATAACATACTAAGTGTCATAAAATTAAGCAGAGATTCTGACATCAATATAGTTTTCTCAAAGGGAAAAGCAACTTTAGAGAAGAATAAAACTAATGTAGGCACTGTGATGATTAAAGGAGGCCTACCCTATCTGATAACAAAAGAAAGATGGTTACATAATATTGATTCAAATATGGAAAATTGCATTGAGGCAGATGATGAAAATATTAGTAACAGTGACAATGATGAATGCAAAATATCTCATGATCACACAGATACACACAATGAGAAAAAACCAAAAATAGGTAAACCAATACATGACGAGTGTGCTCATATCTTACATAGGAAGTTAGGACATGCAAGTTTTCCTGTAGTACAAAAAATGATTGAACACGCAGAAGGTATCAAAATAAAAAATTGTGAAAATTATTTGGAATGCTCAGTATGTAAATCTACTAAATTAAAAACTAGTCCCAGGCCAAAAAAATCCACCAGATCTACTAACAAAATTTTTGACTTAGTACACATGGACTTAGTTGGTCCATTAACTCCATCAGTCACTTATAGAAAACGTTACTTCCTAACAATAGTAGACGATTATAGTCGCTATGGTTTTGTTTACACATTAAAACACAAGGATGAAACCTTTCAAAAATTTAAGGAATTTTATAAACGCATAGAAACACAACATAATATCAGAATAAAACAAATCATGACAGATAGGGGATGTGAATTCATGTCTAAGGAATTCTCCCAATGGCTAAAGGATAGAGGGATGTTACATTACACATCTAGTCCATTTTCTGCGTTCCAAAACGGGATTGCAGAGAGAAAAAATTCCACACTACAAACCATGATTAGATGCACATTAGAGGATGCTGGTTTAGGCAAACAATTTTGGTCAGAAGCCCTACATTATTCAAATTACACTCAAAATAGAACCTGGTCCAGTATTGTGAATAAGACACCATATGAGGTGATGTATAATAGGAAACCAAAATTAGCACACATGCACATATTTGGGGTCACTGCAGACGTACACATACCCAAACAATTGAGGAGAAAGGGAGAAAACGTATCCAGAAGATTAAGATTTATGGGATATGAAACTGGCACCAAAGGGTACAGATTCATTGATAATAATAATAAATTTATAGTTTCCAGAACAGCTGTGTTCCATGAACAGGCCAACTGGTCTAAATTACATCTTAATGAAATATTTCCGAACAAATGCAAGGATATCAAATCTAGTGAGGAAAGGGACGATAAAAAATCAAAATATTAACAGGAGCAAAAACAAAACCAAAACATGGACAAATAGTAAACACAAAATAAAGACAGACACATTAACAAAAAAGGAAGCAAGATATTTGCATGACTACCATAGCAAACCAGAAAGAACTATTAGGAACAACAGAAATCAAATACCAAATAAATACAAAGATTACATAATGCATATGGATGGTGAACAAATAACACCTAATACATATGAGGAAGTATTAAAACTACCTCGTGAGGAAAAAGAAAAATGGGAACTAGCTATGAAAAAGGAGATGGAGAGCTTACAAGGATTAAATGTATTCACACCTGCGATTGCACCCAAAGATAAAACAATTATTGGTACCAGGTGGATTTATAAAATTAAGAATCTAGAAGGAGGCAATACCTTATACAAAGCTAGATTGGTTGCACAAGGTTATGCACAAAAATATCCGGAGGACTATACTGACACATACTCCCCCACAGTAAGAACAGAGAGTGTTAAAACAGCTCTAGTAGTAGCATCCACACTCAATCTTGATGTATTCCAATATGACATACAGACTGCGTACCTACACGCAAAACTAGATAAGGAGATATACGTAAGAGCACCTCACAGTCAATACACTAATAAAAATGAAATTTGGCTATTGAACAAGAGCTTATACGGATTAAAGCAATCTGGCAAAAGATGGTACGATTGCTTGGTAAAAGTACTTAAAACCATGGATTTCAAAGCTACCACTGCTGATAACTGTTTCTTTGTCAAAAAGAGTGATGATCACGTTGAGTTTGTATTGATTTACGTAGATGATATTTTATATATAGGAAAACACAGAGAGAGAAGAGAAATCTTTGTAAACAAGTTAAATGAACATTTCTTGTTGAAATCTCTAGGTAAAATAAACAAATACCTTGGTGTACAAATTAACAAAACTAGAAAGGGTTTCAAACTTACTCAGAAAGATAAGATTATTGAACTTCTAAACAAATGTAATTTAAACAATGCCAAACCCTGCGACACTCCTATGCAAACTGATTTCCTTAGAAATACTATTGAATCTTCCCCTGAATTCAAGGATAATACATTCTATAGATCAGTAATAGGTTCACTTCTTTATATATCTAATTGGACCAGACCAGATATTGCATTACCACTCAATTTATTATCAAGGCACGTTAGTAAACCAACAATGTATCACTGGGAAGCTGTCAAAAGAATTTTAAGATATCTGAAAAGTACATTGGACTTTTGTCTAGTATTAGAACCTAGTGATAACAAAGAACCAAGACTTACATGTTACGCAGATGCGGATTGGGCTGGAGATACATCATGCAGAAAAAGTACCTCTGGTTATATTTTTCTGTTAAATGACTGTCCAGTTTACTGGTACACTGGTAAACAAGAATTGGTAGCCACTTCAACCACAGAAGCGGAGTATGTCTGTTTATCTAAAGCTGCAAATAACCTTGTATGGTTTAATGATTTAATTTCAGATGTTTGGAAAAAACCTGCTTTGCCTTTTGTTATGCATGAAGATAATAAAGCGGCCATTGAAATATCTAGATCCGATGCCATTGGACAAAGATCCAGGCATATAGATATAAAATTTAAGCATGTGAGACAACTGTCCCAAGATGGATTTATCAAAGCAGTACATTGCGATACCTCTGAACAATTGGCTGACATATTGACGAAGCCTTTACCTTCTAAACAGCACAAATACTTAACTTCCAGATTGTATGTATTATATTGTCCTGAATCTGAATGTAATTGGTGTTGTATAGCGAACCGGCATTTAGAGGGGGATTTGTCAGATGTAAATGCCTTATTCCCTAATGTGTAAATAATGTATATATGGGATATCAGGGGTTAACTTATTCTTTGTTTCCTAATGTATTCATAATTCACCACTCCTACTCTTGGCTCCACCCTTTGTATATATATAAGGAGCCACCTTCGCCATTTTCCTTGCTTCTATCTGTGAATATTCAGTGAATATAGAATGCCTACTATAATTAAAGAGAAATATATTTGAATCTCTAGCTCTAAATATTATCATTGAGTCTGATCCTAAAAATATTGCAACAACCTGTATCCCCTGACAACACCAACTGTTGTCTTTGAACTGGCCATGGAGAAAAGAGGAGATTATAGTTTGTAGTAATTCACCCTCAGTCCCTTAAATTGAAAGAATGCCACGTTTCATCACTACAAAATGAACAGAACTAAGGTAGTCATAAACCCTGCCCCCATCCCAACTCTGTCAGAAGTCATCGACAATTGTAATGAATTGTTGTTATGTCTTGATGTTATGTTCCAAAATAAAATTCAACTGAAAAAAGTTCAGATAATCTAGTTTATCAAGTTCCTCTGAAACTGCACCTATCCACCTTTTCGATTACTTTCTTAAGAAGGAAAGGATGGAAATGTGGTTTAAAAATATCTATAATTGTGGATTGGAAATGGATTGATAAGGAGGCACTCCCCTGCTTCCTTCAAGTCCGGCAAAACCATCACCACCCACAATACCAGATTGAAAGTGCCAAATGTTTGCTGTATTGCTGAATCTTGGCATCTGACCACATAGTATATTATTTGAAATCTTTTCAGGTTTTGTCTTGGTTCAATACCATAAAGATATCTAGAAGTCATGTATTTTACCTAAAGCATACGCCTACATTTTATGATACAAGTTGCGCAGAAATAAAGGTAGAAGAACATATAGCTATTTAATGTAAAATGATCATCAAGAGAAAATACTCCAGAACTTTTTAATATATAAGATCTGCAGAATGCTGTGTGACAGAGAGTTTAAATGTTCGTCAGTTTGTCACTTGCTAAGTTAGCCATTGTAAATGTTTAAAATACCATCATTCTAATAAATAATTTTAAAAAATGAAAATAAATTGCAGGTGTTGTGCATAAAGGGCCTGAGAGTTGTCGGCATCCAAGCAGTCTAATTTTCCTCATTGCACTCTCCCACTCATTTCAAACAAAAAAAGGAGGAAATCTGACAGTGTCTTAGAATGGAGTGGGTGGGCTTGCTTAAATGAAGCTGAAAGCCAAGAAAAGGAATTTTGAAAGGAAGATTAGTTGTTTAAACATCTTTCTGGAAAAAAAAATGTACTACCAATATTTTTTTGTAAGCTGACTTGAAGATGACCTACTAGATACATTTGTGAGCTATAAAAAAAGAGAATCCTGCTATGTTATAATTCACAGAAGATCCCTTAATATGAGCAATGTGGCATCATTAATAGCTTTATTGATCAGTAAGATCTGTTACATAGATAAATTGCCTTCTCTCTCTTAGTTGTCTATTGAAATCAGAATAAATCAGTTTCTGTCTTAATAATTTTTGGCGTATTACTACTATATCACTTGTTTATCATTTTTATATTGATGGTGGAGGAAATTAGTACCTTATATGTAGATTCTGGTAAATATCCCTTTTTTGAGATTTTTAGCAATCTGTAAAATATATTCTATTTCTAGATACAACTCAGATAATTTATTTTTTTGTGATGAACAAAACTGAACCAGTCACATCTGTTATCCTGTACCATGGCAGTGTACTTATGATATCTTGAAAATAGGTGTTCCTTGTGCTAAAAGGAAGCCTTTTGTTGACCATTGTAACAGGGTAGAAACTTTACCAATGTTTCTCCTATTAATGGAAAATGTGTTGCTTTCCAAATATTGTTGTGGGGTACCTTCATGGCAACCTGTTTAAACAAAAAGCTATGTATAAAAGTCAATGACAACATGAAGAAAAGGTTTCTAATAGCATTTTGGGATTCACTGCCATTATCATGGAAGCTGTTCCAATATAAATTCACAAAAATGGAAATTTTGGGTCCTCTGAACTAATGAATTATCATACTCATATAATTTAAACTATTTAAATAATCTGAAATTTAAACTGTGTAAGGATATTGTATTTTCTTAGTAGCTTTGAGGTATTTACTAATGACAATGTATAATAGAAAAGAAAAAAACTTTCAGCAAACTGAGGGCCACAAATTGTCAGAGTTTGTTGCAGCACACACAAGCAGACTATAAAGCAGGATTCAAAACATCTTTATATACATAGCAACACATAAGGCATACAACACCCTTGTAGGTTTTTCCACATTGTAGATAAGAGAAATAGCAAGTACAAACACAGCACAAAATGGAAGCACAAAATGAAGAAGGCAAAATGGAGGAGAGAGAAGCTAGTGCCCTCAAGCTTATATATGTATGGCCCCATACAACAAATACTTTGTTTCAGTTACCAAACAGCCCTCATTGGCTGACCTGTTGCTATGCCCTATTCCAGTTCTTAAATATACTCTGACACAAATCACTTCTCTGGTCAGAAGAGTTTATGAAATTAAAAGGGTCATAAGAAAGACCTAAACTGATTTTTAAAATATATATAAAGTTTTGGGTGAAAGACAAGGAGCGACACCTGCTAGAAGGAGGCCAGACACCGTTCCAGGTTTGCACTGACCACAAAAACCTGGAGGCCCTCAAGACCCCACGGAAGTTATCGCCCAGGCAAGTCCAGTGAGCCCAATACTTCAATCGTTTCAACTTCGAACTGAAGCACATCTCAGGGGGGAAGAACTTTCCATGCAGATCACCCAGACAAGCCGGGAGGGGGTGGGGTACACCCCCGGACGGGGTAAGGTACTAAACTTGTTGTTTATCTCACGCAGGCCTCACTGGGAGAGTGAAGGGAGAGGGGCCGGATATCAGCACCTCAGCACTTTTGCCTGCTAAATCCCTTTGAAGCCCAGTCTCCGTGGAAATGAAGAGGGGGGGGACATTCCTGTGAAATGACGAGACAAGAAGTCAGGAGAGTGACTTGGAAAATAGCCAATGAGAAGCAGATAATTGGGGATCGGAAAGGGAGGGATTGGGGGGCAAAAGGTCAGTCTTGTCTGCATCGAGTCATGATCCGGTTGCTGTGCTCGAATAAAGAGAAGATTTCCTTAAAGATTGGCAGTTTGGAAATTCATTTATTTTGAGATAGCATCAAAGTCTGACACTGGAGACGTCTGAATGATCATTTTATAATTTCTCAAACTATAAAATTATGATGAGTCGTTAGTTTCTTGCACTCGGATCACTGGAAAATTAACTGCAAAAAGAGGGATAAGTAAGCAGAAATTATTTATAAGATCTCTTGCATTTAACTAAACACATGCATTCTATAGGTATTTGGAGTCATTGTCACATTGACACAACTATAAATAATGCTACAAACTGTAGCTTATTTAATTAATTAATTAATTAATTAATTAATTTATATGTCTGCCAATTCACTCATGGCAACTCTTAGTGCTTACAGAAATATAACCCCAAATATAAAATCCAATGAACCCTTATCCCTTGGTGACAACAATCAACACATCATGTGATTGTCCCCACAACCCAATTGTCAAATGTCTGAATTTTAACCATGGGATACTGTAACGTAACTGAAATGTGAAAAACAGTCATAAGCCAGTTCTTCAGTACTGTTGTAATTTTGAATGGTCACTAAACGAATGGTTGTAAGTCAAGGACTATCTTTTATTGATTATTTTCACCACACACAGGCATGCTCCCTTCTCTCTGGTTCCCTGTAATTGGTGATAGATATAAAGGAGAATGTGGGAAAAAGCAAAGGTATGTTTACTTGAAATACTATTTACTTCTAAATCCTCTGTGTGATGTTGGTTAGCATATCAAACAGATTTGTATAGAGACTGTATCAAACGTCTCTACACATTCCATTGATACAAGATTGCATTCTGCTCTGGGTCAGGCATGGAGCACTCATTCAATAGAAACCAACAGATTTTATTCTTAGAGTAGAAGAGGATGATAGATTGGGTTTGTTTGTTTGTTTGTTTGTTTTTTTGTTTGTTTGTTTGTTTGTTTGTTTGGTACCTGAAGACAAAACCTCACACCAGCATTCCTACCATTGAATTGCTATAGTCTTCAGTTTGAGATTGACTTTAATTTGCAGATCTCATGACTAAAACACTTAGCATAATATTTGTGTTTTTTTAATGTTTCCCTAGTCATGTCTTTAATAGTATCTTGCAGACAGAGAATATAAAAAGTAAGCATACATTTTTGTATCTAATTTGATATTTATAAAACTATTGGTCTCATTATTTTTCCCCCTTGTGTTTCAAATGGCTACCACAATTTTCAAGCAGATAGTGTATATATTTAGGCATCCAGAATTAGATGGACAAGGGACAACTTTCTTATTTATCAACCTGTTTCCAGTCATTTCAATAGGTGAAATAAAATCTACAAGTACATAAAGTTACATGTGCATCTGTGAATGAGAAAGCTTAATGAGTCATTTAATTTTATGAAGATAATTATATAAGTAAAGTTACATGGACTATTCATGGATAAATGGAGCAAAATTGTTCAGACAGCCCTAGTAATTATAGCAAATATAGACTATAGTCCACTACTTTGAACATTCAAGTCTATTCCATAATGATCAAATTCTGAATACTTTACAAGTAGAGTTGGCACAAAAGGCATTTCAAAATTACCCAAAGGGTTTTGAGGCTGTTATTTTCATGATTCTTTAACTCCCATAACTATACTTTAAAAAACTGGACTGTGAGGAAGATTGGATTTGAAGGGAGAATTGAATTTATAATACAATACTTGTTCTAAAGGAGATGGATTTTAAATTGATGAAAGTGCAGCTGTATTTTTTTTTTAATGATATATTTCAGTAATAATAGGTATCACAATATACAGTGTGCCTGATTCCTGGTGATTGTATGAACAAATATCTTTCAAGTTAATCTATCTCTGGTTGTCATCTGTTGCTCTTCAAAGGACAATTCTGAGGTTTCTTTTAATATCCATGTTTGTTTCCTTTCTTCTTCCATTTTCTTCAAACTTGCCAGATGTTGACTTTTCCAGACCATCATTTGCTTGCATCACACACCCTAAATATGTTAATTTATGTTTGTAGGTTATTGCCTCAAAGACCAGTCATTATTTCCTCTAGGAGAGATTGATCGGCTCTTTTTGAAGTTCTTTGTACTCTTAGTAACTGTCTGCAAATCCATAATTTAAAGGCTTCTTTTCTTTCTCTCTCATGCTTTCTCAATAGCTGCATTTAATACTATGAATAGAACATTCTGTGCCTTGTTGTTACAAATATACTTGTTTTACATATCTTTATCTAAATTTCTCATAGCTTTTGGTCCTAGGATTAATTTCCTCTTTACAGCATACAATCTATCTACTCCTGAGTCCCATAAAAAACAAAGCAATCACCTACCTTTACTTTCTCTCTATTAACTGTAAGTTTGCTAAACATCTTGTTGATATAACCCAGATGTTTTCATTTTCCATTTTTAGTTTGGTAATGGAGTTTACTAAGTTTGTAAAATAAAGTACTGTTATTTGCTTCCTTTTTTCAATGGATAGTATTTTTACTATAATTATGTACCATCACTACCAGTCTTAATTTTTTTTTTGCTGTATAAGTTACGGTATGGAAAACATATTCTTGTCTCTCCCTTTCCTATTTTGAATTACTCAGTTCAAATTCAGTTCTTAGAGCAGCTCTTTGGTGATTGATTATTTCTTTGGTGGTGATTCTTTTCAAAAGAATAAGCAGGTATTCCTGAACATCCATTAACCTTAACATGTTCTATATTCTGGCATAATCAACATAATGAAAGGTTTTACTGTAGTCACTAAAGGAAAAGTAAATCTTCTAATTAATTTCCCACCCTTTTCCATTTTTCTTTTCTACCCAATCTTATATTATCTCTTATTTCTTGCTCTATCTTATATTATCTATCTAACCTCATATCACACTATTTTTTATAAAATGCACTTGTTCTCTGGCAACTCTGTCCATGTGTGACTCTATTCTTCTTTGTAAAATATTAAGCAAAATTTCCTGTGTGCTTAATAAGTATAATGACTTGATAATTTACATATCCTTTTCTTTCTCCCTTCTTCAGAACAGAGTAGATATCATCACCTGTCATTTCCAATCCATAGGCAATACAATCCTATTTCATATTTGTTGAATGTGACTATTAGGGTTTTAACACCTCTTCTATTGCAGTTTTAAATAGTCCAGTTGGCATTTTGTCTGTGCCTGGTGCTTTCCTACTTGACAGCTGGCCAACAGTCTGTTGTACCTCAGTTTTCACAGTAGTTTATTCCTGAATTAATTTCTATGCTAATGTTTCTGTCATTCTACCATTCCAATTATAAAGGGTTTCACGATGGTTTATACATCTTTTAACCTCTTTTGTCTGTATTGAACCTCTTCTATAATTATTCTATGTAGTCTTTATTTTTACTCTTTGTAGTCCTACCTTACCAGCAAATACTTTCTTTTTTTTAATTTTTGTGATTTTCATAAAGATGTTTCTCATTGTCTTTTTCTTGCTATTGTCCTTAGTTTTGGGATATTCTTCATTGAAAGGTTTTTCTTTGCCCTTTCTTTCTAAACATTGGACATCTGATAATTTCAGTCTGAATGATTTTTAACTCATCCCAACTATCTATTAATGGGCATATCATTATTGCCACAATGGTGTCTGTGTGTCTATGTGTATATATTAATTTTCATTGTCAATCATGTCAATCATTCTTCAATCATGAAGAAAATATCACACATCCAAGAGATATACCTTCCCCAATCCTTTAATACGTGAATATTTACTGGTACTCTACCCTCCTGGCCCATAGTTAGTCTGAAAACAAATGGAAACGGTGGATAAGGAATTCTGATTTGTAAATGAATGAAAACAAATGACTTTGAATAAGGTTGTATAATTTGTATAGCACACAAGATATGATTTTATTATGGTTAGTTTAAAAAGTAAATCTTATTTTCTCATCTAAAATCAGAAAATGATTTTTGATGATGGAATACATGTTAAAGCTGGCATTTATTGAGAATTAGTTGTAATCTTATGAAAAAAATTGTTTGAATTATCTAGTGGAGCTAGAATTGAAAAAGAATATGCAGAAACACATGGCATTATGTCTCAAATCTTAGTGATCTGTGGTCTCAAGATGAATCATACTATTGCTTAAAATGAAATATGGCAATAGTTTCCTAATATACTCTAGATCAGTACAGTTTTCATAAGGATAATGCTAAAGAAAGAAAAGAAATCTGCAAAGCTTATCATTGATCTTCTTGCTTTCATACTCTGATCTGCATAGTATCATACTAAGTTAACTTCAGTTTCAAAGTGAAAGAAACTAAATCTAATAAATGTATAAAGAAGACAATATAGAAGAGCAATATTTATCATGAGTTGTAAACATACATGGATTAAAGATAAATATTTAAAAACTATGTCAGTAGTTGCTTATACTATTGTGCCATCACCATTAGCAGCATTGTGCACGGACTTTTGTTTCCTGAAAAAAGTTTGGTGATTATGTAGAATCATTCTAAATTATGTAGAATGTAGATTCTGCTTCAAACTGAACAGAAACATAATTTCAGAATGACTGAATCACATAGGAACACGAATTTAACTTTTAATGGTTGTTATGTATTTAATCACATAATGATTCCTATATGCTGCATGAGTTCAACAGGGCTAAAAGTGTTTTACTAATGATTTTCATTTGTACTCAGTTTCCAATGTATCTCACTGTAGTGTCCAACAATAGTCATTGGTGGATTCCACTTGCCCTGATACCATTTTCCATTGTGACAATGTCTTGTGAAACCTTTCGTATGTTTGTCACTGACTGCACCTAAATTTTCAGCAAAGAAGTCCAAGTATGAATGCAGAAAATGAATCTTCAGTGATATAGTAAATTTCATGGTCTTGTATGCTGTAATAAGTTTGTCAAACAGCTGAATATAGTTTGATGTCCTTTAGTTGCCAAGAAAATTCTCAATAACATCCTTGAATGCTTTCCAGATAATTTTCTCTGACCCCACTAACAGAACTTTGAACTGTTCATCATTGTAACTATGGACCAACAAAATGTCTTCATTAATCTGTTATTCTTGGAAACATCTGTCTCAAATAACCCAAACCTTGACCTTCCTTGTTCATCACATTCACAATTTGTTTTTTTTATCAATCTGAATTTTATGTGAAGTGAAGGCAAAAATCTCTGTCAGGTCTATAAGTGATTCATATACCATGTTTGTCTGTCTTGGAACTAAATGCTTTTAGTGGCCATTTTTAAAAATCTAATGTGACTCTCTTGCATAGCTGACCTATTCACATATGTATATAAGTACAGTATTTGGTACATTCAACCTGCATTCAAAGTAGCAAGGCAGTATTTTATATCTCCACATATATTCCAGTTGTATTTGATATACTGAATGTGCTTCCACAACAGTTCCATCTTTTTGTATGTTTCTTTCATGTGTGCAGCGTGGCCAACATGTTGGAGTTTCTAACGATTCAGCCAGCACACAAGCAAATAATTTAGCAGGATTCATTATATAGAAAAAAAACCTCTTTATATACAATAATATAAAACATGATGCATATATACAATACCCATGCATCTCTTGCAACATGGTAGAGAGAAGAAGAAGAAACAAGTGCTCTCAAGCAAAGACAAATGAATTCTTACAGCATAGAACAGTTAAGCTAAGTCATGGCCAGGTTCCAAACCATCTCACATGGCTCACACAATGAATCCTATGTATCAGTCACCAAACAGTTCCCATTGGCTGACTTGTTGCTATGGCTATTCCAGTTCATAAATTCTTATACACTGACACAACATACTGAAGTGTGTATATTGCCATTGTGTAAAAACAGATGATTTCTATTAAAAGGTATGTGATAGGTAAAATAACAGGTTATTTTCATGATTAGCAGCCAAAAATCTCTAAGATATACCCCAAAATGTTCAGGAATAAAAATATTTGTTGCCCAGTTATTTAGAGGCACTGAACATAAACAAAAGCAGAATCAGGTATAATGAAATATAGTACCTGTTTTATGCAGGCAAAAGGATGAACAGTAGGAGGCAATGGGTGCAGTCAGATCCATGTATCATTTTAAGTTGCCTTCCAAAAGTTACAGCTCAAAATGTGGATGATTTCATTTTCATTGTTCTAAAAAATATTCATTTTTGTTTACTTATAATACCATAAGTTATAAAAAATTTAAGTTATAAAGGAAGAAGCACAAATCAGAGAAACAATGCTATGAAAGCAAATTGGGAAATATATTAGAAAAGAAGAGGGAGATAAAGATGTTCACAGATGAAATAAAATTAATTGGTGATCTTCAAAACAAGATCTTGTTAGGGTTAGAACAAATAAAGAAAATAAACTAATGATAGAAAATGTACTGCCATGGAAGTGGAAGTCTTGTCTCAGTGTGTTCAGGAATAATAGTGGAGATGCAATCATTCTTGTTTGCTCTACAGCAGTTAATGAGGTTACATGCTGGTTATTATCAAGTAGCAGGAAGAGGACACTGTGTTTATTGGTTCTCTTCCTACCTAAGTGGACAGTTTCAATCAGTAGTAATGATGAAGCACCAATTTTGCCTATGGCTTCTACACTATGGGAGTTCTACATGGCTTAGGTCATTTCCCCCATGTTATTCAACACCTATATGCAAAGACTCACAGAGATCACTTGTCATTTTTTTGGATATTTTTGGTACTTACCTATATAGTGCGACACCAGCCAAGAAATGTTATGAATGTCTTGAACAATTGTCCGTGTAAGTTAAGGAATGTGGAGAACTAAGTTCGATATAAACTTTAACAAGGGAGAATTGCTCGTTACCAAGAAATATCTAGGTTTTCCTGAAATATCAGCCATGGCAGATTTTCTTGGCAAGATCTATTCCTCTTGAAGCATTACTCTATAACATGAGTGGTCCTCCTAAACTTGTAGAATATGCTACAAGAGCATCTAGAATGAACATACTTGTTTTACTTTGACAAGTGATATTTATTTATTTGTTTGTTTGTTTGTTTGTTTGTTTTAGCAAACAAGCAAATAAATAAATAATAAATAGATAAATAAATAAATAAATAAATAAATAAATATACTAGAAATAATACTAGAAACACTACCACTTGGATCACAAGACTTTGGCAACAGAATGCATGACCTTCCTGATTGGATTATTATATTTCATTCAAATGGGGTTGCCTCTGAGAGTCAACAGAATCTAGACTGCTGGAGGTGGAAATCTAATGCTGCAGAGTACCACCCATTCTGCTGTTACTCCACTGGTTACTGATAGGTTCCCGGATCCAATTTAAATAACTGATGATAGCCTTTAAAGTCATAGTATAGTATAGGGATATATAAGTGTTATCAATTTTGAGTCTGCTTACAAGCGCAGGACATTGTGCTGTTCAAGTTTGAACCTGTTCTTTTTTAAGTACTTGTAGCATTTTGCTTGCTAGATGATGCAGGAATGTCCTAAAATATGATATCCCTTAAACTTTAATTTGACAATTCAATTGACTTCTTTGTATTCTTGGCCCTGATCAAAGTGTAATTCAACCAGTCTTATCTTTACACATAAAGGAATGTAACAGAAGAATAAGTCTGGCACCCTGACAGAATAGAACTAGGTGTCCTGGGGATCCTGATATGACACTACAAACTTCTACATTCAATTACACTATTTAGAAAGAAAGCAGGTATACTTTATGTTTCCTTGCACTTATACTCTAGCAAACAAGCTTTATCAACCAAGTTTAATTTTGTAAAATCAAGAACAATAGCTTAATATTACAAAAATCTGTTTCCCAGCATAGTGGTAACCTTTCTATGTGGGTGCTTGTGTGTCTCTTTGAGTCAGTATTGACTCCTGGCAACTGCCTGGATCAGTTTGTACAGTTTTCTTGCAAGGCTTTTTGGAATTGGTTTGCCATGGTCTACTTCATAGGGCTAAAAATGACTGGTTCAAGGTCAGCCAATTGGCTACTTGCCTAAGGCAGTACCAGAGGTCACAATCTCCCATTTTCTAGCCTGATGCCTTACACACTAAACAAAACTAGTTCAGGCTATATACCTTAATAGAAATAAGAGCCATTAGTTCAATGATGTTTATGTTATTTCTTGAGGACACATTTAAGCATTTAGAAGAGATATGTGCACTTCATATGTACAATATATAAAAGACAGTAGTGGGTTTCAATTTAGGTTTTCTCGTGGCCCGTGGGCGCTCATGCTTGCGGGTGATACTTCTGGGCATGGGCAGAGACATCCGGGTGGATGGGCGGAGCCTTGCGCAGCTACCGATTTGCACGATCTGGGGCGAACTGGTAGCAACCCACCACTGATAAAAGAGTGATTTTTTTTGTGGGAGTGCAGACAGCTAGACTGTCTTATTCATGAATTCATTAATACAGTCATGTTTTTATTTATGGTTACATACCTCTTTTTGGATACCCATTGAGTAAATACAGATACTTTGTATGTGTGAATGTGCATAGCATGTATATGAATTCAAATACAGAAATATATCACAGAATCTCTAAGTTTGATTTCACTGGGAACTGGTAGCTCTGACAAGCTAGGAAATCCTGGTGGTACACAAATTGCTATGAGTTTTCTTCTTTTTTTTTTTCAATTTAATTTTATGGGAGGGGCCATCCTAAATTTAAGAACATCTTGACATTACATAAATATAGTGACTAGTAGTACTAAATACCTTTTCTCAAGGCTTTAACCATGTATGCTATAAATTTTACAAATATGTAATTTTCAAACTTGGCAATATATGAAATAGTTTGTATTTGAAAATCCATGCAATAGTACATGCATTTATTTATTTATTTATTTATTTATTTATTTATTTATTATATTTCTATACCGCCTTTCTCCTGTAGGACTCAAGGCGGTGTACAGTCAAGAAAAATATAGACACACAAACATCATTAAATTGCTAATTAAAATTGTTACTTAGTTTGGTCAATTAAATAAAACCCAGAATTAGATAACATTTAAAAAATGCATATAAATACACACATTGTAAAGGGAGTATTAGTCCTCTGTATGCTTTAATGCTTTTTGACAGAAGAGTGTTGGTAAATTCACTAAGCAGCTTACTTACGAACTAGATTTAACTGCATAAAAGTATCAGCTTAATTGTAAATCTGGGTTTGTAACTGGATGTAGTCAAATAATATGCAACATGAAATGCATTGGTTGATTTGAAAGCCAAAAGAGTTTTAATTATTTCTGTTCTACCATTCGTTTCTAAGTCAATGATATAAGTTAAATTTCAATTGTACCAAGTATTTGATAGTTTTGTGTTGTTTGTAATGGATTAATGAAGAAAGACTAATGAATTTAAAACAATAATAAATAAATGCAATTTTCATGCAAAGTTACCTTGTATTACAATATTAAACAAAACAAAATGTAAATCCAGACGAAACAAAGCAAAACAAAATCCAGCCTAATTCAGATATTTGGACTACTTTTAGAAACTTACTGTATATGTTTGTGTGTATACTTTAATAAAAATCTAAAGTATATTAACAATAAAAGGAAAGTAAATCTGTAAGAAAGAAAATTATAGCAAATGAAAGAATCGCTTCCATAAAAAGCCATTACTCCTAATAGTCCACTGAGTAATTTTTACAAAGTGTATCCTTCCCAAAGTAGGAGATGAGCATTCTTGTTTCATTAAAAATCAACATGCATCCTCTCTTATTTTTTATTTTTTTTAGCAATTTAGTTTGGAATCTAACTTTCATTTTATGATTAAATATGTATAGTTTTCATGCTGAGCAGTAGATCACTGGTTTATATCATGGAATAATTTTATTTCCCCTTCAAGTAGTTGTCCATTGAGATGATAAAAATATCAGACTTTTATAACTGGATTTCATAGAGTTTTTAACATTCCTGAAAATGTTCACATTTTTGCATACTTATTCTTGTGAGTGCATTTTTAAAATCATTACATTGTGAAACATTTTCATGCATCTTAGTTTAGGAATACAAAAACAAATGGGTTGAAATAATTTTTCAACAGCATAGAAGGACACAGCAGTTGTCTGGTGGACTCCATTTTATTTGATTATTTAAAACCTGTATAAAAATAATCTGAAATAAATTAGGGTAGAGAAATAAAGTTTTACCAGAGGTTATCGCATTATAATGCCATGATCAAGAGAAAATCCTTCTTCATTTTTTAAGATCAGTTTCAACTATTAATGCAAACACAATACAATAATGTGGTTGAGAATACCAAGCTTATATATAACTTTCCTAAAATATATGTTTTTTTATCCAAGAAAATGTGGAAAGCAGAGGATCAAAATTATTAATTTTTCATGCTTACAAAAATAATTCAGCTTAAAACTGAAAAAGTTATTGTCACAAGTAAATGCCTTATTCTCTAATGTGTAAATAGTATATGAAAGGGATATCAGGGGTTAATTTATTCTTCACTTCTTAATGTATTCATACTTCACCACTCCCATACCTAGCTCCACCCATTGTATATATAAGGAGCTGCACACACTCTCTTCTTCGCTTCTATCTGTGAATATTCAGTGAATATAGAATGCCTTATGTAAATAAAAGAAAATATATTTGAACTCTGAACTCTCTTATAACTTATTGAGTCTGATCCTGAAAATATTGCCACAAGCTGGTAGCAGAGGATGGTTGAATTGACTCAATAAAAACTTAAATATGTCTAAGAGAGATAGACCCAACACAAGGGCATACAGCAAAGAAATGGAAACGGATCAAGAAATAATAGATGAGTCCACAAATGCAATTTCGAGAGAATCCGAAGAATACTCAACTGAAGACGAAGAAATAATAGATGAAGATGATGACCGAGAGGAAATTAAAATAGAAAACAACGAACTCAGGTCAGAAATATTAAAACTGTTAAAGAGCCAGAAAAACGATGAAAGCCTCATTGCGAACCTCCAAGACATGTTGAAAAACAGCGGAGCAGCGAGAGAGAAGCACATCGCCACCGAAAAATCAAAAGACTCCAAAATAGTAAGTGATACGACTAAAGAAAAGAACGCTATAAAGAAGAAAAACGGTGATCCCGCGCAAAATTTTGAATGGCAGCCATCTTGGTTCCAACAGACCTCCAGAGTGAGCGAAGCAGAGCCAATCAGAAAACTTGATTCAAAATTTCTGGCGCGAAAGGCACTACTGGTTAACGAAAACGAAAAAGAAAAACCAAACACCTCAGAAGAATCAGAATCAGAAAGTGAAGGTGATTCAACAGATACTCAAATAAAGTCAGCAATGAAGACACTTTTTGCTGCATTTGGACCAAAACTAAAAATTAACAAAAAGTCAACCAGAAATCGAACGAGCAAGCCAACGTCTCAAAATCTACCCGCTCCCATCCTGACGACGAGAGCACCGACGCCTGAACCAAGAGAGCCCTGCAAATACCGTCCCACACCGCAGACCGATGAAAGCATCAATGCTCTCAAGAGAAGAAAAAGAACAAGCGCCATCGTCAGAACCCCTAAGATCGAGCCGGAGACCGATTCATCTGAGGAGGAGCTGAACGAGCGAGCCGCAACGACGAGAACCTCTCATGACGACTCCAGGAACGAAATGAACAACGCGCATGCGCGAGACTACGCAGACGGCCCGGGAAGACATGAGTTGCCGAAAGGACCCTGCAAACTCGTCGCGAGCATTCCCACGCCGTTTTGTAATTTTCACCATCTACAAGACCACGGACTACCTCCGGTTGTAAGTAATGGACCTAATAATGTCGGAAACTTGCCCAGTGACTTCCCAAAGCTGAGAATAGATGGCATTAATTTACAAGAATGGTATCAGCAGCTCCAGGTGGTCTTTATGAAAGAAAACTTACTGTTTTTCATCACTAATCCCCCCAAAAGACCTTGGACTTTAAAGTTAGACTGCTTACACCATAGAGCATTTTTCTTATTAATTTCTAGTATGTCTCCTGCCATGTATCACAGTATTAAGCAAAATCTGACTGTCTCAGAAATTATTCAATGCATGTTCAATTTGTTTCACAGTGATAGTGTAGCTACCACCACAAGAATGTCTAAAGATTTCTTTTCTTCTAGGATAAAACCAGGGATTTCCATAAGTGAACATTTAATATCTTTAAACAAAATAAGAGCTGAGCTGCATTTAAGGGGGGAGGTGATTTCAGACCAAACAATGAAAAGTGTTATCATCAACTCATTTGACCCATCATGGGACAATTATATGTCACATTTAGACACAATCAATCTTGGTTATTTGTCCATAGAAAGTCTATCCAATAAGTTAATAGCTGAAGACAATTCAAGAAAGAGCCGCTCTAACAATCACATAGAACACAAACCATATAGAAAAGTAGTTTTCCAAGAAAGATATAATGAAACATTCAGATGCCACAATTGTGGATCCAGGGAACACAATAGAAGAGATTGTCCCAAAATTACAAAAGAAAGACATAGGTCAGAACACAGAAACAAATACATCCATAGACAGTCTTCCATTGATAGACATAGATATAGAAGCCCACCTAATTACAAAGAATATAGAGGGGGTAGAGATAATTCAAAGGACAGAAAATCTGGTTCACTAAATGGACTAAACAAGCAAGACAACGCTAACATACAGCAAACTGAGGATAATAATTGGCTTATTGATTCTGGAGCAACCAATCATACCACTAATAATAAAAACATACTATCTTCATTTATAGAAGATAAATTTGTAATAAAGGTAGCCAACCAAGAAAAGGTCCAAGTATTAGGAAGAGGAAATGTAACCTTGCCTGGTATAGGAAAAATAGAGGGGGTATTACTGATACCTGAGATACCTCATAACATATTAAGTGCCATAAAATTAAGCAGAGATTCTGATATTAATATTGTGTTTTCAAAAGGAAAAGCAACTTTGGAGAAAAATAAAACAGATGTAGGTACAGTAATGATTAAAGGAGGCCTACCTTATTTAATAACTAAGGAGAAATGGTTACACAACATTGATTCAAATATGGAAGATTGTATTGAACCAGATAATGAAAACATTAGCAACAGTGACAATGATGAATGTAAAATAGCTCATGATAACAAGGATACACATAATGAGAAAAAACCAAAAATAGGTAAGCCAATTCATGATGAGTGTGCCCATGTCTTACATAGGAAGTTAGGACACACCAGTTTTCCTGTAGTACAGAAAATGACTGAACACGCAGAAGGTGTCAAAATAAAAAATTGTGAAAACTATTTGGAATGCTCAGTATGTAAATCTACAAAACTAAAAACTAGCCCCAGGCCTAGAAAATCTACAAGGTCAACTAACAAGATTTTTGATTTAGTACACATGGACCTGGTTGGTCCACTGACTCCATCAATCATTTATAAAAAACGTTACTTCTTAACTATTGTGGATGACTATAGTCGCTATGGATTTGTTTACACATTAAAACACAAAGATGAAACCTTTCAGAAATTTAAAGAGTTTTACAAACGCGTAGAAACACAACACAATATCAAAATAAAACAAATAATGACAGATAGGGGATGTGAATTCATGTCTAAGGAATTCTCCCAATGGTTGAAGGACAGAGGAATGTTACATTACACATCTAGCCCATTTCCGCGTTCCAGAACGGAATTGTAGAGAGGAAGAACTCAACATTACAAACCATGATTAGATGCACATTGGAAGATGCTGGCTTAAGCAAGCAATTCTGGTCAGAAGCCCTACAATATTCCAATTACACACAAAATAGAACTTGGTCCAGCATTGTGAATAAGACACCATATGAAGTGATGTATAATAGAAAACCAAAACTAGCACACATGCACATTTTTGGAGTCACCGCAGACGTACACATACCTAAACAATTAAGAAGAAAGGGAGAAAATGTGTCTAGAAGACTTAAATTTATGGGATATGAGACTGGTACAAAAGGATACAGATTCATTGATAATAATAACAAATTTATAGTTTCCAGAACAGCTGTGTTTCATGAACAGGCCAACTGGTCTAGAATACATCTTAATGAAATATTCCCAAACAACAACACAGATACAAAATCCCAAGAGAAAAGAACTATAGAAAAACAAAATGACAACAAATATAAAACCAAAACCAAAACATGGACAAACAGTCAACACAAAATAAAGACAGATACATTAACAAAAAAGGAAGCAAGATATTTGCATGACAATAATAGTAAACCCGAGAAGCCAATTAGAAACACTAGAAACCAAATGCCAAACAAATATAAAGATTATATAATGCATATGGATGGAGATACTATGACACCTAGCACATATGAGGAAGTGTTAAAACTTCCTCCTAAAGAAAAAGAAAAGTGGGAATTAGCAATGACAAAAGAGATGGAAAGTTTACAAGGATTAAATGTATTTACACCTGCAATTGCACCAAAGGACAAAACAATTATTGGCACTAGGTGGATATATAAAATTAAAAATTTAGAGGGAGGTAATACTCTATACAAGGCTAGATTAGTTGCACAAGGTTATGCACAGAAATATCCAGAGGACTATACTGACACTTACTCCCCCACAGTAAGAACTGAAAGTGTAAAAACGGCTCTAGTTGTAGCATCTGCACTCAATCTCGATGTATTCCAGTATGACATACAGACTGCGTATTTACACGCAAAATTAGATAAGGAAATATATGTAAGGGCACCTCACAGTCAATATACAAATAAGAATAAGATTTGGTTATTAAACAAAAGTCTATATGGGCTAAAACAATCTGGTAAACGATGGTATGATTGTTTAGTAAAAGTACTTAGAACTATGGAATTCAATGCTACTACTGCTGATAATTGTTTCTTTCTTAAAAAGGGTAATGATTACATAGAATTTGTATTGATCTATGTGGACGACATTTTATATATAGGTAATCACAAAGAAAGAAGAGAAACATTTGTAACAAAGTTAAATGAACATTTCTCATTGAAATCCTTAGGTAAAGTAAATAAGTATCTTGGTGTTCAAATTAGTAAAACAAAAAGGGGATTCAAGCTTTCTCAGAAAGATAAGATCACAGAACTTTTGAACAAATGTAACCTAAATGATGCTAAACCCTGTGACACTCCAATGCAAACTGATTTCCTAAGAAATGCTGATGAATCATCCCCTGAATTCAAAGATAACACGTTCTATAGATCAATCATAGGTTCACTTCTTTACATTTCTAATTGGACAAGACCTGACATCGCTTTACCCCTCAATTTATTGTCCAGACATGTCAGCAAACCAACTATGTATCACTGGGAAGCTATCAAAAGAATATTAAGATATTTAAAAAATACATTAGACTTTTGCTTAATGTTAGAACCTAATAATATCAAGGAACCGAAACTCACATGTTACGCAGATGCAGATTGGGCTGGAGACATTTCATGCAGAAAAAGTACATCTGGCTACTTATTTCTCCTAAACGATTGTCCAGTTTACTGGTACACTGGCAAACAAGATTTAGTTGCCACTTCAACAACAGAAGCGGAATATGTTTGTTTATCTAAAGCAGCAAATAACCTTGTATGGTTTAATGATCTAATTTCTGATGTTTGGAAAAAACCTGCCCTACCTTTTGTCATGCACGAAGACAATAAAGCAGCCATTGAAATATCTAGATCTGACGCCATTGGACAGAGATCTAGACATATAGACATAAAATTTAAACATGTAAGACAATTATCTCAAGATGGATTTATTAAGGCAGTGCATTGTGAGACTTCAGAACAGTTAGCTGACATATTGACAAAGCCTTTGCCATCTAAACAGCATAAATATTTGACTTCCAAATTATATGTATTATATTGTTCTGAATCTGAATGTAATAAATGTAGCATATCGAATCGGCATTTAGAGGGGGATTTGTCACAAGTAAATGCCTTATTCTCTAATGTGTAAATAGTATATGAAAGGGATATCAGGGGTTAATTTATTCTTCACTTCTTAATGTATTCATACTTCACCACTCCCATACCTAGCTCCACCCATTGTATATATAAGGAGCTGCACACACTCTCTTCTTCGCTTCTATCTGTGAATATTCAGTGAATATAGAATGCCTTATGTAAATAAAAGAAAATATATTTGAACTCTGAACTCTCTTATAACTTATTGAGTCTGATCCTAAAAATATTGCAACAGTTATATTCACAAATATAAAAGAAGTTTAAGAACCTAATAAAATATTTGTAAATTTTGATCAAACATAATGAAATGAGAAGTAGCATGGCCATCTCTTAAGAAATGAAATTACTGTTTTGGAAATTCACAAGATATTGTCTTATCATCTTTTTATCATACTTTTCCTCATTATTTTATTCTCATAATAGAGATGTACCACGATCCATGGCTCACCCTTTATTCCCTGAATTGTGATGTAGACATGTTCCAATTCCCTTTTTTATGCCATGAACTCATGGTGTTGAAGAAGTTTAAAGTCATTTTATTATTGTAGCTTAATGTAATGTTTTCCCTCTTCTCTTGATAATTTTCACTATAGATATTATGGAACAAGCTCAATGGCCAATGTGATTGCTAACATAATAAGGAATAAGATCTATAAACCTTTATTATTATTGTTGTTGTTGTTGTTGTTGTTGTTGTTGTTATTATTATTATTATTATTATTATTATTATTATTATTATTATTATTATTATTATTATTATTATTAGGTTTTGTGAGCATGTTCCTTCTCTTTCAAACATTGGAAACCCCTCCATGGGCATTTTGGCTTGAGCTGTAGGAAATACTGAACACCTGGATTTTGAAGAGTCATCAGCCCACATAATGTCTAACAGTTGCTGAAGTTATAGGCTCGTTATGAATGTGGATTTAGCACTCTCCTTAAGAGGATATTAGTAACTGAGCTACATCAATTTAAATGGAATAGAGCCTTGTTCTTCCAGTTGTTTGATAGTAGTGCATGATTAAATGTGTTACAGATTTTATGCTGCTCCTGCAAAAAGAGTTCCTTGTAGGTCTTTTATTATTTACCCAAGTTTTATCTTTCCCCTCCTTATGACTTATGCATAAGCAATATAATTGCTATCCTGACCATTCAGTGATCCTGGAAGCAGTGACTGTTTGCAGATACTTATATCACACTTGAGGAAGGGCATCATTTTGGCTTTAGAAATACTAAAGATACAGTGATAGCGGCTTTTATTACCCTCAGGGCAATCACCATTGTACTTACCAGCTACATTCCAGGGCTGCTGCCTGCTGCCCTAAAGGTCAGAACTGGATTTTTTTGATTGGTCACTCTCAGCAGTTCTCCACTCTGACTTTGCTAGTACTGAATGCTGAGCCAATGACTATTATTATACATGTTGGCCAAATCAAATTCTGCAGTTCAGAAATCTAGTCTGCTACATGTGTTGTGTGAATATTGTGCAATCAGACCTGCAGTCAGGATGGGTTCTTTGTTTATTTGCTGTGGTATTGTTATTCCCTTGTCATCACAGCATTATCACTAGTACTAGCAGAATTCATTTGCTCATTTGTATATTCATTATCAACAATTCCTTTGATTTTCTTTCTTCATTGTTAGAGTACAAGAAATAATCTTTTCTTCCTTATTATAAGCAGCCAGGAAAGCATCTGATAAAGTGACAAATTACTGTGGTAAATTTGGGCCAAAGTAAAAGTACTACAGGAACTGTGTTTCAAAAACTGTCATATCAGCCATGATGTGGAGAAGGGAGACAAAGACAGAGATAGAGAACACTACACAAGTATGGATGTAATCAATTAACAAAGAGATCTGGGTAAAAGTGAAAATGGTGTACATGAGATACTCACAATAAGAAATTTGGAAATGCTCATCAGTGGCTTTAATTTACATTTTCAGAAAGATGCTATCATACCAGCTACCAACATGTAATATAAATAGTTCCCTGTTTAAATGAGCAGATCTATGGGGCCTTGTTTTCTACATCTAGTTTGGCATGCACACTTGGGTTATTATATGTGCAGGCTAAACTTTGGAATAGATGTTTAACTGAATTTACTTAGGTAAGTTAGGAATATAGTCAGGAATCCAGAGGCATTATCAGCCAGACAGGATGTTGATGGATAATTTCATGTTGCTTTTCACAGGATGCTTAGTTTATTTATATATTTATTTAATCAATTAATTATTTTGTCAACAAGTACAAGGAAACAAATATCAGTATAGACATAGACATGGACACATGAAAAAATGGCACAAATAAATGGATATAAATAAGCAAAACGTAGCCCTAAACACATAAAATGAGTACATATAAATGGGGACGGTAGGACAGGGATGGTAGGCACGCTGGTGCACTTATGCACACCCGTTTAGGAATCTCTTAAGAAATGTGTAAGGTCCACGGTAGACAGTTTAAGGTAAAAGGTATGGGGGTTAGAGAAACTAACAACAGGATCATGTAGAGTGTTCTAGACATTTACTGCTCTATTGCAGAAGTCATATTTCCTACAATTCAGATTAGAGAGAATTACATTGAGTTTGAATCTATTGATAGCCCTTGTGTTATTACGGTTGAAATTAAAGTACTCATTTACAGGTAGGACATTTTGGTAAATAAACTTATAAACTAAGCATAGGTTGGAACGTAGACGGTGTAGTTCAAGGCTATCCAGACCTAAAATTTCAAGCCTGGTGGTATAGGGAATTTTATTGCGAGCAGAGGAGTTGAATATTCTTCTTGTAAAAGTACTAGTTGTTGGACATGAAAGCCAATTTGAAACTGCATAATAGCAACTTAAGGATTTGAGTCTCCCCAAGTATCAGTGCTATATCTGTTTTCCAATGTTGCTTGTATAAGGAAAGATAGTAATAAATCAGAAGTGGTGGACAGTTTAGTATGAATAAGATTCAGTAAACAGGCTTGTTAACAATCCAACATCATATGCATTCCATGAAACTTTATTTATTTCTGGACTGGAGTGGTTACCTAGGAAGAAACAGGCCTCAAATGACCATATGGAAACAATTTTCTATAATTGTTATTAAAATATAACTGCCCCTAAACCAGGGGTCCCCAACCTCCAGTCTGTGGCCACTGCTGGGCCATGGCCTATTCAGTATGGGTCTAGTGAGTAGCTGACTAGAGTGCGCATGCATGCAGCTCAACTTGTAGAGCAGCGGACTGGCGGGTAATTGTGTGCGCCGGCCCATCACTTGGACAAGTTGAGCTACAGACATGCGTGCTGGCCTGCCATTTTCACAGCCCAGTTCCCATCCCCCAGCCAGGTCACCAAGTCACAAAAGTTGGTGACCGCTGCCCTAAACTAAATTCTGTTAGTTGCCAAGCAATGAATTTCACCACTTGATTGCAGAAATTCTTCCAGAAGAAAAGTAAATAATTTCCATCTTGTCTTGCAGTTTTTCAGGAACACAGAAAAATTCAATGCAAGTGAAATCCATAGCCATGCATGCTGAAGGGTATAGTTGTATCTGAAGCATATATGCATGGTGCATGTGCCATCTGCTTCTGAATGTTACTTTTGACCACCCTGCTGGTCTCATACAAATGACAGAATTCAGTAAGTGCCCACAGCCACAATTATCAACACTTTTCACCTCTATTTTGCCAGATAATATCAGAACTACTTTGGCATGTGGTCCTGCTGATTCATGTTTGGTTCAGTTAAGGATGATGAAAATACTGTCATCCTTGCCCATCTGCTGTCTTAATGCTGGTATCCCTTAGCTTGAGGACTGTGGTTAGTGACACAGTGAAGCATATCCTAATATTGAATATCTAAGTACAGAAGCCATATGGAAATTCAAAAACAGTTGAAATGTCCTATTTCAAGGTGAACACACTTCACACATCAGTATCATGCTTCAGCATAAACTAAATTGATGGTAACTAGATAAATTACTAGCACATTGAACATGAAAGGAAAGGATGTATATGAGTGTGTGATGCTTAGGCTCTCCTTCCTCCTTCACTTTCTTTTGTCTCATTCCTCTGGATTTTTTCCCCTTCACTATCTGCCTTTCTCATCAGAACTTCCTAGATTTCTGATGAGTAGATTCCCTCACTTCTCCCACTTTACACAGGGAAATTCCAACTTACACTCACAATGTCATTCGCAACTACCCACACTAAAATGGTTTTAAGTTCATGTTAAGTCCATATATATTGTTGGACTATAATGTCACCAACAGATGCTAAACCTTCACTTTGAAGCAATGATTGTTTCCTTCAGTAGTTTGTTTGAAAGATATTCTAGCTTCAGACACAATTGACACTGCATAATAACAATAGACACAGAATATTCATGTCATTATTGTTTTCTCCAAACCCTAGGATGATATTATCTGTCTTATCTATTTGGTAAATCTATATCTCACTCAGTGTTCTAAGATTATATTAAAACTGAAAGGAGAATCTGAGTTTTATATGATGTCAATTTCTTGCTGAGATTATGACAAAACATTAAAAAAAAGGTTTAGAAAGTCTTTTGTTGGCGAAAAGATGTGATTTTTGGTTTTGCAGTTTCCAGAGATCTCTACCCTGCTGTTTTCTGAACAATATTCACAGAATGCATTCAGAAAACCCTATCAGAAACCAAAACTCAGTGTAAGAGTTAATGATCTGAATCTTTCTCATTACAAAAGGGCACCTGGCAGGAGTGTCCTCTTTTCCTCTATTATTTCCTTGTGATAACTGAATTACTAGCAGTAATTATTAGAGGTGAACTTGATATCAAAGGTTTTGTGATTGATTTCCATAGCAAATAGAATTTCATTATACATCACCAATGCTTAACGATAGTGCATTTATCCTAACATGGCCAGATGTTGCTTCATTTGACCTCCATTCACTCCTTTCTGTCTCAGGTCCTCTGTTTTATTATTTTATGAAATTTGTTACATTCATTGAACATAATTCCGACACTTTTCAGTTTTCCTCCTAGTTTTCTTCTATTACCCTACTACTTTAATGTTTTAGCACTCTTTACCACCTCTTATTTCTATATTTACTTAATAGGACACTCTATTCCAATTATTCTTGGAGGTATAGAAATGTAACAAAATAATACACAACATACAGAAACAGATATGTCTTAAACAAAATGTACACTTCCAATAGGCTCATATGTTTATCTTATGCATATCCATTGTATCGCACAGTGCATGACTACAAGTTAACTCAATCATCTGGCTTTAAATATTTTCTCCATAATACTAATTCATAAATATTTTGGCCAGAGTCAAAGCAATTTCTTCTGAATTTGCAGAATATTTAAGTAGCTGAAGGCAATGACAAATTACATTAGGACACCTATTATTGAAGAGGAGGTTCATGACTTTCTTAAGACTTTATCCAATTAGAGTATTTAGAGATCAAAGTCCAGTTCACTATTGCCAGAAAAAATATACTGTTAGCTGTTAACCAAAAGAATAACAAGAGAAAGTACAAAAACAAAGCAGCTAATAAACAATGAAAGAGATAACAGTTTGCATTGTCCTATGATAGAGTCATTTTTGTCATAACAAATTCAGTTCAAGTAAACTGAATATGCATTCTGCAGTTCACTCTCTTGGTAAGCTGTGATAAATGAAGAAAATCATATCTTATTTAAATTAGAGCACATTAAGGAAAAAATACTGTTACAAGTTAGGTTGTCAGCTCAATCATTAATGATATTTCTTCAATCAACAAGAAGCTACTGTTATAAATAATGGAAAATATTTCTGGGAGGTACTGAATAGCATATATTGGCAAATTATTATTCTGAATTTTAATCAAGGTTATAAAGAATATGCACAGTATAAGGATAGGGTATAATTTATCAAAGATACAAAGGGTGACACAACAAGGTGAAGTTGAGTAGGGAATAAAGTAGGCTAAAAAAAATGACATAAAATCAATTTTTCATGGTTTTAGAAGATGGTTAAACATCCCTTAAAATGTGTCTCTTGGATCAAGAGATATAATAGATCTTTTAGAAGAATGGAAAAATGAAATTAAAAGGCAGCAGAACAGCAGGTGTGAATAACCGCCTGGCCATAAACAGAGCAAGCTAAAATCTGAGTAGGGGCTTTATCACAGGTGTTCAATGTTCACTTATTCCACAGACAGTAATGTACTTAGCTTCCTGAAAACTGAGAGAATATTTTCACTCTTCAAATTATATGAGGCAGTTTATATCATTCAGAGAAAACTATAGTGGACAAACCAATATGGGGTCCCCTCAAGAAATATGTTAATTACTTAGCAGTCCATTGGCTATGAACATACTGGAATGGAATATAGCTAGATGTTAAGAAGAAAGGTGTTATAAAAGGTATATGTAGTACATAAGCTTGAGCATGAAAAGGACAACAGGCAAATTAATTATTTTTGTTACATCTCAGTTATATATTTTTGTTAAATTTTTGTCACCATGTATCCCTTTAATAGTACCTATAATTCTGATTGACTATTTTGTGATTCTCAACCCGTATCTTTCCCTTCAATGGTTAATAAGTAATGCCAGAAAAGTTGGACCAAAGTAGAAAAATGGTCCCAATTTTGTACTCTCACTTCATCAGACATTTCTTACATTTGCAAGCAGTTATAATATTAGACATGGTTCAAATGATACATTTTTATGTCTTCGGTATCAGTAGTTTTCTTTTAAAATACAAGGAAGGTAATATCACACTACAAAAGCCTGACAAAATATCGGGCATTAATTTTGCAAGGTGGTGTTTAACACAAATAGGTAACATCTTGGATTTAATTTAATATTCCAGTATTGAGGCTGCCTTGCTCCACAATTCTGGCAGCCTTACACTGAGAAAAGAAAAGAAAATCAATCTGTAACACGTCCTCCCTCCCTTTCAGAATGATATAACAATTTATTTCATAGATCCTTTACAGCAAACCAAAAGATAATAAAAAGAAGCTGGAATCCACACAACTATTTGACTGTGCATGCATTTACATTAAAAGATCTATTGAATGTTATAAGTATAGAAGGGAAAATACTATTCAATTACAAATTAATTGATGATTTTAACAAAACCATATAAATATTTTTAAAAAGTATCAAAAAGATTTATAATTTAAAATATTAAAGACATTCAAAGCTAAAAATTTTGTTGCTTTCTGACTAATTAATAATGGGCAAATGATTTTTTAAAATTAAACTGGATATACAATAACTGCAAAATATTTTATTTAGTGTCAGATGAATTACCGGGTATCACAAATCTTTATACCCCTATGTCCTCAAAGATACCTTCAGCAATTATTATATTAATCAGTGAAAAAATGAATAGAGGAGATACCACCTGAATTGTTAAAAAAAATAGCACACATTTATGTCTTTAAATTTTTAACCCATTTTCTACACGGACCCAAGAATTCACACTTGCCTATCATCAAACACTATATTTAACACATATTTTAATTAGGAAATTCAAAGCAGACATTAACTCTGAAAATCACTTAACTGGTAATACTTTCAGTTAAGTACTGATTCCTGGAGAGGAAAGAGGAACTGGACTGATTCCTGGAGAGGAGAAAGGAAAGGTCTAACCCATAGCTCTTGCTATGTAGGGTGCTGCACGGATTGGTGCTGTCATCCTCTCTTCCTGGTTCATATCTACATGAAGCCGGATAGAGTCATTCATTCAGTTCAGAGTGAGATACCATCAGTATGCAGATGATATTCAGTTTTATATTTCCACTCCAGAATGTCTGAGTGATGCTGTATACGCCCATCTCAATGTCTAGAGGCTGTAGGGATCTGGAACCTACAGACTGAGTGGCTCTAGAGTTTAGGACCTCTTAGTTCTGGAAATATTCCATCTCATGATGTAGGTGATGTTGCATTACCACGGATAAATCCTGTACAGAATTTAAAATTCTTTGTTGTCTCATTGGTTCTGTTCAAAGACCATGTAGCAGCCATGGCCAGGGAAGCCTTTATATAGCTTCATTTTCTATACTGCACACATTTCTGGACCAAGAGGTCCTACTCACAGTCACTGACACCTTAATCACTTCCTAATTGGCTCACTGCAATACATTCTACATGAGTCTGCCTATCATCCAATACTGTCAATACTTGAACAGTATTGGGAAGCTTCAGCTGCTGTAAAATACAGCAGCATGGACAGTAATGACTGCTGATTGTTTGTAATATGTGACATCTATGCTACGATTCAAGGTACCACTGCTTACCTTTTAGCCCTTTATGGCTTTATGACTTTAGCCCTTTATGGCTTAGTTATGACTGTCTCTCCCTAGTGTCTAACCAACCTGTTAGATCTGGCAGAAGAGGTCTGCTCTAGCTCTGTCAACAAGGGAGTGTCAACTGGTAGGACCCTTCTGCTGAAGCTCTCGCCCTTTGTAGCTTATCTCTGAGATTAGACTTGTCCCAACTTTTTTTGTCTTTCACAAGGCATTAAAAACTTGGCTTTGATATCAACCCTGGAGCCCTGATAGTATGGTTGAGCCTGCTTTTTGTTTATACTAATTATTTGGTGTCTCAACAATTCTAACCTGCTATTTTATGCTGTGTGAAAGTGTTTATGTTTTTAATTTTAAATTCTATTTTTATTTTGTTAGCTGCTCAGAGTTTTGAATATGAGATAAGTTATGTATATTATTTTAATGAGTTATGAGTTGTTATAACGAGTTATAAGTTATTGTTAATGATGACTTATGAGTAATGTATATGCTTATTAGAGTTGTGTATATTATTTATTTGTCTTGTATCTGTATTACAATCTTTAATTTGCTAGTCTTTCATCTTAATTACAAAGAAAATAAACAAAAAGTAAAATATATTGTGGGCTATATTACTATAAACAATCAAGAATGTGCCATTAAGAAGCAAGCTAACAAAACAAATATAATAATTCTTTACAAGTCAAGAAAGCCTACTGTGATTAAGAAAAGGTGTATTTTTATTGTGAGAGCATCTGTTTTGACATTACTATATTTTCCTATTATTCCAGTACTTTTTAGAGAAATAAATGTTAGACTGTTTTAAATATGGTTAAATATTAAAATTATAAGATTAATCTGAATTATATTTACTGAATGTGAAATGTTAAAAAAAATGACACATCCTTGAAAAGTAGTAAATAAAGTCTAGCAGTTTTCAGTAGACGTGATATCAATTAAGTTACACAGATAAAGGTAACATGTCCCTCAAATCAAATTTAATTCCTGATGAGTAGATGGTATTAAAATGTTAGTTGATGTATTTTGGGCAATTAAATTGATTCTGAAGCCATTCAGCATTGATATTAGCCTGAAAGATTTAACAATGGTGCTTTTTTACACAATAATTGTTTTTACTACTAGTAAGATAGCCAAAATCATCAAGAAAAGAAAATGGCTTGGGGTTTCTGATGAATGCTATGACATTCATGATGTCCTATTCGCAGTGAGAGTGTGAGGCAGTCTATAATTGGATGCTGGATCTGGACTGGCAAAATATCTCCAGAAGAAATTGTTGAGATAACTCACATGACTCCAAACATTTGCTCATGTGAGTTTTAAATGGGATTTTAAAAGTTCTGGAAAAATACATATTTGGAGATTAAACAACAAAAGGTACCTATAATATGGATTTTAGAAATAGATTAACAATAGATTAAAGGTTCAAGTGGATTTGAAATTATACTTTTGAATTAATTAGAATAATTCTCTTACGAAAAATGGCTTTTTGTTTTTTGTTTTAAAGAAGAAACAAAAATGATATTAGATCGATCTGGAAGAAAATAAATTCATATTGTTTAAGAAAAAAAATAGGGCAAACATATTTGATGGATTATTTGGATTTTTCTCTTCAAAAATGTTTGCTATGATACATAGAATGTGCCTCAATGAAGTTACAGAATAAGGACCAGTCCAAGTCTGAAATTAATTTGAATGTAAATTTAAATATGGTAGGAAAACAAGAAAGGATATGAAGAAAGATGTTATAAATAAAACTGATGAATGTTTTATTACCTAAAGATGTACAATTATTAAAGTAGGAGAGTGATTTGGATAACTCCAATTGAAAGGATTTTTTTTTTTAAAGGACAAATTTTACTTACTAGATATACAAGAGGTTTGTATAAAGTTTTGAAAACTATTTGGGTTAAAAAAAAAAGATAGCAATAGCACTAGCACTTAGATTTACAACCGCTTTACAGTGCTTTACAGCCCTCTTTAAGCAGTTTACAGAGTTCACATATTGTCCCCAACAATCTGGGTCTTCATTTTACCCACCTCAGAAGGATGGAAGGCTAAGTCAACCTTGAGCCTGGTCAGATCTGAACTGCCAAACTGCTGGCAGCTGGTGATCAGCAGAAGTAGCCTGCAGTACTGCACTCTATGGCTCTTCACTCAGATACACTGAAAACAAGCTTTGGGACTATTTGGGGAGTTAAAAATTAAGATTGTCATGGAAACAAAAAAGGTTGGGTTAGTCAATCAGAGTTAAAATAGAAAATTAGTTATATCTGGTTTCTCTAACTGAGCTTTTGCCAATAACAAACATGGTGAACAGTAAAAAAAACCAGGACGTCCAAGTGAATTTGGCTATTGATTGATGCTTCCTGTACTGTGAAGGAACACATTTTTTTTTTCATTTTAAATAGAATAGTACTTTCTTTTTCCTTTAGCCTTTATGATGCACCTTGTTTTTCATTTGTTGTAGTGATATAGTAAGTGAAGTTTTAAAGAAACTTCTATTGGCTTCTATCCAAAAACCACAATGAAAAAAAAAATTCAGCCATTCCCACTAAGGAAATGCTATTATATAAATGTAAAATATAAATGTCTAATGGAGGAAAATTTATAGTGATTGTTCACTGAATGACAAATTGAATATACTATAATCATCAAATGGAAATTCCATGGAAGAAAAAGAAAATACCGCATTGGTAACTTAGATAAGAAGCAACTTTTATTTTTCCAAGGTAGTTGCATTTATATTAATAAATTATGACTGATTCTTGGATAAAATGTACTTCAAGGTTACTTAATAATGCCCATAGAAGCTAATATATATATTTTCGGGAAGCTTAACATCTTCAGCCAAGTACTTCATTCTGCAATGTAGCCTTGTGAATACCTAGCGGACTTTTAGAGAATGTTCCCTGTGTGAAAGTAAATACATATTTACTTTAATAGCATTTCAATGCAATATGTGGTGTTCTCTCATTTAATAAATATTAAATAAATATTAGAGGTATTTTAATACTACTTGCAATACTATCATATAAATAGTCTACCGCCATGATGGCGAACCTATGGCACGCGTGTCACAGGTGGCATGCGTAGCCATATCAGTAGGTACCCCAGCTCAGTTCTGGCACGCATGGACACACCGGCCAGCTGATTTTCAGGCCTTCTGGGCCCACCAGAAGTAGGGAAACAGGCTATTTCCTGCCTCAGGTAGGCCATGGGGGGGGGAAGGCCCATTTTTCCTAGAGAAGCTCTGGAGGCTTGGGAACAAAAAATGTCACTTCCTGTCCCCCCAGGAGTTGGGAAATGGGCCCTTTCAGGCCTTTGGAGGGCCTCTGAGGGAGTGGGAAAGGCTGTTTTTGCCTTCCACAGATGCATAGAGAGGATCTGGAGCCAGGTAAAAAAGAAAAATGGGCCTACCAGGCCATCTCATGCCAAGAGCGGAGGGAGGAGGAGGGTTACACATGCATGTGCAGGGTGGCGCATAGAATTATGGGTGTGGACACGCACACTCGTGAACCTCCCCCATCCAGCCCTCTCCTGGCACGCGATGGCAAAAAGGTTAGCCATCACTGGTCTACCGTATATGTGTTACCTGGTCTGAAGTAGTCTTTCACAGTCTGGTTTTTGTCCAAGCGTTTTTTGCTCTATCCAGGAAAGTCTTCTGGAGAAATTGGAGGCAACAGGAGAACTGAAGAAAAATCTGGAGAAACTCAGAATGATAAAAATGTTATATAAGAGGCATCTAAATTTTGACCCAAACATATGCTGGATCTATTCCAAAATCAGTGCTGTTAGAACAATTGGACGATAAAAAAAACCCAAACAAATAAATAAATGAGTTAAATTTTATTTTTTACAACAGACAATACATTTTCAATAAACCAAAGTCTAATATTTTGTCAATAAAGTAATGAGAACTTAAAATGTTGAATTATCAGATTCTAAAAATTGGAATGATCACTATATGGCATATAACAGTGATGGCTAATCTTTTCCAGACTGAGTGCCCAAAGTGCACATACCCAAACCATCAAAATGCAATGCAAGTGGAGCCCCTGTGCATGTGCCCCACCCACATGCATGTGCACACCAGGAGTGGGTTCTACTTACCTTTACTACCGGTTCGCAGTGGGGCCAAGTGGTCTTCTGCGCATCCGCAGAAGTGTTTCAGTGATGTTGGGGTCGGTGGGCATAGGAAAACCTCCCACCAGTTTTCCTACCAGTTCTATAGAAGCGGTGAGAACTGGGGCAACCCACCACTGGTGTACACACACACCACATATGCCTCCCATATGTGTCCCCCACATGCGTGCATGCCCCATGCATGTGCCCCAGTCCCCATGCATGCACCTGTGGCCCCCCACATGCACCCTGACCCTACACATGCATGTGCAGCCCCTACCCCACCCCACCCCCACATGTGCACATGTGCCCTACCCCCCACGCATGCATAAAGGTCTCCATGAAAATGATGGGAATCTGGGTCAGGTGATAGTGAAGGAACCCTTGAAAGAGGGAATATCCTCTTGGAAAGAGATGGTGTGACATCTAAGAATCATGTTGTAGTAGCATGTGAAAAAGGCCTTAGGAAACTAGGCAAAGAGATTCTGTTTCCCCTCTCCTCCCAAAAATATAAGGCTAGATAAGAGACAGTAGAGTCCACATCCAGATAATGTATCACGAGGCACAGAAAAGATCCTCCCTAGTTACTCAGACAATAGAGGAGACAGGAGGGAATATTGTATTTTGTACTTGCAAGATTGTACTTGTAGACTGTATTTATAGATTGAACTTCAGACTTGTAAGATTCTGAAATTAAGTAGAAATAGCACATCTGGTTGTGGTACCCATGGTTTGCCACAGGAGGCTGGCACATATACTGCAGCTGCAATGAACCAGGAAGAAATAGATTTTTAATTTTAATCAAATTATTATTAAATTATTATTATTATTTATAAAATAATAATAATAATTAAATTATTTTGTTTAAAAAAAAAGATTAATTTTCACCTTTTCAGCCAGACTTCAACATCAGATTTAGTATGGACATAGCATTACCTATGGTTATAATTTCTTTAGATAGAAACGGTGTGATTTCCCCAATAATACTTTATCTCTTAGCAATTTTCTGTACCATAAATCATGTTGTTATGATCACATTTCATGGCACACTGAAATGCCCCTACTGCAAAATATATACTGGTTGTCATTTGTCTTTTAGGTGCAATTGAATGTCCATGTTATCACTTTTAAACCCTACATCCCTACATGTGTCAAGATATAGTAACTACCTTCTCCCCAATATCTGTGTACTTGGTAAAGTCTAATAATAATGTCTGTTCACATGTCCTCTCAGTAAAAAGACTGCCATCTTTAGGCAATGGGAGCATGACTTCTCAGCTATTGCTGAGTAGAACAGTATTACCTAACAGTGAATAGCCTTGCTCCTTGCCTTCAGGAAATTAGCAAAACTTGGTTCAATAAACAAAATCAAGAAGCCTATATTGCAGTTTGGTGTGAACAGTTAACACAGCTATTTTTTAAACAAGAAAGTTCTTAGTTGTCCCTGCTACAATGAAGTACAACATTTGAATCTGCCAAGTCCAATTGCTTTGTTAGGAATTGAAAAACTACTTTAGTTCTTATAGTTATTCTTACTTCTAGTTACTGCTATAAATTGACCTTAGAACTAGAAATTCCTATTTTTAGCTTGCACAAAAGCATCTTGTTAAAGATTATGGAGGTGTTTTCTACCTCTAGGTCCAATTCCCCAGATCTCAAACCTTTCAAATTATAATATAATACTTAAGGTAGATCAATAGTCCAAGCCCCCTAGCTTAGATTGATTTTACTCCGATGGGATTTTCATATCATTCATCAAAAATCATTATTCCCTCTGCCATAATAGTACTTTTTCTAAAGAACAGAGCAACTAATACCTAAATTATTTTTAATATGTTTTCTCTTACCGATAATTCACCTATTATTCTTAAATAAAACTCTCTTCTCAATTTATTTGCTGTACAGCTAAATTTATTTCCTTGTCATTGAACTACTACCCACTTACAAGCAATCTCTTTATACTTGCCTGTGAAAAATTACATTTTAATAGTTTTCAACATAATCCACTACTGTAATATTAGTTCTTACACTATTGGACATAATCCAGCTCCATTTCCATTTGTTTTTGTGCTCCCCCTGAAGCATCTGGACTATAATTACTTCAACCTCAAATACGTGAATGTTAATTCTGCTAAAAAAAAAGTCAAATGCTAAAAAAACATAAAACCCAACCCACTTAAAATTCTGAAGCAAGAATATTTGGAACAATATAGAAATAAATATCTCTTCAGTCATTATATAAACAATTTCTACTAATGCACCATACAAGAGGACCGACCCTTGTGGGGTGCCACAAGGGTCGGTCCTCTCGCCCCTTCTGTTCAACATTTATGTAAAGCCGCTGGGTGAGATCATCCGTGGCTTCGGGGTGGAGTTCCATCAGTACGCTGATGACACCCAGCTGTACATCTCCACCCCAGGCCACCCCAACGATGCCCTTGAAGTGATGTCCCAGTGCCTGGAGGCCGTGCGGCCCTGGATGGGGAGAAACAGGCTCCAACTCAACCCCTCCAAGACCGAGTGGCTGTGGCTTCCAGCGTCCCGATATAGCCAGCTGACACCATCGCTGGCTATTGGGGGCGAATCACTCGCCCCCACGGAGAGGGCTCGCAACTTGGGCGTCCTCCTGGATGCACGGCTGTCTCTAGAAGACCATTTGACGGCCGTGGCCAGGGGGGCTTTTTATCAGGTTCGCCTGATATGCCAGTTGCGCCCCTTTCTAGATCGGGACTCTCTACGCACAGTCACTCAGGCACTAGTCACTTCCCGCCTGGACTACTGCAACGCTCTCTACATGGGGCTCCCCCTGGGGTGCACCCGGAGACTCCAGCTGGTCCAGAACGCGGCTGCGCGGGGGATTATGGGGGCGACGAGGCGCTCCCATGTGACACCTCTCCTGCGCGAGCTGCACTGGCTCCCGGTGGTCTTCCGGGTGCGCTTCAAGGTGTTGGTGACCACCTTTAAAGCGCTCCATGGCTTAGGGCCGGGGTACTTACGAGACCGCCTACTGCCACCAATAGCCTCCCACCGGCCAGTACGCTCGCACAGAGTGGGCCTCCTCAGGGTGCCGTCCGCCAGACAATGTCGGCTGGCGACCCCCAGGGGGAGAGCCTTCTCTGTGACGGCACCCACCCTCTGGAATAACCTTCCCCCAGAGTTACGTATAATAACAGACCTCCGGATTTTTCGTCGGGCCCTGAAAACTTATTTATTTCAACTAGCTGGGCTGGCTTGAGCTAAATTTTAAATTGATTTTAAATTGGGTTGTTTTAATTTACGGCCAGAATATTTAATTATTTTAATACTGTTTTTTAAATTTTGTATGCTTTGTTTTTACTTAGGCTGTGCACCGCCCTGAGTCCTATTTGGAGAAGGGCGGTATAGAAATTTAAACAAATAAATAAAATAAATAAAAGAAATAGTGTATTACATGCTGAAACTCATACTTGAATAACATATTAGGTGTGTTTATACATTACATGGGGGTATATTTATTAAAAATTATTGGAAAAGGAAATGGAATTAAATGCCTATTTCCCAAAGATGATAAAAATAAGACCATGAATATTTTTACACATAAAACTATGAAGGGATAAAACAATTGATTTTTTGCTAAAAGAGGTCATCTTGGGGTCTCCAGAGTTTTTTTTTTTTTCTGTTCATAAACTGGAATCTAATAGGCCATAATGTAATATTTGCATGTATAGCTACAAAGGTCAAATATGATCCAAAGGTTATTAAAAAACTTTGTATTTTAAATTTCAATTCAGACCAATGTAAAGCTTTCATATTGATATAGAAACTAAATGTGATTATTCTTTGATTTTGACTACCTTGGATATTCTTATGTTTAATATTATATAAGAAATTCTTATTTAAAACATATTTATGAATTACTGTTTTAAAGGGGAAATAAGAAAAATGTGCTTTGATAGTAAATGTATTGGTAAGTATATGTTTAAAAACAAAATCTAGTAGGGATTTTTAAAAAGCAAACCTGAATAAACTAAAGAGAAAACAGAATAGAGAAGTATTATGGATGAATGTAATAATGATATGGAATATAAATAAAATAGTGGGATCATATTTCTAGTTGTGCTTAATCTTTGGCTAATATAATTTCTTTTACAATCAAAAGAAACCACACATGGAAAAGGAAGGGGACAGAATGAGATGGAAAGGGGGAAAGGAAAGGAAAGAGAGTGGAATGGATGGGATGAAAATATTGAAAAAATCAATATTTTCTTTAAAATTCACTTCTGTTATAATAACTTTGTAGGATAGAAACAGTTACACCTGGTGGTGAAAAAAAAGAAAAAGAAAACAATGTAGCCTGTCTTTCTACAGAAGAAAAGAATAGCCTGGCTTTCCTTCTTCTCCTTTTCAGTGCATCCTGTTAAAAAATCTGAGTGAATTCACAATTAAGAAGAGCTTAGTAGTTGAATTCTCAATAGTCAAGAGAACAATTGGCTATCCTGCCAAAGGCTCTGCACAGCTGTAGGCTGACATTTAGAACAGCCTGGTGATACTATAAAAGCATGCAAGGATTCAAAGTTCATGTATCTGGACTTCAAACATTACATAGAATATTAGGTGGCATCTATTTTACTTATTCGAGGCACAAAGGCCCAGTAATATCACTAATCTCTCTGTTCAAGTTGCCAATATTTTATGATACTCTCAACAGTTCATTAAAAACACTTCCTTCAGCCTGGCCTTTTCAAACCCAATAGCAAAAACAGGAACAAAGCACTTCACAGCCAAATTACAATCCTGACAGAAACAATCCAAATTTCCAAAATGTTTGATAGCTCCAGTTATGAAATAAAGATTGTTAACAACCCAAAGGCTGGATTGTTAATATGTCTCATAATTAGCTCCACCTGCCTTGTGAATCTTCCTCCAACAGCAAGGCTACTTTGGAAGCCCAGCAGGATAAATCATCCAATCAAATGAGATGATGACTTCCAGCTGTCTCTCATTCAGTTTTTCCTCAGCCATATGACACATACTATGTTCTAGATTTACCTGCTTTAGTGCTTTTTCTGTTCTTTTAAAGCACGGGTGTCAAACTCAATTTCATTGAGGGCCGCATCAGGGTTGTGTTTAACCTTAGGGCATTGGGGTGGGCCTCCTGAGCTCCATTTTCACTGGCAGAGGATTGCAGGAGGCTGTGGTAGCCTAAAACAGAGCTTGGGAGCCTGTTTTCACTGGCAGAAGCACCACAGGCCAGTCCTTCGTTGTTTCCAGGCGGCCCGTGGGCCAGATCTAAGTACCCTGTGGTCCAGATCTGGCCTCTTGGCCTTGAGTTTGACACCCCTATTTTAAAGGGGTAGAAATGATTCCCCCATTCACCCTTGATAAAGGATTTAGATGATACAGTGTAACGTTACTAGTGTGGATTTTGACAATATATATTTTATGAACTGCAATTCATCAATTATTTAAAAAAAGAAAGAAATCAGGCTGCCAAAGAACACAGTAGCTGTACATTATCAAAATTGACACCAAACAGAGTATAGAAAAACTCAAAGTAGTGCAAGGTCAGAAGGTGTGGGGTGACCAGGCCAGCGGTGAAATCCTCCCAGTTCTATCCAGCTCGCTGAACCAGTAGCGCCAGTGGCAGAAGACTCTGCCCACCCGCTGGGATGTCATTACGTTCCCTTTTTTTACCATCTGTGCATGCGCAGGAGGTTCTGCGCATGCGCAGAAGAGGCACGCGCACACGTAGTGCACTCCCATTCCTAAATCGGTAACGAAGGTAAGTGATTTCCACTGCTGGACCAGGCCCATAGAATCACTAAGAATTGGACATGACTGAGTGGATGACCTCATCATCTTCATCATCATTATCTTCATCATATGATCATTTTCATAATATTGTTTATCAGTAGAAACATGTAAATTATATTATATACAAATGAAAGTTCTGTTGCTGCTATTAAAAAGCAATTTTTTAAAGAATTCTTCCAAAGAAGAGTTGAAACAAACTACTAAACCAATAACTTCAATAGATTAAAGAACTGTCCATTGTTGTATGAAATTCAAAGTACTTCAATGTCTCAGAACTCATCTGGTTTATAAATCCATATTATTCAATATAGAGACATTAAAGTATTAACTTCCAGCAGGCTTAATAAGTTGTTGAAAATATAAATTAAACCTAATTGGCCTGTGATCTGATATATAAGAAATGTCAGTTATTTATGTTTGAATATGCTTAATTAATGTTGAGTACTTTTTAATTTATTTTTCAACCTTACAAAGATACTAGATAAAGATGTCCATTTACTCCATTGATTTTTTTTCTATTTGTTTAGAACCCTTAGCATTTTAGACAATCATTCTTTATAAATGATTAATTCTTAACAATTAATTAGAAAATATGTCATTCTTGATGTTCTCTGAGCTTGGTTGTTTTCTTGTAGATGTTTCATTATCCAGCTAGGTAACATTTTCAGTGCTAGAAGGAAGGGGGTTTGCTCTCTACTTACATACAACACTTTGTCCTGTCACTGTTGGTGAGCGTATTGTGGGTTTTTTGGTGGTAGTTCATTGAATAAGCTGTTTATTGTTGGTTTAGAGTTGGAAATTCCTTGATTAGGGTATTTTTTTTTTTTACTGTTTGATTTTTGATCTGGTATTAATCTTTGCTTAATAGGGTATTGATTGCTGGAAAGGAAATGTTTTGCTTTTTTTTTTTTTTTTGTAGCTTTTTAATTGTCTCTTGAATGGAATGTTGTTCTCTATGTGCTTGTTGATGGCTGATTTGCCTGAGTGTCAGGAATCTAGGAATTCTTTAGCTTTTTTGGACTAGGCTTGGTCTATGATGCTCAAAGTTTTCCAGTTGAAAAAATGGTTGAGTCTGTCCAGCTGTTGTCCAATTAAGGCATTTTTATCATGTCTTCTGACTGCTAGTTGTTGTTCATAAATGCACTTTATAGTTATCACCTCTGTCTATATCCCACCTGATGCAAATATTAGCACAGTATTCTCTAAGTTACATGACGCCATCGAGAGGCAGCAGCAAACTTACCTTGAGGGGGCTTTTGTCATGACTTGAGATTTTAATTAAGCCCATCTACAGTCTGTTCTTCCTAAATTTGTGCAGTATGTGCAATGTACCACCAGAGGTAATAACACTTTAGTCCATATGTATTCAAACTTAAGACAGACATGTAGACCAATTCCCTCTCCCATCTGGGTACGTCTGACCACCTCTCTCTGCTATTGTGCCCAAAATATATTCCCCTTAGGAAAAGGACATGGCCAGTCATGAAAACTGTTAAAATCTTGCCGGAGGGAGAACTCTGACAGTTGCAGGACTGCTTTGAGACTACCAAGTGGAGTATATTTGAACATTTGGAGCTGCAAGAGTTCTCTGATACTGTACCTTCTTACATTAAAACATGCACAGACAATGTAACAGTGAATAAGTGCATTAGAGTTTACAGTAATCATAAACCCTGGATGTCAGCAGAGATACAATCACTTCTGAGAGCCCAAAACTCCACCTTCAAGGCAGAAAATAAAGACAAATACAACGAGGCCAGGGCAAACTTGAGGAAAGGCATTAAACAGAAATATAAACAAAAAGTAGAGAACCATCTGGCAAATAATAACCCAAGACAGGTGTGGAAAGGGCTACAACATCTAACCATTTATAAGTTATCTAAATTAGTCATAACATTATAAAAACCTTCTTGTTTAGAGTCTTCTTCATATCTAGAACGTATTTGCCAGTAAGAAAACCAATCCATCTTGAAACCTTGTTCTGCTAATTCTTCCTTTGTTTTAAGTTCATCTTTTTCATCCATTAATTCACTATATCTAACAATTTGTTCCCTTCTGAATACTACTGAATATGAAAATGCTTCAATTGTAGATACCCAGACTGGAATTTTCAAATAATGTTGTTTTTTTAATCTTCTCCCAATTCAATAACAGAGCCTCACGTATGTAGTGTCTTCTAAAATACCCCTGCATTTTTGTTCCTTTATACCATAAAAAAGTATCAACAAATCATGTCCTTCTAGATTCAATAATCTAATATTTCTTAAAGTTATCCATTCTTTAATCCACATCAGGCTTGTTGCTTGATAATAAAGTTCCCAATTAGGTAAAACAAAGCCTCCCCGCGTTCTAGCATCTTTAATAACTTTAATTTTATCCTCACCTTCTTTCCCTGCCAAATATATTTTAACACCATTTTATTTAAGTCTTCAAAAAAATATTTCCCCAATCTAATTGGAATTGTCTGGAACAGATATAAAATTCTAGGCAAAATATTCATTTTAATAGTTGATATTAATCAAGGAAAGCTGCAAATTTTCCCATTTCGCCAAGTCTGCCCCCGTCTGTTGCTTAAGTTTATTATAGTTATTTTCTTTAAGTGTACTACACCTTGCTGACAAATATAACCCCAAGTATTTAATTTTATTAGTGACTTGCATCTTTGATATCTCCATCAATTCTTCTTTTTGCTTTGTCAACATATTTTTGGTCAAAATCTTCATTTTATCTTTATTAATTTTCAAACCAGCTACTTTCCCAAACTCTCCAATATTCTCTATCAATGTATTTATTGATGTTAATGGTTCTTCAATAATAAAGACCAGCAAATGCTTGCAATTTGTATTCCTCTTTTCAAATTTTCATTCCTTTTATATCTTTTTCTTCTCTAATATTTCTGTTTAAGACTTCGTTTGCTAATTCTGGATCTGTGGATGTAAAGATTATTGTGAAATAATGATCCCATCTTCTTCTGTTATCTGGACTTTGATTTTTCTGGAGACACTGTAGTGGGAAATTGATAGAATATTTGCTCAGGATCCTGGTAACAATACAATTGGATGGAGAGCTATGGCTTGCTTTTGTATTTTGGGACATCCATAGAGGTGTGGAAGATTGGGTCCATTGCACTTTATCTGCCACTATTCTTCTTTTGTGATTTGATCTTTCTTGGTTAGATGTTAAGGACTCTTGTGATCCAGTTGTCTAATTTATGTTTTGGATTGATGTTTACTGGGATATACGCTTTTTTGTCTCCCAATAATTCTTTGGCTTGTTGTATATATTATGATCTGTCCATGATAATCATGGTACAGCCTTTGTTTGCTACAGGATGATAATGGTTTGGCCCTTCTTTAGATTTTGGAAGATTGCTTTGTCCTCTGCTTTGAGTTGGTTTTGTTTCAGTATCTAATATGAATTCTATAGTACAATTGCCTTAGGTTTTCATGGGTCTCTATGGCAAGTCCTGTGGTTTTAAATTTCCACTAATTAATGTTATCTGTGTTGTAATTGAAGTCTTTCTGTAGGATAATGTGTTCTGTAGTAGATAGTAGGTGGTTGGACATGTTGACAACTCTTTCAGGCTTAGGTACCTTTTTGCTTTTGGATGTTTACAATGAAATATGATTATCATTTTTTGAAACTATTGTGGAAGTACATAACCATATATGAGAAGCCTCTCTATATAATTTTTGTTGTAGTTGTATTCCTTTTCATTTTTTTTAATTAACTAAAGGCATTTTTTAAAAAGCTGTTCTATAATTTGAAATTCATATAAACTGGACAGTATTTATGCAAAACCAAATCTGGCAATTTTAATTAATCCAGATTTGATGGATATATCAACAAACATTCAAATATTAAATGAGAAACATAATATTAATATTATTTTTAATGTTTTACCATTCTTTATGAAGAAACCAAAGCAGGGGTGAAATCCAGCAGGTTCTGACAGGTCCTGGAGAACCGGTAGTGGAAATTTTGAGTAGATCGGAGAACCGGTAGCAGAAATTTTGAATAGTTCAGAAAACCGGCAAATACTACCTCTGGCTGGCTCCAGAGTGGGGAAGGGATGGAGATTTTGCAGTATCCTTTCCCTGGAGTGGGGTGGAAATGGAGATTTTACAGTATCCTTCCCCTGCCACGCCCTCCAAGCCACGCCCACAGAACTAGTAGTAAAGAATTTGGATTTCACTACTGAACCAAAGATATTATATAACTGATTATTATTATGAGATAATAAATTACCTGTAGAGCAGCCTTATTTTAATCTTTGGTACTGAACCAAAAAAGAGATACTTTATTGTGGAATTATATTTTATTTATAATTGATTCATAAAACCCATTTTATATTATATTGAATGATAAACTTGGAATAGCTTAGTGAATGTTCATTTCAGTGAGCTATTACACTGAGATATCATTGTCTTAAATTCATTGTTTGCCCTCGCTGAAGATTTGTCATTCTTAACATGATGATTAAGATAAAATGATAACATTTGTCATATGTTATTCCAGTAAAACATATGTATTCTTCATTAAATGTTTATTTTGATTATCCACAAATATTTATCTAAGAATATTTGGTAAAATATATATTTACAATTTCTTACAATATTAAATTGTAATAATTTATAATATAAATTTAAGTTTATCAAAAGAATATGAAAAACATGCTACATGTTCAACATTTGTATATTTATAAGTTTTATTTAGAAAATATTTTTCTTCAGTATTCCTAGCTCCAGGACATTGGTATTATTTTTTTTTTTGACATTATATGATAGTGGTGAAGCTATTTTATTAGAATGCAACATTTCCTATAGAAAGTAAAACCCAACACCAGATGGCACTTAAAGGTCACATATTGGGCAATATATAAACACAGCAGAATTTATAATCTGGATTTTATATAGTTAAAAGGAAATAACCACAGAACATGGTTAGTATCTAAGACCCCAATTTGTGTTAAATGTTTGTAGCAATCTAATATATAATTATTTGAAAATAGAAGAACATGAAGACATGCCTTTTAACTTTTTAGCAGAATGGTGGCTAGACATATTTTCCACAAACAAACAAAAAACATAGAAGTACAAAGCAGTTTCTGTTCCCTCTATTTATCAAAAAATTGTTTGAGAAAATGTGCACATCTCTGAATAAGGGGAAACCAGATATTAAATTCCACAGAAAGTTTCAGTGTAATACATCAAGAACAAAGTCTACCATTAAACTTCACAAAGGCACTAAATAAACTAGAATCAGGTCCATAGACTTTCAATTTCTTTCCAATTATTTTTAGACTCACCTCCTAGCAAAGGAGAAAAGAAGAGGATAAACAATGTAAAGGCCAGAGCTGACAAATGCTTTTGAATTATCTCTGAATAACTAATATGAGCAACTTTATGTGGTGTTAATTTTGTTCCTGTCTTGGTAGTAGAAGTCATAAAACACTATAACTGCCTAACCTAGTTGATTGTCATATATAATTCTACAAAATGTTTGCTTGAACTCTTATCATTCTAAATAACTTCAGATCTGAACCTGAATTCTTTACTACCTTCTTGTTTTTGTTGTTAGTTGCGAAGTTGTGTCCAACCCATCATGATCCCATGGACAATGTTCCTCCAGGCCTTCCTGTCCTCTACCATCCCCCAGAGTCCATTTAAGCTCATTCCGACTGCTTCAGTGACTCCATCCAGCCACTTCATTTTCTGTCGTTCCATTCTTCTTTTGCCCTCAATCTTTCTCAGCATTAGGCTTTCTCCAGTGAATCCTTCCTTTGCATTAGGTGGCCAAAGCATTTGAGTTTCATCTTTAGGATCTGGCCTTCTAAAGAGCAGTCAGGGTTGATCTCCTCTAAGACCGACCGGTTTGATCTCCTTGCAGTCCAAGGGACTCTACAACCTTTTTCCACTTTACAATTAAGGTTTCCAATTAAGAATCTTAAAAATAAATCTCAGCTTCGACTCATACTGAAATTAAGTTTGTTTATTTTTTTGTTTCATTTGTTTATTTTTTTGCAAAACTGTGACTAACCGAAAAATAGAATACTAAAAGTAAAACTGTGAATAAAAAATGTTGCAGCCAATATGGTAGTTATAAAATTGTGATAAAAAGCTATGGAATAGAAATACTTTATTGTAGACAAATAATCTTATCTTGAGCCCATGTTGTCTTCAAATATCAAGTTGTTGGGTGTTTTTCCATTATTGATAAATCAGGTTTTTTCCTAAAAAATATTGTTATCTGTGGTTTTTGAAACTGATACACAATTGGTTAGACTTTCAGACTTCTTGTTGAATACAATACTCCATCTTCCCCCCCTCTCTCTCCCTCCCTCTCTCTTTTTCTCTGTCTGTGTGTCTATGACTCTCTCTCCCCATTTCCATTTCTCATTACTATTTCTATTATTTTTCTTGCTAATGAATTCACTATCAACCACCATATTAGAAATTAAAGTTAGAGAGTTTTTTTAAAAAAAAAAAGTTAGAGAAACTGAAACAAAAACCACCCGAAAATCTTTTTTTTGTTTTTGTTTCCCCCTATATCCACAAGACTATTATAACGAACTCTTTGGAAATATCATAAAAGTTATTTTACAGATATTTCAATGTATCATACAGCCAGCCAGATGTTCAGACTGTATTTGTTTTTTTATCCACCTATAGAGTCCTTCCCAAGACCTGTGTTAGGTAGATATTGAGCTTTGATTCTGTTAGAGGTATCATCACAGGATGTAAGTTGTTCCAAGTAAAGCTACCTTTTGCAATTGGCTGAATTTGTCAATGCCAGTGGTATTTAAGTGATCTGTCAGTTGTTTTGGGATTGCATCCAAGATGCCTATTACTATTGCTCCTGCCTTGACTTTCTTATGCCACTGTCATTCTGTTTCTATTTGCAGATATTTGTATTTTGTTATCTTCTCCAGTTCTTTCTCTTCTCTTCTGCTTTCTCCAGGTTCCCTATCCAGACTTTTTTGTCTTATCAACAATTGTTAAGTTCAGCATGATATGTTGAAAGTGCCTATATGTTTGAATTTATTTTATTTATTTATTTTGTCGCATTTCTATGCCGCCCCACTCCCAAGGGACTCTGGGTGGCTTACAACAGAGAATAAAATCAGGGGTGAAATGCTCTTGTTTCGGACCGGATCACCCGATCCAGTAGCAATGGAGCGGGTGGTTTGGAGAACCGGTAGCAAAAATCCCTTTCCCCCCCCCATGCCCAGCTGAGCCGCATGATCATCAGAGGCTCTTTTTTTTTTTTTTTACTTTTAAAAGCATTTTTTCTACAACCTCTTCCAATGAAAAAAATGTTTTTAAAAGTAAAAAAAAAAAAGCCTCTGATGATCATGCAGCTCAGCTAGGATCGTCAGAGACTTTTCAAAGCATTTTTTTCTGCAACCTCTTAGCCAAAGAGGTGGTAAAAAAAATGCTTTGAAAATTCTCTGACGAACCCAGCTGAGATGCCTGATTGTCAGAGAGACATTTTTTAAAAAGCCTCTCTGACGATCCCAGCTGAGTTGCCAGATCGGCAGAGGCTTTTCAAAGCATTAGAAAAAATGCTTTGAAAAGTTAAAAAAAAAAAGTTGGCCACGGCCACCCAGTCATATTACCACCACCACCACCAAGCCACACCCACAGAACCGGTAGTAACAAATTTTACATTTCACCCCTGATTTGAATTCTACCCACAGAGAACTTTAACATCTTCATTTTCTATTTTATGGTCCCACCAGTTCTTGCTTGCTGGCAAATGGTATTGCATATCTTCCAATGTGTCATTGTTGCTACTTTGTCATGCCCTTGTTTATAGTGAGTCTGTGCAATCTTCTTGCAGGAGCAGGAGAAAATCCATGTCCTGTTGGTCATTGTTTTAGGCAAATTTCCCTAAACAGAAAAACAAAATGACCATGGGTTGGCAAAAAAGCAGTGAGAGCAGGAATGTCTTTCATAACCCTGCCAGATTTCCCATTGAGTTTCATTATGAGAACCTTCCTTCCTTCCTTCCTCCCTCCCTATTTCCCTTCCTCCCTCATACTTGGGTCATGGAAGTTGTGTGGGCCAACAGAGTGCATGAGGGTGTGCAAAAAATGTTGCAGAGTCAGTGAAGGGGTGGGGATGTCGTCATGAGTTGCTATATGGTTTGAGAAAAGTACATGAGGTGACAGTGTAGGTCAGAGAAGGCATGCAGAGGGTGGCACGGCTCAGGGTGCATGTAGGTGGATCAGTGGTGGGTTGCTACTGGTTCGCCCCAGATCGGGCAAACTGATAGTGGTGGCGGCAGGAGCTCCATCCACCTACCCGGATAGTTCTGCACATGCGCAGAAGCTTCTGTGCATACGCAGAAATGTCATGTGTGCATGCAAGTGCATGAGTGCCCATGAGCGAACCGGCAGCAACGGGTTTTGAAACCTGCCCCCAAGATGGATTGCATGTGCCAGTAAGTGTATGCAGGGGATCTTTCTTTCCTGTTCCTCCATTCCTTTTCTTGTCCCTCTCCTTATCTTTCTAGCAGGCAGGTGACTACTGCTAGTTAAGGAAAAGAGTGATGGATTGCAAGCCTGGCTGGGAAATTGTCATGAAACTTTGAAAATGAAGATAATGTGACTGTAGCAATAGCCCAGCATTGCAGCAGCAGCCAATAGCACTAAAGCAATGACAACTTCATCAAATTCCATTATTTTGGGTGTAATAGGTCCCAGATTTTGGACACATTCTGTAGATTAGCCCACTTTAATTTCATTTAAAAATTTCCCTATGATACATCATTTTATCTAGTTGAAGGTCATGGCAATGAGAATTTTAGTAGTATATACATAAACACCATGGTAGGATTTGTATTTTGAAAAGGGGAATGTTAAATTGAAATTAAAAATTAATAAATAGTAATCTATCGGTTGGAATTATTTAATACAAATTGCATTTGGCATCTCTAGGTAATGCTTTTGTTTATAGAGAATGCAGTCTCCATTCTGATGTTCTTAAAACTGGTGGCATGGTGGAATCAAATGATAAATGATATAATACTTAGATTCACAATTATATTTTAAGTAAGCTAGTTTATTAGGGGATACATGACATGAAAATAAAGTGTAGGCAAAGCTGGGCTGAAAGTAATACTCAAAGTATGTTTGTAAATTATTATTCATCAAAATAGAGATATCAGAAGGGTTGCCCATTATATTCAATTCTGGAAGCTGTGCTTTTCACATTTTTTTAATTAATTATTGGACAGGAATATATATCAAATTTGACAAAGACACAAAATTTAGCTAAAGGCAGAATAAAATTAAGAATAATCTCAAAGATATGAGCGGAAAAAAAGTTGAAAACTTTATAGATAAAACAGCTACGTTATTCATTTAGGAAATAATATAATTTCACAGATATATAATAGGGAATTCTTTGGTATAATATCTCTGAAAAAGAATACTAGTCATAAAAAAATAATGTTTTTTTAAAAAAAACTAAATATTTTATTTATTTATTTAAAACACTTATATAACCATACATTTTATAGCCAGTAATGGGAAGATCCCAATCAAAAATTAGAACAGCATAAAAGCCATATTAAAACTATAAAATGGAACACATTCAAAACGATTTGATTGGGAAATATGAAGTGACTGGAAAAAATGCAATGTTAAGGAATATAGTTAAGAAACATAGTTTCCAAATAAGCAGAAATAATACTTCCTTTTTATTCTGCATTGGTTATGTTCTATCACAAGTATTTTCATAAAAAGAAGAAATTACAAATAGAAGGAACTTTGTAAAAAAAAAAAAAGCCATTATTGTATTCAATATGTACCATCGACATTTGCATAAAAAGCCAGTTGGAAAATCATTGTCTTCCAGTTTGAAAATCAATTATTTTCACAATATTCTTAGACTGATGTCTGAATTTGATACATATTTAAGATACATCAACATTCAGAAGATAAACAACTGAAAATAAATTACATGCAAAAATGTTTTTCTGCTTATTACAGTTTAAAAGACGGAGAGTTCTTCAGCAGCAGTCTCAATAATATTAAAAAAATACATTCTCCCCCCCTTTTCCCCCATATCCTGTCCAAATGTGGAGAGCGAAGTAAGATGCCAGACCAAAGTTCAAGGAGTGCCTTTAGCTCTGTCCTTCAGAAGCATTTTGCACTGTCATGTTTCAAATAAATTCTGAATCTATTCATTGTAGTATTTAAAATATACAGTGATAAATAATCTGTGCTTGCATGACAGCATATCCAACATTTAATCCTTGTTCATAGGAAAGAGAAAATATACAAAGACATATATCTTGCATTAACACTTCCCTGTTTTTCAACTACTTCTAGATAAAGAAAAGCCATTTGACTTTTCATTAAAATATTGTCAACTTCATTTCACATAAAACGTTGGAGGAAGTATTATTCGAGGACCATCAGCTTTTTAATGTGATAAAAAAGCAATGAGCAAAATCATCTAATAGAGTTTGTGCCAATCTTTCTTATAGTTAGAATAGCTGTTATGCCAGCATATAATTTATTTAACTATATTAAAGATTAACATTTTCATAATTGCTTGAGTTAACCTAAATTTCCAAAACACTTTCATCTAATCTGTTCCAAAGAAAACTGCTCAATACTATTCATATTTTCAACAGGTTGGCTTGAGAAAATCACATCCTTATCTGCACATGCAGAAGTCAATATGACCTGACTGTCATGTTAAAGTCAAAATTGTTGGTCTTTTCCTTTCTGTGTCAAGTGCTATCTGGCAGAATTATATTATACTATACTCTTTAAGATGGCTTGTTCTCTAGAATCTCCCTCCTCCCTTCACATGCTCAATTTGTTTTGAGTGACCCCTATTCCAAAGAGTTACATCTTTCTGAGTTGATTAGATCCCAATTCTTCCAGCACCCTGTCAGCTTCTTCCCATCAGAATAACTATTAAGCACTAGAATTTGCTGCTCTCCGGAAACTGTTTTTTCCTTTCAGCATTTCATATGTATTCCTTGTGATTTCTACCTATTTTGCCTGAAGCTGCCTTCTGACAATATGTTGCCACTGATCTCTAGGATTCATTCTTTCCCTTTCCAAGTAAGTTATTTATATTTTCACTCCCTCTTTCCCAACTATGTGGTTCTTTGCACATATTATATTACATCTTTAATATATTGGCAACAAATTAGAATTATGTAGAGACTTTTTTATACCACCTTCCTTTTTCAGTTACATACAGCTTCTCTATATTTTAAAAGATTCCAGATACAAATACCTGGATTTGGTTAGTTTCATGTATGGTCCTAATAACCGAAGAAGAGGAAAAAGGAGTGGGGGAGGACTGGGTTTTTTTCTTGGCAGCTAATTAGTACATTTAAGCTAGATGCAGAATTTTTTTAAAAGTACTCATTGAATTTATACCATAGTCTTCTATTTCATTATGAAATCTTCATGACTGAAGATAATTTTTGGCTGTGTCCTTAATCTCACTCAATAAGGCCTAAGTAAGGATATTTTATTAGGCTGTATAAATAGTAAGACCAAGAACACTACATTCAACCAATGAGAATTATACTTCCACACACATATTTTTCTTTGAAAGAAATTTCAAAAGTAGATTCATAAAAGAAAGTAAATGACTGCTATTAGCCAAAGTACAGAAAAATATTTCTGTATGACATTAGTTCTAACAGGGCAGCAGTAGATACCTGTGTTGGAAATGAGCAGGAAATCCTAGATGTACTATTTGAACATGATAATGCATGACTCCCCCACAGTGAAAAGTAAATATTTCATTCCTTGGTAGGCGGACACATTCACTGGTGCACCTTCTTATGGAGACCAATCTATTTCATAGTAACCAATCATTAGCCCATTACATGATACTCAGGATGTGTTTTACTACAGGAGGGGAGATTAATGCTTACCTAGAGTGAATCACCTGTAGCTATTGCTTAAAGGAAAGCTTACTGATCCTTGAAGTGTATTTAGTAACAATGTTTGGGTCTTATGGCTGACTAGAGGTAAATAGTGCTGTTTCTGGAAACAAGGGATAAATTTCATGTATACACGAGCTCAGGGTACAGTTACTAAAAAGAATTACTATAGAAAAGGGATTCAAGTAATTTTCCTGAAGCCAAGTGAACACAGATATAAAGCTTGATTAGGGAAGTCTCTGTGCACATTTTACTAGGTTTTAAATGGTCTTTTTACCTTAAAAATATAGAAGTAAATGAAAGTGATTACATTTTTATTTTTAAATTTTAAAGCTTTTTACCTAGTACATATAACAATTTTAAATCCCCATAACCAATATACAGTTACATTCCTTTGCTGAAATTTGTTTGTTTTCTACGAGCAAATGGAACATTTGTTCTGCACTTTACATTTTGTGCATGTCTCCAGCATCTTAACAAATCAGTCCTGTGCAGATATATTGCCTACAATCATGATTCATCTCCTGGCAGAAATATTCACTTGGTTTCTATTTACATTTATTTTGGATTAGAATAGTATGTGTAAAGAATATTTAAATGTAAAATGTTTAATCTGGCAGGTTTATACTGTCAGATTTCAAATGCTTCCTGTAATTTCACACTAGGAGGATTGTTTTGGTGTGATTATTATTGCTTGGTCTGATATGATGTGCTACTGTGTTCTTTTGGTCAGATCTTTTAATACAATAGCATATTTTAATGGTCTCAATTAGTATACATGGATTTAACATATTCTGTTTATAACAGTTAATATTACACTAATTTAAAAATTCGGAAGATGCTAGAAATAAGTAATGCTCAAGTAATGCTTGTGGATAAGCAAGAACTACATTGTATTGCTACTTCATACGATTCATCAGGACCAGTTCTGAAATTAATAATGACAATGAAATATCCATAGCAATTTTAAACCAAGGTTTATACGTAGCATTTTATCAAATTAATTAAAAATTAATGCATGTACACATACTATATACCAGAGGTGAGTACTTACCTTTACTACCAGTTTGCAATGGGAGCACGCACACACGCTTCTGCGCATGCACAGATCATACCTTATGACATCCAGGTGTCTGGGAGGAGCCTCCTGCTGCTTTTACTACTGGTTCTAAAGAACCGGACAGAATCAGGAGCAACCCACCACTGACATACACTGCTTTGTATAGATAAAACAACATATACAATCATGGCTTTTATTTTTGCTCCTTTGGTTTTAATGGCAAGGAAGGAAGGGAGGGAGGGAGGGAGGAAATGATTCAACAAATTCCAAGGATATTTGTGTTTTCTTCAGTGATTGGCTTAAGTAAAATAGCTGACAGAGACACCTTACCGTATCAATGAATCTTGTGAAATATCAATGGGAAAAGATTTTATATCTACATATTTATGCTATTATTTCTCCCATAAGTCAATCAATTAGAACAGTCCTGGTCCAGTAACAAATAAAATTCCAATCACTTCAAAGAAGTTTTGCTTCTCCTCTAAGGATTCTTCATTACTTTGATTGCTTTGATCATCGTATTAATTCAAGTAGGTTCAATGTCTGAAGCAATTATGCCAAAAGATGCTTCAAGTCCTTTGAAAATTTTTCTTCTAATATGTCTCATTTAGACGCTTTCTAGTAATGATAGCTTTCCTTCCTAGCTTTAGACTAGCACTCTTCTAAAAGAGCATTAAGCCCAGGTTTCAAAATAACCCAACAGATTGAAGGAACAAAGGAATGGCATGAGCAAGATGGACTGATTAATAATGAGTGAGCTCCATCCTTGACTTGTGCTGCAAGGAAATGGCAGTGCTACACTGAAGCCAGTTCTGTTTTAATTAAAAGTCTGTGGATAATCAAGGAGCTGTGATGAAGTAGCAAAATAACCTCCAAGTAATAAAAATGACTAAGAAATATACTATGTGAAGCCTGTGGCAGCAGCAAACCTGTAAGATACCTAATGATTAGAGAAAAAACAAGGAACATCAAGCTGAATGCAGCAAATCAACTCTCTGTTTAGGATAGGACTAGAATACTAGTTGTTGTTGTTGTTTTCAAAATAAAACAAAATAAAAAAAAAAAGGCCAACACTCTTTCAAAATAATACTAACTAATACTAATTCACGTTTGAAAACCAAATCTAAGCCTCTTTAAGAAGAATGCAAAATCTGTGTTTGTGAGTATGCCATGAAAGACTTGACAAAAACATCATAAAATGTCAGGCATTAATCTACAGATGTTTCTGTGAAACCAGGCTTCCAGTCTCTTTCTTAGAATCCAATTAAAATAGCAGTGGGTCCCAGAATATATACTGTATAAATTGGGAGAAGAAGAAAAATACTACTTTAAAATAGGAACTGCTAAAGGAGAGACTAAGCTTCTTTAGCTTTTGCCAGAGATGAAACAAAGGCAATACAATCGGGACACGGTATTGGGGGAAAATGTCAAAACATTACTGAGATCTGTTCAGGTTCTGGCTAGGAAGATGTGAGAATGAGTCCAATTGTCTATTACTTTTGGCAAAAGACACACTGAGTCTAAGAGCATAGAACACAGAAATGCCACTTTGTAGTATTAAATGTTTCTGCATTTCTATTCCCCAAATTTATATACTCCCAAATGCTTCTGTGAAGCTTATATATTTAAATTATGGCCATCTGGTGAAAAGTGTGTTTGTGGTTCTGAAAAAGGTGTATATGGAGAGAGAGAGAGAAAAAAAAAAAAAACCCAAAACCTTTTCGTTTTCACATCTCCTGCTGTCACTTTTTTTGAAGCAAAAAACTGAACATTGCCATAGCTGGGAAGTTGTCAGAAAGGAACTTTAGTGCACTGTTTCTCTTTTATCTCCTTTGTGGCAGATTGTCATGGGATCACATGCTATGTTAGAATTACAAATTGTGAAGCATTGCAGAAAAGAAAAGAGAAAAAAAAAAGAAGTGAGAATCTTCTACTTTGGCTAATAAGCAGAGCACAAAAATGAATATAATCTGAACCTTAAATTTAAGTTTAGATTTGGGCCTAAACATTTTAGGTCACTTGTACAGGTAGTCCTCAACTTACAATAGTTCATTTAGTGACTATTCAAAGTTACAATGGCACTGGAAAAAGTGACTTATGGCCATTTTTCGTACTTTATGGCCATTGCAGCATCCTCATGGCCATGTGATTTACAGTCAGATAACTCAATGTAACTGGTTCATATTTATGATGGTTTTAGTTTCCCGGGGTCATATTGTTTGCAACCTGAAAAGTCAATGGGGAAGCCAGATTCACTTAACAACGGTGTTACTAATTTAACAACTGCAGTAATTCACTTAACAAATGTGGTGAGAAAAGTCATAAAATGGGGCAAAACTCGCTTAACAAATTTCTCACTTAGCAACATAAATTTTGAGCTCAATTGTGGTTGTACTCGTAAGTTGAGGACTACATGTATAGCCAGGAGAAAAATTTATAGTTTGGTACAGCATCTAATGATTTAGGTTTAATCCTAAACAAACTTTTAATATTATGAAACATTTTTGGAGCAATCTAGTTAAATATATTTTAATCAAGAGAAAAACAGTTGTTTCATTATCAATATGTATTTTGCTTTAAGATTCTGTTTGTTAGTACATATTTTCCCCAAAATATCTGGGGAAATCCTGTTGTTTGACTAAATGTTTTTCTGTGATATAAGATTGCAAGTAGCATATAATATATATAGTGTAAAATCTGAAAATTATTACACATACAGTATGTTATAAATATTCAAATTTTAGACCATTATTCTCTCGATTCATATACATTATGCTAAGAAATCTGACTTGTTTTTGTTTTCTGTGATAGACAAGAATCAATGAACAATGATTAAGTTATAGACTGCAATGTTGAAATTTAGTTTAATGAATAGTTAATCATGGTTTCTTTATTCCTAGCTTATTCATGATTTAAGTAAAACTGATTACTTTGCTTAACTTTAAAATTTGAAATGGGTTATTTTTAGTTTGTTCAATATACTATAATTAAAACAAACATGTTTTTTTAAAAAAAACATTAAATAGTAAATAAATTTAAATTCTTATTTTAAGATTTGAATGTTGTAGGAGATTTATTTTAAAAAGTCATTTTTAATCGAACTGTGATTTATAGAATCTATACAGGTAGTCCTTGATTTGTTTAGTGACTGTTATTTATTTATTTATTTTATTGATTTAATTTGTATACTACCCTTCTCCCAGAAGGGACTCAGGGCAGTGAACAGCCAAAATTAAAAAACATACAAATACAAAAGTTAAGATAATTAAAAAGAATTAAATCATTAGCTTCCCAATTTAAAACCCCAAGTCCATAAAATTTAAAATCCCAATTAAGAACCATTTAGGCTAGGCCGGCTTGGTGGAATAAAAACGTCTTCAGGGCCTTACGGAAGGTCCGGAGGTCCGGGATCAGTCGTATTCCAGGAGGCAGCTCGTTCCACAGGGCAGGTGCCCCCACAGAGAAGGCTCTCCCCCTGGGGGCCGCCAGCTGACATTGCTGTTAAAAGTTACAGTAGCCATGAAAGAAATGCCTTAAGACTATTCCTTACACTTATGACCATAGCAGCATCCCCATGGTCACATGATCAAAATTTGGGTGCTTGGGAACCAACATGTATTTACAATGGTTGTAGCATCCATGATCTCTATTTGCCTTCCCAGACAGCTTCAGCCAAGCAAAGTCAATAGGGGAAGCCAAATTTGCTTAATGAACATCGGATTCACTTAACACATGCAAGAATTCACTTAACAGCTGCAGCAAAAAAAAAGGCTATAAAATTGGGCATGATCCACTTAACAACCTCTTGCTTAACAACATTATGGTCATAAGTGAAGCAGGGCCATCTTAACAGCATTATGGACCCCAGGCCAAACAATGTACTGGGGCCTCTATGACAATTACTCACAGGAATAAAAATGGTCAATGGTAAATGGTCGATAAATTTAAACATATGTTTGCATGTTAGTATCAATAAAAAATGCAGTAAAATGTAATAAATATAGTGCTGTATTTATATGATACAAGGTGCATTGAGGGGTTAACATATACAGATTAGTAGGGAGCCCCTATGCTCGTGGGGGCCCATGGGCAAGTGCCTATTAGGCCCATGCGTTAAGACAGCCCTGAAGTCAAGGACTACCTGTAAAGTAATAGAGTAACATATAATGTGTGATAAATTTCTCTTCTGTATACCTTTACTAAAGTTAGTATCCTAAGCTTTCCTTTCACCAAGAAGTGTATCTCCTACTTCTGTTCACAATAGTAACCAATCAATTTTTGAACTTTTTCTGTATGATTAAATATTAAATTCTCCAAACTGATGCAGCAACTAAAAAGCCCAAAAATTCTTATTAGCCAACTAGGATTTAAACTGATAACAGAAAAAATACGGTCACTTGTCAAGTTCTCTTCTGTAAATGTTATATCTTCTCTAAAGTTTTCTTTGATCCAGAACATAATGATTGTCCTGTTCTATAAAGGGGCTAAGTCTCGTCACTTCGTAATAATGGAAAAAGTATAGATACTATTTCCCAAACTAACTTTATAGAAATCTAGTTTTTCACAGGCCAATTTAAGATAATTTCAAATAGGTTTTTTCCACACAAAATACTTTGTTTATTTATTTTTATTCTTAATCTACTCATAGTTCAATGGTTAAGCCATGCTCATCAGTTTCCAAATTATATGCTTCCTTCTTACAGCTATTTTTATCTGATATTTCAAATAAATTACAAAATGGTTTCAACTGCATGATTAGTCTATTATGTATTTTGTTTATTACAGTTATACACAGTTTTGATTGTCCATAAGACCTTGTTGAATAAATTATTTGAATCATGGAAAATTTCACTTAAAATAAGGAATTAGAGCAGCTTGGTGGCCTAGAGGTGGAGCTCTCACCTCACAATCAGGAGGTTGTGAGTTCAATCCTAGGTAGTGGCAGATATTTCTGGACGTACAGAGAAAATATCTGCTGCGAACTCTGATAGGTGTTAGGAAGGCATCCATCCAGTAAATACTTAGCCCTGACTCCACCTCAGTGCAAGGGGATTACAGAGTTGTTAAAAGAAGAAAAAAGAAAGTTCTTCATTAAATTCTTCAAACAGTTGCAAAAATCCAGAGGTTACATCTACCACAAGCTCTGCTAGCTTCCAGTTTCCAGAATCTCATTAGAAGTTTCCAATAGCCCCAATTTATTTTATTTATTTATTGGTTCAATTTATATGCTGCCCTTCTCCAGAGACTCAGGGTGGCTTACAATGTGTTAAGCAATAGCCTTCATACTTTTCTATATACCTGCATAGTAGGGCTTTCGGGCCCCCCTAAGCGGTGTTCTTTTTATACAAAGTCAGCTTATTGCCCCCACAATCCCGGTCCTCATTTTACCTACCTCGGGAGGATGGAAGGCTGAGTCAACCTTGAGCCTGGTGAGATTTGAACTTGCAGTAATTGCAGTCATCTGGCAGTTAAGTGCTACTTAACAGTACTTTAGTCCGCTGCGCCACCAAGGCTCCAATCAGACAACATATTGCATGTATAGTCTCAACAGGAGAAGTAAGTAACCTTTCTTTTTTTAAGTTACACTTTTAACACCTGAAAAAGTTTGTATCCACATAGTGTATCCACATTTATGACTTGGAACTCAATAATGGTTGGTCTCTTCTGGAACTCTGGAGATCTTCAAAAAGTAAGAAAGTGATGGGAAATGGGGTGGAGAGGAGCCAGTGGAATCCAGGAGGCTAGCAAAGCAGGCACAGTGCCTATGGAGACCCAGTGCGGCAGGAGGTGGGGTGATAGGCAGGGACATGTTGCAGCGTCTCTGCAGTTGGTCGTAAGGGCGAATGACTACTGTGGTGCTGCAACATAACTTTGGGACCAGATTGTAAATACTTTTTCTGGAGAGATTGTAATTTTGAACAATTGCTAGTTGAACTAACTCAAAATAACTCAAAGTATACATGTATACAGACACAGGCAGACAGACAAAAGATGGCAAGTGTGAAGTGATGGATCTTCCTTTTCCTTGTTGAAGGGCTTGGGAAAGAACCTGTTATTCATGACTCTTCTAAACAACAGCAAATGCGGGGCAGGTCATTCCAGAGGGCAGGTGCTACTATAGAGAAGGCACACTGCTGGGGTCCTATAATATTATTTAATCAAAGGAATTTGCAGCATACCAACCCTGCAAGATTGAATCATCTAGACCAGGGGTCTCAAACTCATGGCCCAGGGGCTAGATGGATCACATACTGGCCACGCCCACCCCCAGTTTAGCGAAGGGGGAAAAAGTTGCGATACATCACATGACAATGTGTCATTGTGAGTTTTACACCCCTGATCTAAACTGATATTATGGGAAACAGGTGTTCCCACAAGTAACCAAGCACCAGGAAACAAATAGCAAACAGCACTGTAAATAACACTTCAAAGCAGAATATGTGTGAAAATTAATTAAACTGTTGTTGACGGATGGCTGTTCTCAGTCTTGTTAAAAACCACAAAATATGGAAATACCCAATCTTCTATAAATAGACTATCCCACTATTATACATACCTTAGTGTTAGAAAGCATTTTCTTACATTTACATAAAATCTATGTAGCTTCTTGTCTCCTATATTCTGTTACTTTTTTAGATGAAAAAAAAAGTTCCCTACATCACACTTTTATATACCTAAACATTCTATTCAAATGTCTTTCTTAAGACTGAACATTTGAAGTTCTCTTTATATGTCCTCATCAGGTATATCCTCAAGTCCTTGTTACAAATCTCTTTGTTACTTTCCTAACACCTCAACCTTATCTTAACTCTTTCATATATTCCTGGAAATGTGGTGCTCAGAATTCTACATGTTCAAGGTGTAAGCTCACTAATTCACAACAGGGGAGAGTAAGAACTTCACCTATCTTAAAGTCTAGCTTCTCTTTTGAGGGAATGTATTTTTTTTCAAAGCCTACAACTTCAGCTGAATCTAGAAAGCTAAGCTTTCTTATAACTTGAACTCCCCTTTCTGTATGACACAGACATCTAGGAAGATTTAATTTACTTAGTAGATTGAAAACCTTTAATATATAATTTAAAGGAGGGATTCCAGGATTTTCTCAGATATTTGATAGTTTGTTTTTTTTAATGCCACTGCTGAAGAGCCCGATGATTGCTTCACCTAAAACAAGAATGACACAGCTTGAAAATTCTAATAAGCAACTTGCTATTGATTCTTCAGGATGAAGAGAACCATTTGCAGTTGCTAAATCGCAAATATAATTACAACTTCTGAACATTCCTTACAATACCAAGGAAGATAAGCCCACAGGAGTTTTCAGAGAAAACAAATGGAAAATCTAATTTTTGTACACAGATAGTATTGCAAGCTTACATGTTGGGGCTTATATGATAGCTTGAAAATCCTTCACAAGAATATATAATATGTTTTAAATAATTCTGTATCAGATTAATTCCTGACTTGGTTACTTTCTAATCTCAACCATTAATTGAATGACTAAATATATTATCTGCTGCAGTGCAATAATTATTGTTCCCCAAGAACAATATAAATAGCTCCAAGAAACTATTATTCCATTTTTTTTTTTGAGTTGGCATTTGTCAAGCAATTTGTTTTTACAAACTTTATAGAAATAAAATAAACTGGAAGATTCCCACTGCCTCTCCATTTTTCAATTATAAATTGAATTTAATTCAATTTATATGCTGCCCCTCTCCAAAAACTCAGGGCGGCTCATAATACATTTAAAATCCTAATAAAAACATTTAAAAATTAAAAACATTAAAAACATTAAAACTCATTCATACCATTCATGGCCAGATCTCACCAGATCGCAACAGCGAGATCAACGGCCCCAGGCCTGCCAGAAAAGCCAGGTCTTCACTGCTTTTCGGAAGGTCAATAGGGTGGGGATGGTCCAGACCTCAGGAGGTAACTGGTTCCAGAGAGCTGGGGCAGCCACAGAGAAGGCCTTCCCCCGTGGGCCCACCAGCAGGCATTGTTTAGCTGACGGGACCCGAAGGAGACCAACTCTGTGGGATTTTACCGGTCGCTGGGAGCTATGCTATAGAAGGCAGTCTCGAAGATAACCTGGCCCTGAACCATGTAGAGCTTTAAAGGTAATAACCAACACCTTGAATTGTGACCGGAGACCAATAGGGAGCCAGTGCAGCTCGCGGAGAATTGGTGTAATGTGGGTGTACCTAGGTTGCACCCACGACAGCTCGCACAGCTGCATTCTGGACCAACTGTAGTCTCCAAACACTTTTCAAGGTTAGCCCCATGTAGAGTGTGTTGCAATAATCTAACTGTGAGGTGACAAGGGCATGAGTGACTGTGAGGAGAGCCTCCTGATCCAAGTAGGGTCGCAATTGGTGCACTAGGCAAACCTGTTCAAAGGTCCCCCTAGCCACAGCTGTCAGATGTTGCTCTAACCTTAGTTGTGAGTCTAGGAGGACACCCAAATTGCGAGCCCATTCTGAGGGGGACAATTTCTTCCCCCTCCCCCAGAACCAAGGATGGACAGTCAACATAGTCTTTAGGAGGCAATACCCACAGCCATTTGGTTTCATCTGGGTTAAGTCTGAGCCTGTTGACTCCCATCCAGACCCTCACAGCCTCCAGGCACCAGCACATCACATCCACCACATCACTGAATTGGGGTAGAGATATACAGCTGGGTATCATCAGCGTATTGCTGATACCTCACCCCGTATCATCGGATGATCTCACCCAGCGGCTCCAGTATCCATAAATACTCCACAAATGTAATGGTTAGTTGAAGTACCTTTAAACCATATATGTGGTCGTACTACTCCTTATAAAACATGGAAAAAATGAAGAACAACATTTTGGGAAAAAGTTAAGGAAATTCCAGGTACTAATACAAGATGACATATATCAGAATTATATAAGCTTTTCAAATGTTGAGCAAGAATTTAATTTCCTCAATGCACTATACACAAAATATTAATTAAATAGTATTAAACAAAATATTAGGAGCAAGAGGGAACTGATAAAATATTGCTTTGTGACTGTAACACATACAAGAATGCAATATTGTTTTATTATCAAGGGTAAAATATAGAATGATCTGATTTAATAAATCAATATGTGTTTTAATTTTTATTCTTGTTCCGTTTCTTGTATTAAATTTTATAGAATGTAGGTATTACAAATATTATGCATGACCAAGCTGACTATCTAGCTGCACTTTTATTACCTCAAGAAATAAGAGACCCTATTATAAATCTAAGAAGATAGGAAAGCTCCTGATTCTGATAGCTAAGTAATAGAGTACTTTCCACTCCCTACTCCTAGTAATATTGAAGGTTTATAATTATAATTGTACTCTACTGACCCCAAAATTCATTCTATGATGTATGGAAAACTGTAATTTTGGAGACTGGCAAAGACTGGTATTAATTTGTCACCCAATAGCTTTATTAAAATCTGAATGGTTAACTGTGATTATGGCATGCAAACTACAAGGAATACTATCCATGATTTTCCATCCAACACAAATGGATTTTATGAAAGGTCAACAAGTACTGTATCTCATAATGTTAGATTATTAACGAATATTTTAGGTGACAATATGTGCACAAACCAGTAGGGTGTCAAATGATGAATCTACATATTGATGTCAAAAAGCAGAGGTGACTATTAAATTGTTATGTCCCTATGACCGATATAAGAATAGACTGGTAGCATTTGTGCAATGGCATTGTAATACACATTTCACTGTTTGCTCTCCTCTCCCTTCCCCCAGCAGGAAGCGTCCAAAATCTAAACTCAGATATGAAAAAGATTTTTTCCCTCATAAACATTATGAGAGGGGGAAAAGAGAGGGAAAATCAAATATATTGTTCTCAATAGAGTTACGATAATTGGGGTAGCCCAACTTTATTTGTTTCTTTAACACGAGCATATATAATGAAGAAAAGAAACAATATATTTAAGATTCACCGCATCTTACACTGCATGCTACCTTTATTCATGTAGCTGATGGTAAATTCACATTATAATTAACTTAGGAACTTTCCATTTTTTCAAGAGGCAAAGCTGTATTATTTATTTATTTATTTATTTATTTATTTATTTATTTATTTATTTATTTATTTATTTAATTCAATTTTTATACCGCCCTTCTCCTGCTGGACTCAGGGCAGTGCACAGCCAAAGATAAAAACAGTGCATACAAAATTTAAAATTTTAAAAGAATTAAACTAGTATTGACCCAATAAAATTTAAAATATCCCAACTAAAACCAATTTAGCAATTAAAAATATCTAAGGGGGGGTGGTGGTCAAGCCAGCCCAGCTTGATGAAATAAAAAAGTTTTAAGGGCACGGCGAAAAACATGGAGATCTGGGATCCTATGTATCTCCGGGGGCAGGTCATTCCAAAGGACCGGTGCTGCCACAGAGAAGGCCCTCCCCCTGGGGGTCGCCAGCTGACATTGTCTGGCCCACGGCACCCTGAGGAGTCCCTCTCTGTGGGAGCGTACTGGCCAGTGGGAGGCTACTGATGGCAGAAGGTGGTCCCGTACATACCTACGCCCTAAGACATTTTGACTTAATCTCTCATGGAACCTCCACAATTGCACACAGGATTCTGGGGAATACAGCTTGAAAAATCATGATCTAACTCATTGAAACCATTTTTGCTTAAATATCCCCAGCCAGTTCGACATAGAGGAGTTATAGCATTGTCTAGTCATCGTTGGACTAATGGAAAGTATGTCTTCTTTAATGATAGATCACCATAGCAACAGCTGGTTGATGCTTTAAAGATATATGTATAAATAAAATAAGGGACACGGTGACTCAGTGACTAAGACTCAGTGGCTAAGATGCTAAGATGCTGAGCTTTTCAATCGAAAAGTCAGCAGTTCAGTGGTTCAAATCCTTAGTGCCATGTAATGGGGTGAGTTCCTGTTACTTGTCCCATCTTCTACCAACCTAGCAGTTTGAAAGCACGTAAAAAATACAAATAGAAAAATAGGGACCACCTTTGGGGGGAACAGCGTTCCATGCAACTTTGGCATTTAGTCATGCTGGACACAAGACCATGGAGACATCTCCGGACAGCGCTGGCTCTTCAGCTTTGAAACGGAAAATAGCACTGCCCCCTAGAGTTGGGAAACCTTTACCTTTATCTTATAAATAAAATGGAAATGTCCATTGAACTACTAACCTATTGTGTAGTACTTTATGCTCATGTTCAGATCTGGCAGCACATAAATGACCATACAGTACATTATTCTCAAAAGGCTGTTCCAACTCTATAAGAAATTATATGAAGACAATTCTCTGTGTAAAGAAAATATTAAAAGTTCACCATGGAAACAGAAGCTAACAACCAACTTCCCTTCCTGGATGTCTTAGTCTACAAGAAAACCAATGGCTCCCTAGGACACACCATCTACCAGAAGAAAACACACACAAACCGCTATCTGCATGCACTCTCACACCACCACCCAGCACAGATCAACTCTGTAGCCAAGACACTCATGTCTAGAACAAAATGCTTAGCTGACAAACAACACCTAAAAACCGAACTACACCACTCTCACTAATGTACTAACATCCAATGGATTCCAAAGAAATAAGATTACCAACCTAATCCAAAAAGAAACCCCCACTAAAATCCAAGACAGAAAACAAGAAAATGGCAAAACCCTCCTCCCATACATAAAAGGCACCACAGACAGAATCAGCAAGATCCTCCACAAACACAACATCAACACAGCATTCTGCACAAACTGAAAAATATCCACCATCCTAAGAAACCCCAAAGACAAAATTGAGTTAGAAAATCAAGGAGTATATGAAATCCCATGCACCGCCTGCCCCACCACATACATCAGACAAACCAACGGAAGAATAAGTGCACGCATTGAAGAACACAAGAACTCAGTCAGAAAAGAGGAACCAACTTCTTCCCTGGTCCAACACCTTAAAGCCACGGGACATGAAATTGATTTTAAAAAGACCAGAACTATCACCAAAACTGAACACTTTAATAACAGAATAATCAGAGAAGCCATCGAGATAGAAAAATGCCCACACAGCATGAATAAACGAGATGATACCTCCCACCTACCAGCCATTGGAAACCTGCCCTTATTGTCAAACGAGTCCCTAACACAAAGAATGACACCAGACCCACATTCATGAAAACCACACAGGATGTCACCACCACACATCCACGCAAAAAGCAAACCAAAACCCACACCGATGATGAGGCACGACCACAAACCAGAAGCCAGACCACAGCTGCATCATTAGCCACTTTAAACCCCTCCAATCCAAACATGAAGCAAACTGACACCCACCATGAAGATGTGGCACGACCATGAACGCGAAGCCAAACAACAGCAACACAGCTCACCAACTCAAATCCCCCTGCAACTCAGACTAACCCGAGCACAACCAAGCCCCCACCCAAACAGAACACACCCCCATCCAATCAGAGCACAGCCAAGCCTCCAACCAATCAGAACACACCTCCACCCAATCAGAACACAGCCAAACTCCCACCCAATCAGTTCACACCCCCACTGGCAGTTAAAAGGAAGAAACAGCTGCGATCACACATTGCTCCTAGAAGCACGAAGCTGAAGATGATGAATGAGACTTCATTGAAACGTCGCCAAGACACTTCCAATTTTATGTGGGAGAAAACCCGAATAACCAAAGACCTACAAAATATTAAAACACCATACTTTTCATTAAAATATGATACATTAATTTTTTCTCTTCTAATATTTTAAATATTAAGACTTGATTATGATTATGTTATCATTATCTTCAGGTAAAAAGTAGTATGAGAGTTCACATGAGGTTGAGGAAAATGTTTAAAAGAGTTAAATAAAAATAATAATAAAACATGGAACAAAAGTATTTCTTCAATGTGATATATGAAAAAATAGCTGTCTTTCAACACACATACATATTGAGAATTTAATAAGCATATATTCAAATGAAGGATTATTGAGAACATGAAAACATAAAGTTTAATTTAATTGTAAAGACAATGGAAGCAAACAGAAAAAGGGAAATGCATACTGCTGAAAGCCATGAAGTCTTTTTGTCATTTTCCTTTCCTTCTTGATGAAAAATAGTATTGAAACTCAGGCCTTTTCATTTTCCTCAGTGCAGTGACATTTGAGAGTAGTAAAACAGTACAATACCATCTGACTTCTTTGTCTATTTACAATGGGAAATGTCATCAAGCATTCAAAATGTCACTACCTGCTGGGGTGACATCACACACACATACACATAACAGCTGTGGAAATTCAGTTCACTATCCTCTCTTTCCACAAATACAAGAGCTCTGTGTAGTTAGGTATAATCTAATTATGATAATCTCCTTTTGATAGTCAAATAATATTGAGTGTAATACCTACAAAATGAAGTGAGGGGCAAACAGAATAGAAGGGATTTTCCTAAGAGCATAAATGTGTGCTAACACTGCCTGCTGCAAAAAGCCATTGATTATTGTTGGATGTATAGAAGTGCACTAACAATCTTCTCTAAGCTTTTTTATTAGGCTCCTTTTTTATTAGAATAAAACACCCTTTAAAGGTCTTTGAAACTCATAAACCTACACATCGTTCATTCCTATGTTGGCTAGACTCATCTCTTACCTTTCTTCCAGCATCTCTTGGTGAAAGTTACTTCAATCTCCAATATTTCCTTGCAACAACAACCCTGTTAGAAAGATTGGAGTAATCGAAGTTGCCTGACTCCAGATCACATAGTGAGGTTAGGGTTGCCAGGTCTGCTTCCAAAAAATAGCAAACAAGCGGAGGGGGGGGGGGTGTTAAGTAGTAAAAAAAAAAAATTACAATTAAATTATATATTTTCTTACAAACATTTTAACACATATTAAAATAATCACTTCAAAACTTTACTTAAAATTCAAAACATCAAATATATTATAATAATACGTAAAATATTAAATTACATTTTACTTTGCTGTCGTGTGTATTTTTTATTTGACTGCACAGCTTTGATCAATTCTTTGTGTTTAAGGAATAATTCTTTAATTTCAGTAGAACGTTGAGAAATATTAAAAAATATACGAAGTTCACTTCGAACTGATACAAGCAGTCGGTTATGTTCGTCAGTCCACAAATTTCCCATGACTCTGAAAATTCGTTCAACGTTTGCATTTGATACCGGAATTGATGCACAATACTGGAACAGTTTCAGTAAACTCGGAGCTGGCTCTTTCTTGAAAAAGTACGTCCACTTATCAAGGGATGAATTGCCCTACAGATGAACATAAACTTCTTCTAAGGCAGAAATTTCATCGAAGAGAGTGTTGGGTGGAAGTTCTTCTCGCCATGGTGATAATAACCAGATGTTCGTCATTTCTTCTAAAGTTGGAGGATTATTGTGATCAATTAGATTGAAACAATTTAGTGTCTCATATACTGAATCGGTGAAATTATACCACTTTTCTAGGTACGCAATGGCTCTTTGATACACGTTGATGGCTTCTTTCTTGAACTTTTGCACGGCATTCTCAGGCAAATGTTTTTTACGTAAGGCAAATAAAACTTTCATTCCAAAAAACTGCTCATCGTATTTTTTTTGCAAAGAATCACACAGCTTACACATGATAATGTGAAGATCACATGCAAGAATTTTCTTGCTTTCCAGCTTCAGTAGGGTGTCTTGCATTATTGACATGAAGAAGTGCGTGAAATATAAATACAATTCTGAAATTGTTGGTTCATCGTCCTTTGCGAGTTCATTTTCCTGATCCGAAATAAGGTTCCAGATAACCTTATGGCACTCATCAGATCCAAGAGAAATAAAATACGATTTTAGAGATATCCAGTTTAAAAGAAGTCTTTCGACCGCTTTAAACAAACTTAACCAATGTGTTGGAACATGGAGCAAAACTTCATGGAATTCTGACTTGCAAAACTCAAAAAAATGATTTCAACTCTTCTCGTTTCTTCGCAGAATTCAAAAATTCGGCAAAAGCCTTCAGCACTACATTTTTGATATCAAAAGATAACTGCTTTAATGCATTTTTTGCGCTGTTGTGTAAAATGTGATTATTGCAATGAGCATTCGATCTTTGTTTCATTCTAACTTATGAAAAAAAAGGCAAAACGCGATTCTCCTATCCTTATTCTCTTAGACTGTACAGCTTTACGTACAGTCATCATAAAGTTACGTACCATTTCATCATAAAGCTTTTGAATAAAAAAAATGTCCACTATTTTGTGGAAAAAAAATAGTGAACATAATGTGAAAAAAGTGGACTGTCCGCTCAAATAGTGGACACCTGGCAACCCTAAGTGAGGTCTCATATCTTAAAATAAATTTGATCCTGGATTTCTGAGCACTTCACTTGGCTCAAATTTCACTGTGGATAGATTATTTTATACTAGACACAATTAATCTGAACTGTATTATGAGAAAATACAAACAAATAACATTTGCCATTCAGTAAGAGAGTTTTTCAGTTTAAACAATACATATCCACATCTATAATGCTTGTATATATACACAAAAAAAATCATTTTTTAAAAACAGTCCTCAATTTTAGTGCTCAACTGACATGAAATTATTGGCTAAAATTAATCCCTAGTTGATTGCCTAAGAATACAACCATTTTTCAACCTGAAAAATACCTATCACTGAGTCTGACACAAATGTTAACAATGTCCTATTTATTTTATTTATTTATTTAGAAATAAAATTTATTCTTCTCTCTAAAATCTATGCTAGAGTAATTTGCTGGGTTCCGTAGTCAAATATGGGTGCTTCCAGTACTTGTCATGTTATGAGAGAACCTACATATGAACTACTGAAAATATTTCTCATATTTTGTTTGACTGACAATTATATGCCCCAATTAAACTTAAATACTTAGCATCCCTATTGGAAAGAACAGCCACTGGAATCTAAGCCACAGATTGTTATATTTCCTCCTGGCTCAAGTGTACATATTGTAGCAGAAATGCTAAGTTTACAACCAAGGCAGTGATCCTAAGATCCCAATACATTGAACAAATTGGGGTACTGTGATTATCTGATTACTGACTCATTGTATTACCACATATGCATTTTACCACTATATTTCTTCCTACATATTTTATTCTGGAATTAAACTATAAATAAATAAAACAACTGTTTTATTTTATTTTATTATCATTTAAGTTTATTATTTTATTATTATTTTACTTTATTTTTTATTATTTATTCTGAGGCATAGAATAAACTGGAGAAATGAGACATTGTTTATCTAAGTTTGGCTTTATGAGTGCAACTGTTCAGTCTTCTAATTAACATTCTACCACCTGAGATAGGAAGACAAATAGCTGCTAGATTTATCTAGCAGATAGTCAATATGTGTTTAAAAATAAAATGCATTTATGTAAGTACTGATAAGATCACATTATTCCCAATATGAAATCAATACCATTAGTTTGTGAACAAAAGTAAGAAATGGGAAATAAATGCATGATTTGAACATATGGGACTAAATAAGGCTAAAGATAGATAGATAAATGATAGATAGATAGATAGATAGATAGATAGATAGATAGATAGATATTCCAGCATGTTCTGCCCAGTTTATCATATTTAAAGGGTATACCTAGTAAATGAAATAAATTTCATTTGATTGTCTATATATTTGCATATATTTCAGCTAATCAGGTATTAGATTAAGCTTATATATTACTCATGCTTACTTAGATGATATCAGTAGATATATCTTTTTTTTTTTGATGTTTATAATGGAACAAATAGGTATTATATAGTATTTCCCCCAAAAGTAAACTAAGATAGGTAATTTAATTTTCAAGTAATCTTACCATGCAATAAACAAAGCAGGAACTTACAACCAGATGAAAGCACTGTCTTAAAAAAAACATTGAATGAAGGCACTGAGTTTTTACATATTTGCATTTTGTAAACAAGCCTTATTGCAACCATGGATAAAATCAACTTATTTAACTGCTTCTTTGAGAGTGGCCATCAATAACTTAATATAAGTGTTACACAACTGTAGTGGTTCATATTTTAGACACAGGGAGAGAGTGTGTGTAACATGAACAACACAAAACACTGGTTTTTTTTATTTTTTTTATTTTTTTATTTGATTTATATGCCGCCTTTCTCCAGAGACTCAGGGCGGTTTACAATGTGCTAATCAATAGTTTTTAATATCACATTGGGTGAACAGAGTTTTATTACATTACAAATAAATTCAAATATACTGTTTAAAATTCACACACCACTCAATCGCTAGATTTATTAGAAAAACAAATAAGTGAGGCGTGAATGATACATTTTATCTTTGTGCATGATAAAATGTTCATAATTAGATAAAGAAGACAATGAAATAGATCACCTTCTGTGAAACCAAGTTTATTTCCTGAAGTATCTTACCATGCTATTTGCAACATTGCAAACAACTATTCTTTACTTCACAATTAAAATAAAATGGAAACTCTTATCTGTGTATCTTGAATAGGGAGACTGACAACTTCCTTCAGCAGAGGAAGGTAAGTGATACTTTTGCTGAAATTAAAATTCTGTACTTTAGTGGATGATTCTATGTATGCATATGTAGGATTTTTTTTTTCCAAATTGGAAAAGGAAAGTAAACAGTTTAATAAAAGCAAATTCTCCGTCTTACTTGCATCACATAATTCTTTAATCTAAAAATCGTTAAATTAGGTTCATGTTTTCATTCGAATGGGTGAGAAATATGTGCTGTCATGGGATTATAAGAAGATATGGAACACCAACAAAATTACATTATTTCCAGCAAAATCAAGTTCAGCAATATCCTTGCTTAGGGCTGTACTACTTTTTCTCCTTTTCAAAACTCTATTACTTCCCTGGATATGTATTAACTGTGAAGGGCAGAGAGCAACAGAAAGCAAGTTTTATTTTTTTAATACCCTATAGAATTTCCTCCCCTCCATTTCTCAATATAATGTGAACACTTTCTTTTTTAAAAAAAAAATCTCTTCAAAATAGTCCCATCAACATCATCCTGTGACTTCTTATTACTAAGGCTGATGAAAAATTGTTTCCAGATTAAAACCACCACCACCACCACCACCACCACCACCATAAAACTTAATATTTGCATGCTAATACAACTGAGGTCATTTTTCTGTATTCTCTATAGATCTTTTGAATAAATAATATCGATGAATGAGATTGAACACATAATTTTAAATGTAATTTTTAGTTATTTTAAAGATCTTTATCCAACAAAAACTTAATATGACCCTGTCTGCTCTATTATTTTACAAGCTAACTCCAGCAGTTTACTCAATATTTTTCATAGGTAGCAACATACTCTCAACTGAGTATATTGCTGACCATACTATTGATGGTTAGTTTGGTTTGGGAGGGAAACACTGTAATGCAAATGTGCCATCTTGAAGCCTGAGACAGTTCTACTCCAAGGTCATCAACTCTGAGAACATCCTAGGCAGACAGATTGTTCTCAAAACAACCTAGGTGCAACTGATTGGTGGACAAAGGAGAATGGGAGATCAGAGGAGGAAAGGAGAATTTATGTTATGCTTTTCATATGCTGACCATACTATGGTAGAATTGGTTTTCCACTTCTGTATCCACATGGCTTTCAGTAAAGTATTTATTTATTTATTTATTTATTTATTTATTTATTTATTTATTTATTTATTTATTTATTTATTTATTGGTTCGATTTATATGCCACCCTTTTCCAGACACTCAGAGCGGCTTACAATGCATTAAGCAATAGCCTTCATACTTTTGTATATACCTGCTTAGTAGGGCTTTCAGCCCCCCCTAAGCGGTATTCTTTTTATACAAAGTCAGTTTATTGCCCCGCAATCCGGGTCCTCATTTTACCTACCTCGAAAGGATGGAAGGCTGAGTCAACCTTGGTGAGATTTGAACTTGCAGTCAATCTTGGTGAGATTTGAACTTGCAGTAACTGCAGGCAGCTAGTGTAACTTAACAGTGCTTTAGTCTACTGTGCCACCAAGGCGCAGTATACTTAGTATACTGTTGGACAGGGGTGAAATGCTACCAATTTGGGCCGGTTCACCTGAACTGGTAGTAAAAAATGCTACTGGTTTGCTGAACTGGTAGGTAAAAAAGTAAAAAAGAAAAGTTCCGAAGATCAGCTGAGTAATGTGCGATCGTCGGAACTTTTTTTTTTTTTTTTTACTTTTAAAGCATTTTAAACTACCAGTTCCGGACTACCAGTAGTAAAAAAAATGCTTAAAAAGTAAAAAAAAAAAAAAAGTTCCAACAATTAAGCTCAGCTGATCTTCGGAACTATTTTTTTACTTTTTAAAGCAATTTTAACTACCAGTTCCAGAGAACTGGTAGTAAAAAAATGCTTAAAAAGTTAAAAAAAAAGAGTTCTGATGATTGAGCATCGTTCTGCTGATCTTCAGAACTTTTTAAAAAACTTTTTAAAAGCATTTTTTACTACCAGTCCTCTGGAACCAGTAGTTAAAATGCTTTTAAAAAGTTTTTTAAAAGGTTCCCAAGTTCGCGCGCCACAGCTGATTCCCTCCGTGCTGTTCTACTTACCTTCCCAAGCCTCCTTTTGGTGTGTACTGTGCATGTGCGCTGCAGAGTGTGTGCTTTGCACGCAGCATGCATGCACAGCCAGTGAAACGGTAGTAAACCAGTTTAGATTTCACCACTGCTCTTGGAGAAAAAAAGTCTCTCTGCTAACTAGCATATTGGGATGCTTGACAAAAAAGGTGTTTTTGCTAACTAGCATATTGGGATATTTGATAGTTTGTTTTAAAGCTGGTTGTTATGCCTGCACATGTGTAACTATTGATGCAAATTTTATATGTAAAATCAATTTAATTTTGTCCATATGTCATATATGTACTGTATATATAGCTATGAATATGTATTCAGTAACATTGCAATATTATCTAGGATGAGTTTGCACCATTACTGTTAAGGAAATGATCAAAGCATTGGTAACACAAACTTGGTAGTTTGCCTAGATTGAGGTTGTGGTGTGTCTCCACCTTCCCCAAGGAAACCATTATTCAACCTAACAATAATGAACAATATTGTCCTGTTATCCCATTGTGAAGATGGAGTGCAAGTATGCAGCCCTCCAGAGGCCAGATTGTTTTAAAACAGAAAAAAAATATATCTATGCTGTTGTGGGTTCATATGTTGAGCTTTACTCTCTTTACAATGTATATATACTGTTTTGATGTGGCCAGCTGATTTTTGGGCCTTCCGGGCCCACCAAAAGTCAGGAAACAGGCCATTTCTGGCCTCTGAAGGGCCTCCAGGGGGTGGAGAAGGCCATTTTCGCCCCCCCCCCAAGGCGCAAAGAAAGCCTCTGAAACCTGGGAAGGGTGAAAAACGGGCCTACTGGGCCCACCGGTAACCTTTTTGCCATCGTATGCCAAAAGTAGGGGGAGTGTGAGGGGGGTCACATGCACATGCATGGGGGGAGGTAGGGCACGGGGGGGGGGCATTGAATTATGGGTGTGGGCATATGTGTAATAAATTTCTATCTGTTACTTCTTGTCCTGCCTTCAGATACTTTGGAGAATAGGTTGACCACCTCTTCATTCTGAAGCCCCTTAAATATTGGAAGACTGCTATCATGCCTCCTCTAATTGTCTTCTTTGTTAGACTAGACATACTAATTTCTGCAACTATTGTTCATATGTTTTACCCTACAGCCCCTTAATCATGTTTTTTGCTCTTCTTTGCATTTTCACAACTCCCTTTATTCAGCACTATTGTAATTTCAAATTCTAAAAGAATGGTCATAAGTTGAGGACCGCATGTCTATAATACCATTTTTTTAAAAAAGTGTCTGCATTATTTAAGTACCATCCTGTACTTGCTGTCAAACAAATGATTAGTTGCTGATTCACAGTTTTTACAAGCTGTACAGATATCAAAACATTAAGCATAAACTCAAAGGACACTTTGGAAATTCTGTACAAAGAATCATTGCTAGTCCAGATATCTAAAAGTTCATGTAGGTACAAAGGAAAGTAAGATTATATAGTTCATATTTTAACTTACATTTTTGTAATGTAGGATGGAAGTCTGAGCCCTGATTGACCAGTTTACAGAAGGGCTGGATAAGGATTTAAGAGATGAACTAGTCAAGCAAAACACCTCAAATACTCCAGAAACATTGTATCAGATTTATGTAATCATAGATACTAGAATAGAAGGTAGGGAAGGAATGGTAAAGGGAAGAAATCTACAGCCTCACCTACCATATCCACACTCCCAATGGATTTACTTGGACATGTTACCAAGGGAATAGCCATATAAGAAACAATATAACAAACAGCTAGATAGTGTGGCAAGAGGCTCAGAAAACACTCTTCCTAGTTTATTGGCTCTAAAGAAAATAGAGGGGACAAAAATGTATTTTCAGACTTCCAAGATTCTATCAATCTAGTTTTACCCAAAGGGCCATCTTTCCCCAAGAGTCTCTACCCGTCCAATTTAATCCAGCATACTAGGCATATTGCAGAGCCCATCAGCCAGAGTGTAACCTGGCAGGAACTAGATGATAGACCTTCTCTGCTGTAGCCCCTGTTTTGTGGAATATTATCAGAGATTAGAGTGAACTACAATCCTATTGGCCTTGTTCAAAGCTGTAAAAGGCTGTGTACCCAGGCCCGGGTCTTTGGAAAGTGTTAAGGATAATCACTCAGGGTGGGCTGCTGGGGGTTCACAGGGGTTCGGGAGAACCTCTAGCTAAGATTCTGTGCAGTTCAGAGAACCCCCAAATCCCACTCCTGGCTGTCCCCATCCACCCCATCCCACCCCTCCCAGGAGTCCCCAAACAGCCGTTTTGGATGCAGGTAAGTGCAGGGTATGCACGGAGGCCCAGGGAGGATGAAAAATGGCCCTACCAGAAGTTCAGGAAGGCCGGAAATGGGCCTGTTTTCTGGCCTTCAGACAGTCTCCAGAGCCTGGAGAGACCATTTTCACCCTCCCGGAGGCTCAAGGAAAGAGTCTGGAGTCCAGGAAGGGAAAACCCCACCCCCACGGTGCAGGAGGCCAACTAGGCCATACCCATTATGGCCACACCTACCCAGCAACTCGGCTAAAATTTTTGAAGCCCACCTCTGTAATCACTTCTTGGCTGTACTGTTAGTTTTTAATTATTTCAGCTGCTGTATCTATTTATTTTCTGGATGTCTTTACTGTTTTATTGTTTTATAGTTTTAGAATGCTAAGCAGCCCAGAGTTTGCTTAGTTGAGATGGGCAGATATAGAAATTGAATAAATAAATAAAATAACATTAGATCACCTAGCTTTGTTTCCCATCTGGTTTGCCCTGCAAGGCTAACATTTGTGGAGTTCATCAGAATAAGAATAGAATGGAAATGTTTGCCATCATATATTTACATTACTTTCTTTAAAATGTGCAAATGTGTAGAAAATAAGAAATAGTATGAATGTGCTAAAATATGTAAATTCAAACCTTTTGGAAGGCCATATTATTTTTAATCATTTGAAATAGCACAACTGTTTTAAAACAAGGAAAAGACATTGTCCCACATATTAAATAAGATATAAACACTGTTTATGTAATTTACTTTATTACATTTACAATATGTTCCTATGATAATTAATTTTGGTTAGAAGAATTTCTAACAATTATATTGTTTTTGGAAAGTAGATATTAAAAGATCACTGAAAAATCCTAAACAATCAGATTTTTACCTTTCATAACAGTTTTGTACATTATCATTTAACAACAAGCTAAAAGGATAACTTTTAAATTACCCATAATTGCACTATTAGTGCAATTGTACAAGCAGTATTTTGTAGATATTTGAGAGAAATCTATATTTTTTATTTGTTTACTTCTTTATATTATATATAAAGATAAATAGCCAATTTGGTGTAGCGTTAAGGCTACTCCTGGCTAGAAACCAGAAGTCCCACTTTAGGCATAAAGCAACGGGGCGATCTTCACTCAGTCATAGGAAGGAAAACCTTGCCAGGAAAACTACAGAGACAAAACATTTCTTCCCCACTGCTTTGGGTGGTATGTGCCTTTTATATTCTCTACCAAAGTCCCTCACTGTAGGCCAGGGTATTTGAACATTCTGTGTGGTAGTTTAGCTGTTCCTAATAATAAAGGTAGGGAAGCGGTGGCCCAGTGGCTAAGATGCTGAGCTTGTCGATTGAAAGGTCGGCAGTTCAGTGGTTTGAATCCCTAGTGCTGCATAACGGGGTGAGCTCCTGTTACTTTTCCCAGCTTCTGCCAATCTAGCAGTTCAAAAGCACATAAAAAATGCAAGTAGAAAAATAGGAACCACCTTTGGTGGGAAGGTAACAGCGTTCTGTGCACCTTTGGCATTTAGTCATGCCGGCCACATGACCATGGAAATGTCTTTGGACAGTGCTGGCTCTTCGGCTTTGAAACTGAGATGAGAGACCCCTAGAGTCAGGAACGACTAGCACATATGTGTGAGGGGAAGCTTTACCTAATAATAAAGGTATGATACAAATAAATAGGTAAATAATTTTATGTGAACTATGAATTGACTTCCAGTGATGCCTTCCAAAGTCCCACTGAGTTCTTGAGGAATATCCTTAATGTTGACTTTGTATGGCATTTACAGCGCCACATCTATGGCATTCAGTCATAGGCTTTACTATAGTCATCTAGGCCATGTTCAGATTTGCCTGTCTAGAGTTGGAATCTTGGTTGACTCTGTTTGTGAACAATTGGTGTTTGGAGCCTCTGGTGAAACTCCCAATGCCTTTATGAGCTGTGCTCATGTCCTGGCCCATATGGTTTTCTGGCTAAACAGTTGTGATGTTTGAAAGGCCTTTTTGGAGAGGAAGGTTATTGCCTGATAGTTGGATGGTGGGGTCTTTCATGATCAGCACTGTCCTTTCTTGTGTTAACCAATCTGCGTGGATTTTCTTACATTCTCTATTAGATCTACAGCATCTGGCTTATTCTCCATTGAACTGAAACTTTCCTCAGTGTTATTTGTCTGAAGAGCTGTTATTTACTAAAATTCAGGTCCTCATATTATGATCCCTTCGGTGCCAAAATCATTTTTAGAATATCACATTATTGTTAAAACTTATAACAGAATTAAGTACATTGTAAACACATTTCTAGCAGCAATAAAAGGTATCTGAAACACTGTAACATTTGAATTTATCTAGCTCATTTCCATTTTCATTCTCCACATATTTCCAATATAAATTCTTGTCTTTTCTTCTTGACATAATAATGGGCACATCTTTTTCCTCCATTCTTTTTTATTTGTTTTTCAATACTGTACCTAAGACTTTCATATATATCAGTTTTACTCAAAAAAAGAATTGTCCAAAACAGTTTTTAATTTTCTTTTCAATTGTATTTGGGAGGTGTGCTTTCGGATAGTTTTCGTATAGCCGTGTTTGCGATACAAGAAAAATGTATAATTAAGTATGCCATGTATTATGCATAATGCATAAGAGGTATCATCAGTATAGCTATAGAATAGATCAGTGATGGTGAAACTTTTAGTCACCGAGTGCCTAAAGTGGATGTGCGCAGCCAAACGGCAAGGCGGGAGACATTCGCAGCAGAGGCCCGAGGACCAGCTGGCCGGTGGGAGGCATCTGTGCATAAGCCTGAAACAGCCACCTCTTGCACACATGCCATAGGTTCACCACCACTGGAATAGATGATTTCTCAAGAGCTGTGCAACAGTTACCACCTGGAAAGCAAACTGAATAGGTAAACATTTGTTTGAAAAATATTAGTTGAATAGAAATAATAATGCCAATTACTGTGATAAGAAGCTAAACCTTACATTCACAAATCAATAATCCTATATTACTCATCCTCCATGCTAAAGCAATATTTTTTTTTAAATGTATTAATATTTTCCTTGTCTATTTCTGTACTACTGATTCTGGAATGAACTAATAAAAAGGTCAGACTTCCCTAAAGAAATCATTGTGTATATATCCTGAATTTGTACAGAGTAACTCAATATGAGTCCATATAAAGTATTATAAACTATTTGTAATCAGTTAATTTGATTAATTTTTGAAACAAAAGTTTTCAATGTTTTTAAAGTTTTGGACAAATATGAAAATCAATTGAAATTTACTATATTCTAGGGTGTAGAAGCAGCAGTAAGCATGACTTTTGTTATTGGTTTTTGATGGTTTGGAGGCTTCAGAGGTGATATGGCAACTAAAGATATAGATCATCTTTGTATATACTTCCTGCACATTTAGTTGCTTTTAAGACACTAGTCTTATTTACACAGTATGTCAAAGAGCATTCTTCTTAATATTTACATCCCAAGCAAGATAGGGTTGTAAAAGTAAAACACAAAATCTTAACTTGGCTAGAACAGATGTAAATCACTTGACAGAATTCTAGAAATTAAATTCTGCATTAAAGGAAAATTCAGGAACAGAATGTGTAAAATTGGTACCACTTCTTTTGTGTGCTTGTGGGTATGTGCATGTGCGTGAGAGTGTACCATGTATATGTGTATCTAAGTATGTAAGAGAGGAGATAAAGTAGGAGAAAGAAAATGTAACACTTTGGGCTGAATATTTTTGAATAAATGGAGGTCATTAGTGATTAAATGAGAAGTTAGAGTACATAAATGAGAAATCTGCCAAGAATTACAATACATATACCCAATGTAGCCATACTTTTATTTGATCTTCATTTTCCCTTTTCATTTTCTTCTAATTAGTAAACTATATGTGTGTGTGTCTTCTTCAGAAAACATTTTAAAAAATAGAAAGGAAAAAAAAAACAAAGAAGGGAAAATATGTTAAATTGCTTCCTTTTATTAATATTGTAAGCATTATGCTATCTTTTTTATTCCTAAAACATAGGAATGGTACTCAACAAAAGGTGCCAGCTTTCATTATTGTCAGAGAATTAATTATTGTTGTACTGGATTTTTCTTAAAGTTTTGCATTATTAGAACACTTACTTTGAATAAGCCTGAGAACTGCAGGCTTTATATGCTCAGCCAAGATCTCCTGCCAAGTGCAATAAGGCCAATGTTCTACAAGAAAGCCTGCGTTATGACGTAGTTCTCACATTAGCCTGTTATCTCTCTGTAAATGCTAGTGAGATGAATTAACATGGCAACTTACTTATGTACTTTGGTAGCTACATATCTTAATCTTAAAATGTAAGCCATGTGCCCTTATTATACCAATATCCAAGGTTGCCAAATAAGGGGGTAGTGGAGAATCAAATAGCCTTGACCCTTTTCTTATTCTCTTACCACTGCTGTTTGTGAAAGTGGAAATCAATATGTTCTGTGTGTACCAATTTTATGGAAATGATGCCCCTCCCCATTATCAGTTCAGAAACAAAGATCATAATTGCAATCCTTCACAGAAGCTGGGTACATAGCAATCAGTGGCCTAAATTATAACCTTAATGTCAGCTTTTGCTTAAGATATTAAAGTTGGCTATAATACTTTTCTTTGTATGTGTATGTGTTTTCTGAGGAGTACAAGCAGTACAGAGCAATTGCAGGAAACCTTGTTAATGCATTTGGAAAGAAGGTTAACCTCTTCTTTGCTGGCTGTGTAAAAAAATAAAGAACACTTTACTTTCATCAAAGAAAGTTGATACTGTGCTTTTTTATTCGGCACACTTGCCAATACTCTTGTTGGTAACCAACTATAGTTTAAAAATTAATGGTGAAAACAATGTACAGTGCACATATTTGCCCAAGCTTTTTGGGGCACATCCTAAAGTCCTGTATGAACATAATTACTGAAAACAGCTAGGGTGGTTTTTTATAATTTAATGGCAGGAAGTCATGAAAGCAGTTTTAAGTAGTGCTAAAATAAAGTTATTTTATAACTTTTTAGGGGAAAAAATGTTAAGAAGCAAAATAGGACTAAAGTTAAAGATAAAGAAGACCAAACTAATGACAACAGGTAAATCAACCAGGCTTCAAATTGTCAATGAAGATGTCAAAGCGATGATAGCTTCTGTCTTTTAAGACCAGAGTCAGTTACAGGGATGATGAGTGTGTTAGTGGAAGACCTGAATGACTAGGTTAAGGATAGGTCATCATGCAGAAAATCTATATGTGATTACTAGGAGTCAAAAACTAGAAAGCATATAATCAATCAATCAATCAATCAATATCAGTCAATCAATATCAATTAATCAGTCAGAGGAAATTTTAAAGCTTTACCCAACCCAGGAAAACAAAATAAACAATTCTGTCTTTTCCCATTTGTATCCTCATTCTTTGCACTGTGCTATTTGATCTTTTCTTAAATGTTAAATCTACTACAGGCAGTCCTCCCTTACTGACCACCACAGGTCCTGGAAACTGCTGCTAAGTGGCACAGTCATTAAGCATGACATCACATGACCACATTGACAGATTCTATGTCAGTTCCAGTGCAGTTTTGAAATGAATCAACATGAATCATTAATTGCAACATCACGTGACTGCAACTAGTTCCCAAATCACCCAAATCGCAAACAGCAATCACAGGGAAGCTGCAACATTTCCAGTTTTGAAGGCCAGTCATAAGTCTCAGTTTTCATTCCCTTCACAACTTCAAATGGTTGCTGAATGAGTGGTCAGACTACCTGTGTCATGAATTTGTTGACGTCTGATATAGTAACTAGTTAGCCACCCAGAATCAGAATTCTATCCTCTAGAGAAGGGGTGTCAAACTCAATTTTATTGAAGGCCGCATCAAGGTTCTGTTTGACCTTGGGGGGGCCAGGGTGGACGTGGCCAGGGTGGGCTGGCCAGCCTGACATCATTCATGTTGATGCCTATGTTGGCCACAGCACTCTGTCAGAGAAAATGGGCTCCCAAGCTCCATTTTCTTAGTGACAGACTCCTGCAACTCTCTGCCTGTGAAAACGGAGCTTGGGAGGGCTGCACATAGCCCTCTCAAGCTCCATTTCAGCTGGCAGAGGCACTGCAGGCCAGTCCTTCATCGTTTCCAGGGCAGCCTTGGGGGCCAGATCTAACCACCCCATGGGCCAGCCCCTGTGTCTTGAGTTTGACACTCCTGCTCTAGAGAGACTGCAAAAACTCCAGTCTAATCTATTTTTTCCTCGGGCTGATCAGCTTTCAACATATAGCAAGTATCAAGATAGTTTCTTTCCCATTGCTGCTAACAGCACTTGAGAACACAATGGTTGGGGAGTGAGAAAATGTTACTTCTACTTCATCAGTTATTTCTGAAGCAAAGTGGCTGTTTCCTTAACAGTTAACAGTAGCGAGGTCATCAGAATTTATTTCTGGAAATTAAATTTCCTCACTCTGAGCCTCTCTGCAAACAAAAAGCTGAGTTCAGACATTTGCCTGATTACACAAAAAATTTAGTTGTGAAAGAGTGGTTTTATGAATAAGCTTCTTGATCTGTTTGTCTCTAGTTTCCATGCAATCAGATCAGAATACTTGGATATATGCTTGAACATGAGTATACTTGGCATTGATATAATCATGCACTATGTGGTTTTTTTTTTTTTTCAGGTCTTTGATAATGTGAAGCATTGTGCTTTTTTTCATCCAGGCGGTTCCAAAAAATTCACTGAATGTTTTGAACTGTTGTTCTTACTTTTATAATTAAGAGACACAGTTTTGTCACAGCACCATAGTTCTTTTGGGTCTTCTTGAATATGGGATGTAATGTGTAGTTGGTCTATTTCCAATTGTACTAACTGCTTCCTCTTCACTATGTTGAAGCATTGGGAGCTGTTTCTCAATTAGTGTGGATACAGGTCTTCTGTTCATCCATAGTTCTTCATATGCTTCATATATCCCCTTTCATTAGATCTGTTATTGTAGTAGTGTTCCATCCACCTATAGTTTTTAGTAATCGATTATCAGCAGATTATCCTGGTTGCTCAACATTTGATGTGGACCTTGTTAATCTGGGCAACATCCAAGCCGGTATAACTGTCCTGTTTGTATCATTCTCATATTTTGACGTAGGCAGTTGAAGCATTACTGGGTCTTTGCCCAAGAATCCCTACCGGTAAGGTAAGTACTAGCCAGATTTAAACCCTGGTCTCCTGCATCAAAGGTGGTACTATATTATGCATTATTTATTTATTTATATAAATAAAACAAATTATGTCAGACTAACTTTATACCTGCATGGTAGAATGATTGGAAACATAGTGTACTTTACCAATTTCTTCCAGAGACTGCATCGGTGTGGGTTCTACTTACCTTTACTACTGGTTCGCAAAGGGGCCACACGCGCATGCTCACTTTGCTCGTGCGTGGACTCTTCTGCGCATGCGCAGAAGCATTTTGATAACATCAGGGTCAGTGGGCGGAGCCTCCCGCCAGTTTTACTACCGGTTCCATAGAACCGGTGCGAACCAGGAGCAACCCACCACTGGACTGCATCATGATATTCTTAATTAAGTGGTAAAATATAATCTGATTAATATCACTGTTGGATATTTGACTGAATAATTGCATACAGGGAATGCTATTAAATATTATACTTTAGTTTTTAGAAAGTTTTGAGTGGAATGTTATAGGGTGTTGTCTTAGGTCCTATGTGCCAACAATTTTTTCAAAGACTTGTCTGGCTGAATTGAGGGGACAATTTTATATATGTTAGGTGTGAAGCAGTATATGTGAAAGGATTAGAATCATCTTCTTGGTCACAAACTAAGCATCAGCAAGCAGAGCAGTTCAGCTGCTAAAAATCTAAGTGTTATTGCTAAAACCGCTCAGAGAGTGCTGCAGCACTGTGGAGCAGTATATAAGTCTAACTGCTATTGCTAAAAAAGCAAATACCGTACTATGCTGAACTGCATTAAAAGGAATATGAGAAAGGAAGTAAATGTTTCATTCTTCTCTATTCCGGTCAAAACGCATTTGGTGTACTGTGTCCATTTCTCGATATCAGGGATCAAAAAGGACAATGATAAAGTTAGGCCATTGGACCAAGTTCAGAAAAGGACTATTAAGATGGTAAAGGGTTTAGAAACCAAATTCTACAAAAAATGGTTAAAAAAACTGGGCATGATTAGGTTCAGAAAACTAAGGGATATTAGCTATATAAGTGAGGAAGATTGGAAGCAGTTTTATTATTTCTATTGAGAATTTTTATTTAAATAAATAAAAAAAGAATTATATCAAGAACAAAAAATAAAAAGTGCAGGAAACAGTATAATTAAGTTGGTAAAGATAATTAAAGAAGTGACTTCTGACTTTCATTACATACGTACAATCAACATTATTTTCCTCTTCCTTCTTAAACATAATCATCATCTTTTATCCCCTTGTTGAAGAGCCGCAGAGGTGCAGTGGTTAGAGTGCAGTACTGCAGGCTACTTCTGCTGATCACTGGCTGCCAGCAGTTTGGCAGATCAAATCTAACCAGGCTCAAGGTTGACTCAGCCTTCCATCCTTCCGAGGTGTGTAAAATGAGGACACAGATTGTTGAGGGCAATATGCTGATTCTGTAAACAGTTTAGAGAGGGCTGTAAAACACTATAAAGCAGTATATAAGTCTAAGTGCTGTTGCTACTGCTTGTTCCACAGTGCTTTTTCCAAAAGGCAACTAGACTTACTTGGTTTTTGTCTTTGAAAACATTTCATTTCATATTCAAGAAGTTTCTTTCATTCAAGATGTTCAGTTCAACTGAAGAAGCTTTTTGGATAAGAAGTGAAACATTTTCAAACAAGAAAATCCAGTTGCCTTTTGGAAAAAGCACCATTGGGACAACCATTACCGGATGATTGAGAATCTCCATAGACATCTCTTCTCTCCTTATTTAGCACTTTTTCAATTGTAAATTTATCTGTCATAAACAAAGATATTTTTCTGAAGTCCCCCAACACTTTTCTCTCCCCTTCCATAACTTTCATTCCATTTAATAACACATTTATCATTGTTTCAAATTTGTAATCTATACAGTAAAAAGGGAGTAAAAAGAATAAAAGAGTGCTTTTTTTCCCATGTTCCCAACACCGTAGTCCTTTTCAGATCACTATACTATAACTACCTGGTTTTCTCAGAACCGGCAAGACTCCAAATTTAATTCCCCTTTAACTTTCTCATTCCAAAATCCTGGTAAGTTTTTAAAATTTCATTCTTTTTAAAAATCTTTAAAACTGTTTCCTTCATTTTTACTTTAATCTTTTCCAGATGAAAAGTAGATGGTTTTATATGCCCTGCTGTCTTTAAATTTGGTCCATTTAAACGTGATTCAGAAAGTAGATCAGGAAAATTCAGTATCCTTGAAACAAGTATCATGTGAGGCTGTGACCATGTTGTCTTATTCCATCATTTACAGTTCTTTACTTGATACCCTGAGGGCAGATCTAGGACTTTTTGGTTCGGTCTCTTCTCCTTGCCTGTTTTGCTTTGAGGTTTTTGCCTCTGGGTTATTAGCCACAAAAACTTTTCTCCTTGGCTGGCCCTCTGCCAGTCTTTCGCCCCAGCACAATAGCCACGACCACTCCCTCCCAGGTTTTTTGACACCTGGGACAGTTAGGCCCCAACAAATCAGCTAGAGGGGGAAGGAAGGAAGGAATAGTCTTAGTGAAATGGGAAGGAGAAGGAGGGGGGACTTCCACTTCTGGCTTTTTTTTTTTTTTTTTTAGAGAAGGAAGAACCCTTTTCAGGCCAGATATCCAAATCGATAACTAATGACAATGAATAATTTACAGCATTGGGGGGAGATATTGGCAAACATCCCATTCAAGATTTAGAAAGGAAGAAAAGGAAATTGTAAAAGCGCTCCATTCCCACCCCTGCCCATTCCCCCAGTAAGGAAAGCACTCCTGGTTTTTTTTATTTTCTACAAAGGGAAGAGTTAGTTGCAATTAATTTCTTAACCAAAAGCAACAGATAGGAGAAAACCCTTTCAGATAAGGCAGCTATCAAAGATCTGATAGACAGAAAGGATGGCTATGTGTTGTGTTGAGGGAAAGTGTCAAGTGGCATATCACCAAGGTTAGATCCTGTGTTGTTCAAAATATTTATAACTGTCTAGAATGAGAGGTTAGAAAAAAGTAATTATCATATTTGTAGATAATAAATATATGTGAGATAGCAAATGCCTTAGAGGGCAATATCAAGATTCAAGAGCATCTTGAAAATTGGGGAAATGGGCAGAAACAAGCACAATTAATTTCAACTGATAATTGATCAGTTGAAGCTAATAACCCAGAGGCGAAAACCTCGAGGCGAAACAGGCAAGGCGAAGAGACCGAACTGAAAAGTCCCATTCCGCCTGAGGGCTACATCATGGTGAATTTTAGTAAATTTTAGGTGTATATTTTGGGGGCAATTTCTGTAGGATGTGGAAAACATTTCATTTATCCACAGATTTAGCTCCTGATAAAGAAAAACAGCTAGCTAGCATTTTGAAAGTTTTTTGTTTTTTTTTTTCTGATAGACACTGCCCAATTCAACTTACTTCTACATGAAACCCATTGTTCAGCAATAATTTCACAAACATGATCTTGACAGATCCATATTTTGAAAGTTTGGCAATCTAATAAAATCTCAAGGACTTCTTAAAAATACAAAACAAAAATAATGGAACTACAAAAAGTAACAAAAATTCAATCATTTTAAAAAAGAATGAATAGGGACCATCGTTATTATTGCTTGATAAAAAAGACTCACAGATCACAATTAGCTTCAATTAAACCATAGATATTTACTCTCAATCATTGAGGTATGCTTGTACATAAATAAATAACACTGAGGTGAGTCACACAGAGATATACAGATAATAAGAAACTTATTTCTGACTTGCAAGAAGCATGGGTGAAAGAACCTATTTGTCACTATAAAGACGATTTGTACCAAGGATATGCACTGCTCTGAACAGCAATCATAACATAGGAACAGCTCTATGTATTGCCTTGAGATGGAATATATGAGCTGTTATTTTTTTCTGTCTTAAAATTTATAGAATCAACTGACTTGAGTGTGTTATATATCACATAACTTTTGACATATCCAACTTATGATATTTTGCTTCTTGAAGCAGAGCACAAAAGATATGTTTGTATTATTTTCTACACATCCTTCTGATCTGACAAAGCACATAATTGAAGTAATTTCTTTTTAATTTGGTTATTGAAATGTAAATCCTATATTTTCATCTATATTTTCATCTACAAACATGAACTTGAGACTTTAAAACTCAAGCAAATGGTACTTTTTTTTCTAAAGGTGAAAAATGGTCATTATCTCAGTATTATGTTCTGCAATTCCATTTCAACATTTTTTTCTTTTTAAATTAGATATCTATTTCTTCATTCTATGTAGTTATAATAAACATATACTAATTTTAATGTGTTTAAATGGTTTTGTATAATTACCTTGGTTATGCAAAACATGACAGTCTAAAAATAACAAAGCAAAGTAATCTAACCAGTTTATTAGATGATGTATAATTGATACCTGTCATCTAATATATATAAATTATGCTTCTTAAATGGTAACTGGAATACGACTATCAGAGCTTTAATAGAATAACTGAAAATGAAATAAAAGCCGGATGTATCACTTACCTCTCATAATGTTCTTTACAAATAATATTCCAGTGTAAATTCTCCAAGTATTTATGGCATATATTTTTCATCCTAGAAAAAGGGGCAAATCTACTGAATAGAGAACTTATTTTAACAGATGATGCCTTGTTTTTGTTTATACTTTACCATTTTTTTTATGTTTTGCATTTTACTTCCTTCCACATTGCCTTATAATAATGCTAGTTTGATAACGTTGCAGGATATAACAACATAATAGCTACTAATATTGTATGTTTGTGATGGTAGCAAATATCTGTAGGATGAGGGTGAGATTCTTTCTCTGAGCTTGTGGACTGATTTCTGAACATTTCATTACCAGGCTAGGTAACATCAGTGGAGTTTCGGGGATGTCAATATTCTTCTCTTTATAAGGGCTTTATATGTTCCATGATGGGTAAGGGACTTGTGATGGGTCAGGTATGGGTCACATCAGGTGAGGATCTTGTGATGGGTCTTATGATGGGAAAATCATGCCAGGTGAGCGTCATTGGCGGGGTTGCGTGGGTTGGTTGAGGGTCGGTGCTGTCATTGGTTGGCTGTGTGGTTGATCCCTTTCTGGATCAGGACGCCTTGTGCACGGTCACTCATGCCCTAGTTACCTCCCATATGGACTACTGTAATGCTCTCTACATGGGGCTCTCCTTGAAAAGCACCCGGAGGCTCCAACTGGTCCAGAACGTAGCTGCACGGGTGATTATGGGTGCAGCTCGTTACGCCCATGTAACACCTCTCCTACGCGAGCTGCACTGGCTCCCGGTGGTCTTCCGGGTGCGATTCAAGGTGTTAGTTATCACCTTTAAAGCGCTCCATGGCTTAGGACCTGGGTACCTACGAGACCGTCTTTTGCCACCAATAGCCTCCCACCGACCCGTTCGTTCTCACAGGGAGGGACTACTCAGGGTACCGTCAGTCAAATTATGTCGACTGGTGACTCCCAGGGGGAGGGCCTTCTCTGTGAGGGCTCCAACCCTTTGGAATGAACTGCCCCCGGAGATACGGAATATCCCTGATCTCCATGCTTTCCGCCGTGCCCTCAAGACCCTGATGTTCCAACAGGCGGGGCTAAACATATGAACATGTGAATGATTTTTTAAATGTGATCTAATTCTGTGTTTTATTTAATTGACCAAACTAAGTAATAATTTTAATTAGCAATTTTATGATGTTTGTGTGTCTATATTTTTCTTGACTGTATACCGCCTTGAGTCCTACGGGAGAAAGGCGGTATAGAAATATAATAAATAAATAAATAAATAAATAAATAAATAAATAAATAAATAAATAAATAAATAAATAAATAAATAAATTTAAATTCTGACGGGTTCATTGGCTGGTTGTAAATCAATGTGTCTATTGATCGAATTGTTTTTAGAATGCCAGCCTTCGATAAACTAACACTGACATCCCCTAAACTCTGCTGAAGATGTTATCTAGCCATGTTCAGAAACCAACCCACAATCTCAGAGAATGAACCTCCACCATCAGCCACTAATATATAATGTGTAATGTCAATTATAGCAATAGAAGGAAGGAAAGCTCATTATGAGATCCAAATTTGTCAACTCTATGCTCTCCCCAATTTTTTAAAAGATATTTCCTTTTATACTGTATTTCTTTCTGTTATTAATAAGATATAATACTTTTCTGGAATTCTTTGTGATGGTACAATGTTATGTTATGCCCTTGAAGTAATTTTGACGTGACAGTCTTTCTTGAGAAAATTCACTAGAGCCCTAAATCTTCTCAATGTCAAGATTATCATTTGGATTATACCTCACTGAGATTTTGTAGCATAATCTGATAAACATCTCACCATTCCCCTTTTTACTTTTCTCTCTCTTTTTAAAAGGTCTTCAGAATAAGGCATAGGGATTCTCTAAAGTATGTATGAACATTTCATTGTGATGATGGTAGGTCTGTTTATTGAATGAATTACGTAACTGGCCCCAATTTTCCTTTTAATTGAATTGTTTGTGTTGGAGCGTTATTAGCTCTTCAGGCTGGCATATTTATATTGGATTATGAAATATGAAATATATTATATTATGATATATTGTTTATGAAATAAATGAAATGCCCCCCCCCAAAAAAAACTAGTGTTATTTGTTCATTCAGGCTCCCGTACATAGCACTTGGACTTAGTTATGCAGCATTTAATCTAGTTCTTCAATAACTATATGGAAGAAAAAAAATCAGTAAAAACAGAAATGATGAATATTTTTCAAAGTTCTGTCTTGCTTCTTCTTTTCCTGTAGCGTAATTCTATGCATATAAATGCTAACACAAGCCACAATGAATTAACACAATTTACTACCAGAGAAGTGTTAATAATCTCTCAACAAAAGTGATTGCATGAGTGTATGGATGCATGGTTCATACAAACTCAGTCATCTTGCACAATCAAATGCAGCATCCACGTCATGTCTGCATTTAACGGATATAGTTGTAGATCCATGAGTTGTGCAAAAAAATATTTTTTTTAAAAAAAATTTATTTGAAAATACAAACTAAACAAAACAAATCACGACAAAACATACAAAACATGTAAACATATAAACAAAAATTCAAATATATATCAAGTTTATCGTAACTGTACTGTATGTTCATATTTGTGCTTTTGACTCCTTGATATTATTAATCTATCTCTTATGTCTATTTTGGTGATTCATTGTTAACCTATATTTGTCCTAATTTTCCTTTCTCTGCCTTCCAACCAAGTGTACCACTTTTCCCATACTAAATAGTAATCGTGTTCTTCTCTATTTTGTAATTCCTTTGGAGTCTGTCCATTTCTGCACATTCCATGATTTTATTAATTACTTTTCCTTCAATTGGTATGTTGCTGCTTTTCCATTGTTGTGCAAAAACTATTCGCGCTGCTGTCATTATATGGATAATTAAGTATTTGATTTCCTTTTCATATTGTCTATTTATTATACCTAATAAAAATGTTTCTGGCCTCATCTCTATTCTTTGCTGGGTTATTTTTTCTATTTGTTTTCTGATCGTTAGCCAATATTGTTTTGCCATTGGGCAGGTCCACCATATGTGATAATACGTCCCTTTGTGGAGTTTACATTTGCAGCATGTTGAGGGAGTGTTGGGGAACATTCTTGCCAGTCTAGCAGGTGGGAGATGCCACCTATAAAACATTTTGTATAAATTTTCTTTATAGGATACAGACATTGTTAATTTATAATTTATTGCCCATAATTTTTCCCAATTGTCTAATTCAATGTTGTAGCCGAAATTCTTTGCCCAAATTATCATATTTTCCTTAACCACTTCTTCTTCTTCAAGGTCAAATCCTTCCAAATTCAATAATCTTTTATTTTTAAGTTCCATCCATTCTTTGATCCAAATTAATGCTGATGCTTTATAATATGATTCCCAGTCCGGTAGAGCCAATTCTCCTCTTTCTCTTGTATCCTGCAAATGTTTTATTTTAATTCTTGCTTTCTTGCCTTGCCAAATGTAATCTGATATTAATTTATTGAAGTCCTTGAAGAAATTCTTCCCCGGTTTTATTGGGATCACTTGGAATAGATATAGAATTTGTGTTAAAACATTCATTTTAATTGAAGCGATCTTTCCAAGAATGACAATTGTAGTTTTTTCCAAGTTTCTAAATCTTTTTTAATTTGTCTTGTTAATTTGTCATAATTATCTTCTCTAATTGATGAGCTTTTATTGGTGAGCCATATTCCTAAATATTTTACTTTCTTTGTTGTCTGTATGCCTAATTCATCTTCTAATTCCTTTTCTTGTTGGCTAGTAAGGTTTTTGGTCAATATCTTTGTTTTTTGTTTATTAATTTTAAGTCCGGCTACTCTCCCATATTTTTCTATTTGATCTAATAATTTGATGCTGGTTGTTATTGGTTGATCTGTAATAAATACGATATCATCGGCAAAAGCCTGTAATTTGTATTCTTCTCTCTTGATTTTTAGGCCTTTTATTTTGTTGTCTCTTCTAATTTCTTTCAAAAGTATTTCCAGGGCTAATATAAATAACAGGGGGGACAGAGGGCACCCCTGTCTCACCCCTTTTGATATTGGAAATTGTTCTGTTAAATCACCATTTATTGCTATTTTTGCTGATTGTGAAGAATAGATTTTCTTTATCATATTTGTGAATTTATTGCTGAATTTCATAGTTTCCAGTTGTAGTGTGAGAAACTTCCAGTTTAAATTATCGAAGGCCTTCTGCGCATCTAAAAAAATTAAGGCCGATTGTTTATCTATATTCATTTCATAATATTCTAATACATCAATTATTAGTCTCATGTTATTTCTTATCTGTCTCTTTGGAATAAAGCCGTTTTGGTCCGAATGAATGTATTTATTAATTATTTTCTTAATTCTTTCTGTGATAATTGATGTAAATAATTTATAATCCACGTTTAAAAGTGATATCGGTCTATAGTTTTTAATATGTGTATGGTCAGTCTCTTCTTTTGGTATCAATGTAATAATGGCCTCTGTCCAAGAATTGGGGATTTTGGCTTCCAAGATTGCATCATTAAATACTCCAAATAGGGTTTCATCTATTGAGTGTTGGCAGTTTTTGTAAAACTCTGCAGGTATTCTGTCCGGACCCGGGGTTTTGTTTATTTTCTGTTTCTTCCTCGCCTCTCTTACTTCTGTTATCATAATTGGCCTATCCAACAAATCTCTATGTGCTTCTTCTAATTCTTTAATATCGGCTTCGTTTAAATATTGTCTAATTTCTTCACCTGAGGACTCTTCCTGCTTGTATAGTTTTTGGAAAAATGTTCTTGCTATGTTCTTTTTGTCCTAATTCCTGTAGTGTATCTCTCCTGTATCATCCTGTAGTTGATGTATTGTCCTTCTCTCTTTTTCTTTCTTCAGCTTATATGCCAACCATCGTCCAGTCTTATTTGCGTATTCAAAGTGGTTTTGTTTCACTAGTTTGATTTTCCTAGCTATTTCTGTTTGTGTAGTCAAATTTATTTTATGTCTTATCAGATTTATTTGTTCCTTTTATTTTGGGGTTCATTCTGTAGATTGGATTCATGCTCTTTGAGTTCTTTCAGCAAATTGTAATAATTTTTTTTATTGACTAGCTTGACTCCTGGGCCTGATATTGGTTTGGACTGTGTTCAGTTCAGTACTGCTCTGATGGGTGGGCAGTATCCAGTGGCACCACTAGCAAGAGCAGACATCACCATCCATCGTCCATGTAAACTCATGCAGACAAAAATGCTATGAAAGAAAGAATGTACAGTAGATTTGTCTATTAAAACTGTTTCTCATAATGACTAGGCAGGTATCTCTGAATACCTATCAGAATATAAAGGTAAGCCATTTTTTTCCTATTGCTCTTTGCTAGTACTTAGTATTTGGAACAGCTCTCTTACATCAGAGTTGAAATGGAGAAATCAGTAGGATTCCATATTTCATATTGCTCAGAGATGTATTTTATTTGGTTTCTACTTTCTTAATGTCTTATTGTGGTGGTGTGGTGGTTAGAATGCAATGTTGCATTCTAACCACTGCCCATTGCCAGGTGTTCAATCCTGAAGAGGCTCAAGGTTGACTCAGCTTTCCATCCTTCTAAGGTCAGTAAAATGAGAACTCAGATTGTGGGGGGCAATATGTTGACTTTGCAACCACTTAGAGAGTGCTGTAAAACACTATGACGTGATATATAAATCTAAATGCAATTGCTACTGTTAGTATGTTGTTGCTGTATCATCATTTTGCTTCAATAAAAAGGATGTAATTAAAATAAAATGAAACCACCTATGATTTAAACACTGCAAAAATGTGTTTATTTTCTGTATAGTTTTATTAAATACATATTCTATAGTAACTTTCTATTACATTTTTGTACACATATATTTTTGGATAAAACAGTCCCTAATGTGTTTGCTTTGTATGCCATTGTGGAACGGAGAACTGTAATATGGGTACATCTGCAGCAAACCTGCAAATTTTTTATTAATCTGGAGGTTTGTAAATAGCATTGAATATCAAATTAAAATAGACATTTTACTAAGAAATAATATGCAAATAATATGAAAGTAAAATGTCCCTAAGTAGTTGAAGCTTGAGATGCATCTTGAATTAATATTTCTGTAAAACCCATGAATCGCTCTTCTTTAGTTTTAAATTCTGCACTTCCACATATTCAGCAATAAGCCCTTTTAGCTAATATTGAAATCAAATTGCTTTCAAGGCAGAATTATATTGCCTAAATTATTTTGAAGATTTTGAATTCACAACAGCTACCAAAACTTTATCATATGGCCAATCAGCATTCATAAAATTGGCTTCAGTTTTCCAAAATTATTGGAAATATTTATACATATGAACAAATCGTTTTTTAAAATCATGATCAGACTAATTCATAATATCAGAATGAAGATTGTAGGAAAAAATGTTTTAGAAACAATATATATTTCCATCTCATAAAGTCTAACCTAAATTAGCAGTAGCAATAGCACTTAGACTTATATACTGCTTCACAGTACTTTACAACCCTGTCTAAGCAGTTTACAAAATCAGCATTGTTACCCCCAACTATCTGGGTCCTCATTTTACTGACCTCGGAAAGATGGAAGGCTGAGTCAACCTTGAGCTGGTGAGAATTGAACTGCCAGATTGCTGGTAGCAGGCAGTCAGCAGAAGTAGCCTGTAGTACTGCATTCTAACTACGGTGCCACCACACCTCTAATTTGAGGAATGTTAGCTTGCTAATCTGAGAACAATTTTTTGACTGGATTTTTTGGCTCGGTTCTATCTACTATCTCCTTAGATCAGTGCTTCTCAACTTTGGTAGCTTGAAGGTGGGTGGACTTCAACTCCCAGAATGCCCAGCCAGCAGTGCTGGGTGGGGGATTCTGGGAGTTGAAGTCCACCCATCTTCAAGCTTCCAAGGTTGAGAAACACTGCCTTAGATACTGTATGTCAGAAGTTATTTATATGATATAGAAATAAATATAGATTGGTTCAGATGCTGTGTCAGTTGTGGTGCTGTGAGGGAACATGAAATTCAGCACTGACAGGTTGTAGATGGATACTTCATCTTGAAAAGTCAGTTAAGAACAACAACATTATTATCGGGCCCAAAGAAATTAATTTAGTCCTTTTTCAATGCTCTTCAATACATGTGTTTCTTTCTCTGTGTGTATTTATGTTTGTACACTATGTGACACTTTAAGACTTTTTTAAAGTATGCATTGTTGATATCTGTCCATCATTGACAGGCAAGCACTTCTGATTGAATTCATATGATGTGAGATGGGGAAAAACAATTTCTAAAACTCTTCTAGATCAATGGAACTCAATCATTTGTAATTAATGCTTTCAAATCTGTGTGAGGGAGGATTGCCTTGGCTTGAACAAATCCGCTTCCCCACTAATCAATATCTACCATTTAAATATATGTTATTTATATGTTTTAGGTCACTCATAATTCCCTACTACATTGAAATTTATGTTATATTTTATATGAAATATATTTTAAAATTTTCTTCAATTTACATGCATACAACTTACATTTTATAAAAACAGAGTGATTGAGGGTGTGAGGATTATACATGAATGCATGGATAGATGTGTACATTTATTGTGTAAGAATGCAAACCTGTCCCTCAAACTCATCCAAAGTCTTCAAAAAATATAAATCAGAATGCCTGATTTGGACTTTTTATTCTCCTACTGAATTCAAACCTTTATAAACCCTATTCTGAGAGTGTGTAATGAATGGAAACACAGGATAACAAAAATTAGCTTATCTTCAGTGGACAAAGCTGCAATATCAAAGAGGTTTCACTGTGTTTCTTGATGCCCAGCTACTGGGTCTAGGATTATGACATTCTTAGATTCTCAAATATATTCCTTCCTTAACGCTGACTATGGTTCCTTCAAACATTTTCTTAAACTTTCAACATGAAATCCTTCTCCTTTCTTAGCACAAGTAGTCACAATTTTCATACAATAAACTTTCATATATAAAATGTGGCAACAGCATAATTTTCTGCAAGCCTAGATTTTCACATGGTCACCTCTCATGTGGGAGCTGCATTAGTTGCTGATTTGCTTCTCAATCCAATTTAGGTTGTCACCTTTAAAACCCTACACAGCTCACCACAAGATGATACAAAGCCATCAAATGGTCAGTTTGATTGTTGTCACTGGGGACAAGTTGTTTAATTTTGGGGTTTTATTTCTGCAAGCCTCCTAGTCTCACCATGAGTTAGATGGACGTGAACTTTATTAATAAATAATAAATGTAGTATAAATGTAGTAACTTCTAGAATGTTTGGTTACACTACAACCCTATTCTGAGATTGTTATAGAATACGTAGAAAATATAAATAAGAAAAATTTAAAGAAAAGAGAAAGGACTCTCATGGAAGCAAAAATAAATAAATAAATAAATAAACATTTATTTATTTATTTATTTATTTGTCCAATTTATATGCCGCCCTTCTCCGTAGACTCAGGGTGGCTTACAATGCATTATAGCAATAGCCTGCATACTTTTATGTATATACCTGCTTATTAGGGCTTTCGGCCCCCCCAAGCGGTGTTGTTCTATACAAAGCTATTGCCCCCACAATCCGGGTCTTCAATTTACCCACCTCGAAAGGATGGAAGGCTGAGTCAACCTTGAGCCTGGCGAGATTTGAACTCGCACTAATTGCAGGCAGCTGGCAGCTAAGTGCTAGCACTTAACAGCACTTAGTCCACTGCATCACTGAGGCTCTTCTATTATTGTCTTATAAACATCCATGGATTAGAGTCTATTCTGTGAGAAACATAGAATTCAGTCTTGTGAAAATGTTATCAAATATACAAAATTTTTGTTAAGGAATAGAGAGAAAAAAAAAGAGACACAAGTGAAAGGTGATGAATGGTGATGATGCTATCTGTTCAATTGTGTCTGTTTCTTGGCAATTCTATGGACCATCTCTCTCCACATTTTCTGATCTTGTATGGCTTTTTCCAATGGTTTTATGCTCCACTGATGTTGAATTTGATAATGTCTAGCTAGATACCAGGGTTTTTTTTTATTTGTTTGTTTGTTTGTTTTTTGGTGATTCACTTCCTTTTACTGCTGACCACTCCAAGCATACTTTTTCCAGTAAACATGATATTATCAAAATAGGTAAGGCAGAAATTTTGTGATTTTTACCTCCAGTGACATGGAAATTGGGCTGAAATGCTTCCCCACAATAATCATTTCAATGAGTCTTCAATGAGTTACTTTTTAAATAAAAACATAACTGTTAAATCTATAGTTCAGATATATTTCAAATTTTATAGACTCTTTTTAGTACTGTACTTCTAATGCAGATAAAGTTGAAATTTGGAAGACTTATATTTCGAACATAGGTAAGATCTTATATTAAGACCTACCTAGTGGCGATAAGAGTGGCGAAGTCTAGCTACTTCTCCGCTCTTATTGCATCTGCAGAGAACCGCCCAGCCGCGCTGGTTAGGGTGACCCGCTCCCTACTCCAGGTGAGGGTACGGGAAGAACCCTTAAAGGGTTGAGCTGAGGATTTTGTACAATTCCTGCATCATAAAGTCGCTCAGATTCGGGAAGGCCTGGACTCCGATTGGGTAGATCCAGGGGAGGAGACGGGGGCAGGTCTTGAAAGCGTTATCTGGGAAGAGTTTGACTCTGTGACTCCTGAGGACGTGGACAGGATTCTGGGCAAGCTTAACACTGCCACATGTTTATTGGACCTGTGTCCCTCCTGGTTGGTACTGGCCTCCCAGGAGGTTACACGAGGCTGGATCCAGGGGATTATAAATGCTTCTCTGAGTGAGGGTGTCTTTCCTGCCGCCTTGAAAGAGGCAGTTGTGAAGCCCCTCCTCAAGAAGCCTTCCCTGAACCCGGCTATATTATCAAATTATCGTCCAGTCTCCAATCTTCGCTTTGTTGCGAAGGTTGTTGAGAGTGTAGTGGCGCGACAACTACCCCGATACCTGGATGAAGTTGTCTATCTGGATCCGTTCCAGTCGGGCTTCAGGTCACGATACAGCACGGAAACGGCATTAGTTGCGTTGGTGGATGATCTCTGGAGGGCTCGGGACAGAGGTTGCTCCTCTATCCTGGTCTCGGCTTGTCGTTCGTTCAGAACTGCGATAGGAAATAATCACCAGTAACGCACAGAGAATCAGGGTTTACTTTGGCAATGATAAGCTTGCAGTCAAAAGTAAAGTACAAGTCGGTGTTTTGGTTCAAAGTCAGCGCTGGGTGTAATCACACCACAGCGCTATTTAACAAAAACTCAGCCCCTTAAACATACATCCGGTGATTATCAATCAAGCACCCCCCCACTCCCTTAACAGTAACAGCTGCGAGCACCAGAGCAGCGAGGACAGCAGAATCGGAGAGGCCCGGCAACGTCATCAATCATCACCCTGAATGCTGCTATCCAGGAACTGTTTGTGTGTTCGCTGCGGCTGCTTATCTCCACTCCTTCGTCTCCCACACCCCCCATCGATGGCGAGCTCTGGTAGGACTCGACAGGCAGCCCCCCTACCAGGAGCTCACCTATAAATAGAAAGCATACAAATGTTAGTCACTGTTACGATCCTGCATTAGGTTTGTCTGGGTATTTCCGATGGAACCGTTGTATCAATCGGGCAGCGTGAACATCGGGTGCTGCCACCCACGAGGCCTGTGTTACAGGGTATCCTTTCCACCGCACAAGATATTGTAACATCCCCCTACGAACCCTGGAATCCAATATTCGGTCTATCTCATATTGGTTGGTGTGCACGGGACCCGGTGGAGTAGTCGAGGTACCTGGCCTTTCTATCGTCACCGGTTTCACCAAACTGCTATGGAATACGGGATGTATCCTACTGAACAGAGGGGGAAGTTTAAGAGCTACGGTTACTGGATTGATGACTTGTGTTATGGGAAATGGTCCTATATATTTAGGTCCTAATTTTTTACTGGGCGGTCGGAGTTTAAGGTATATCGTAGATAAGTATACTTTGTCTCCTATCCGGAATGGTTTTGGATCAGGTCTTTTCTTGTCTGCATATTTTTTGTACTCGTCTGCTGCCTTTTGTAATGCTGTTTTTACACTTGGCCATACATGACTAATTTTATCGGCCCAACTGCGTGGCGTGTCACCGTCTGTCATAGGGGGATCTAACTCTGGAATGGCTGAAAACTCTCGGCCATATATTACTTGGAAAGGGGAGAACCCAGTACTGCGGTGGGGTATGTTGTTATATGCCACTTCGGCGAAAGGCAGGAGTCCTGACCAATTCGTCTGCTGGTACGAAACGTAGCATCTGATATATCTTTCAACCATGGCATTGGCCCGTTCAGCCGCCCCGTTAGTGCTCGGGTGCAATGCTGAACTTAACCCTTGAGAGGACCCAATTAAACGGACAAATCGTCTCCAAAACTTAGAGGTGAATTGAACACCGCGGTCGGATATAATCCTCTTAGGTGCTCCATGGAGACGATAGATATGTTGCAAAAAGAGTTCGGTTAATTGTCGCGCGGATGGTATGCTTTTACATGGCACAAAGTGGGCCTGTTTCGAAAACAGATCTACCACCGTCCAAATTACAGTGTGGCCATGGCTAGGGGGGAGATCGACTATGAAATCCATAGCGATCTCTTCCCAAGGCCTGCTAGGATTTGCGACTGTCTGTAATAGTCCTAACGGTCGTCCAGACCAGGGTTTGGCAGTTGCACAGGTTGTGCAACCTTTTACGTATGTTTCTATGTCCTTACGCATTCGTGGCCACCAGAATTGCCTCCTCACAAGGTGTAGAGTTTTTAAATACCCAAAATGGCCTGATGATTTGGCATCATGGCACCTGCATAACACTATGTTCCGTAAACGTTCTGGAACATATATTCTATTCTCCCTCCACGCTATTCCATCATTATAGCTAACCATAGAGGGGTTTTGGATTACCCATTGATCCTGTTGTAAAGCTGTTTTAAACTCGGTACGTAAGTGACCATCTACTTCTGTAAGTCTTAATAGGGTTTGGGAAGGTGCAATTAGAGGTTCTATCACTTCCTCTCGCTTGCTATTATACTGTGGCATCCAGGACAGCGCGTCAGCCAGGAAGTTTTTCCCAGCAGGAACATACCGCAACCGGAAAGAGAAACGCTGAAAATATTGTGCCCACCTTATCTGTTTGGGAGATAGTCGCCTGGGCGTTTGTAAGGCTTCTAAGTTTTTATGGTCCGTCCATACCTCAAAAGGATGAGACGCCCCCTCCAAGAGATGTCGCCATGTCATCAACGCCCAACGGACCGCGAAGGCCTCTTTTTCCCAGATCGCCCATGCCCGCTCTGTCGTGGTTAACTTTTTAGACGTATAGGCACAAGGTTGTAACCCTCCCTGCTGTGTTCTTTGTAGGAGTACTGCTCCTACAGCCACGTCGCTAGCATCTGCCTGGACTACGAATGCCTGCGTTGGGTCTGGATGCTTGAGTACTGGTTCTTGAGCAAAGAGTGTTTTTAACTGCTCGAAAGCCATTAGACACGCTGACGACCACGTCAACGCTTGTCCCGGCTTTGGTTTAGCCGTGTCCGGTTTGGTCCGTAACAGATCCGTTAGTGGTAGGGCTATTTCAGCAAATCTGGGAATGAACTGCCGATAGAAGTTTTCAAAGCCTAGAAAGCTCTGTAATTGCTTTCTGGTTCTAGGGGCCTGCCATTCAAGCACTGCCTGGACTTTTCTGGGATCCATCTCTATCCCGCTCTCTGATATTCTATAGCCTAGATAATCTATCCTCTTTTTGTGAAACTCACATTTGGATAGTTTCACGTACAGCTTAGCAGCTAATAATTTGTCTAAGACCTGTCGGACCAGAGATATATGTTCCTCTTCAGTTTGCGTGTAAATTAAGATGTCATCCAAATATACAAGGACACCCCTGTACAGATGTTCATGCAGCACTTCATTGATGAACTGCATGAACACCGCAGGGGCGCCCTGTAGTCCGAACGGCATGACCTGGAACTGATAGCTTCCCAAGGGACAATTGAATGTTGTTTTCCACTCATCCCCTGGTTTGATCCGTATCCTATAATACGCTTCGCGTAGGTCGAGTTTCGTAAAGATACGACCGGTGGCTAGGGCAGCTAACAGGCCCTTCATTAAGGGAAGTGGATAGAGGGGTTCCACACACACTGCATTGAGATCTCTGAAGTCAATGCATAAGCATAAACCCCCATCTTTCTTCCCACGAAACAGGACAGGGGCAGCCATCTTTGATCGACTAGGTGTGATAAAACCCCGGGCCAAGTTCTTGTCTATATATTTTCGTAATTCTTTTAGTTCGGGTTGTGTCATTGAATACACCCGGGGCTTGGGTAGCTTCGCCCCAGGTATTAACTCAATACTGCAATCTGTAGGCCGGTGAGGGGGCAGGGTCTCACATTCCTCCTCACTAAAGACTCTAGCGAGATCCCTATACACATTAGGATACGTCGTGTCTGCTGGTGGGCTCTCTGCTTCTATTCCCCCTGCTGGCTCCTTTTCCTCCTTGGGAGGGGGAGGTCCCAACGGTAATCGAAGTTTGCGAAAACCCCCTTCCCACCATATTGTAGGAGCCCACTTGTCCAACCATGCTAATCCTAAAATCACTGGTTCTAACATTTTTTCCACTATAATAAACCGAATAGTTTCGGTGTGCTCCCCAATATCGAGGTGCACCTTTTCTGTTATATGAGTCACTGGTGCCCCTCCCAGCAATGAACCATCCATTTCTTCAAAGGTAATAGGGGTTCTCAACCGCACAACCCGCAGCCCAAGTTGGTCAACTATTGCCCTACGAATTAAACAATGAGTACACCCTGAATCAATCAATGCCTCATATCGGCGTCCAGTGGTTGCCCGTGGGTTTCGGAGTACGACTGGTACCACAAAAGGTCGGATGGGGTCGCTCACCATCGGGTCGTGTGGGTCCTCATCGTCGTCATCACTATCCCCAGCCACAATCGGGAATTTTTCCGCCACCACTTTCTTAGTATCTGTAGCCAGGGGATCCCTCTCCATACAGGATGTTTGAGTCATTTGGGACTGTTCGGATGTTGGTCGGCCTCTGCCTCTCAACACAGCTCTAGGAGGGGAGTTTTGGTCCGAGTTGCAGGGCATGGGATGAGGACAGTCGGCTGCTCGATGACCAAGGCGATTACATCTGAAGCAATGAAACGCAGGCTGCTGGATCCTTTCCCCCAAGCCGGAGCCAGCATTCGGTTTAGTCTCCTTGGGTGTTTGTGTGCGTTCTGCTGGTCGTTTTCCTTGACTTGCAACCCCTTCACCCCGAATATGGAATTCTCGGAGACCGATGTCCAATTCGATGGCTGCCTTGTACCACACACTCAACTTGGGGGGCAAGCCCCGGTACACGCAGGCTTGCCGTAAATCACGGTCTAGTCCTTTATGGAATTGGTGCACCAGAAGACGTTCTGGCCACCCCACCAACCGAGCCGCAATCTTTCGGAACTCCTGTACATATTCCTTTGCTGGCACGCCCCGTTGCTTAAGCGCAAACAAATCCCCCTCTGCAACCTGGGCGCTTGTTTCGTCTTCAAATCTGGCACGAAGAGCCTCCAGAAATCGTCCCATGTCCACGAGTTCCCTTGCATGTTTAGCATGGAGGCCTGCCACCGACTCAGCCGCTTCTCCCGTCAGGACCCCCGTAACAGCAACCACCATAGCCCACTGGGAGGGATACCACTGTCCATATTGGTCCATATGGCTTATCACCTGGCTTAAGAAAAGAGCCACTCGTTCAGGGCTTCCGTCAAAGGAAGTCTGCAGGGCAGGCGGTCCCCAAACGGCCTGCGGGACCCACAGCCCCGGCGGGGCCCCCGGAGGCCAAGGCATGGGGCCTGGGGTCGTCGCTGCTCCAGTCGCTCTCCTGTCCTGCCTAGGTCGGTCCCTCGTCACCCCACGACCCCCAACAGGTAAGCCCCCTGCCAATTGCGTTGGTTGGGGCTCAGGACCGGCTCCAAGGTCTCCCGACGAGGCACCTTGGTCTTGTTCTGGAGGGGGTTGGTCCATGGATCGTCTAGAGGTCCGCTCCATCCTCAATTTAGGGCTTGTGAGCCGGAATTGGGTCTCCGAAGCGGTCACCCCTGTATCCTGCCAAGAAGAACCTGGAGGCTCCAGCCCTGCAACCCAGGGCTGCCAGGATGGGGCGTCATGAAATCCAGATTCCCCAAAACGCTCACGTAGCATATCCATGGTGCTGGGACTGGATGAGGCAGGATACCCCCAATCCCCTTCATCCTCCTCAGTCCATCGTCTTTCCCTCCAGCCCTGGAAAGACGCTCACAAGCGAGGGGGCGTTGGCATCCGTGGCCTGAGGAGAACAGAGCTGTGCCACCAATCCCCCGTCCTAGCCCGTTGTCCTGGAAAACTCTCCTCCTCCGGTCGGGGTGGGGCGACCTTGGTTTGCTTGACTTTTGGTTTCACTGCCAACTGTTCCACACTCTCCTTCACCTCCTCTATCAGTGGTTCCTCCCCCTCCACATCTCCACCACACTCCTGCTCTTCCAAGGCCGTCCCTTCTGCCATATCCCCCTTTGCTGCAAAGCCACAGGGACTCCTCACCTCTTGCGAAAAGGAACCAAGCGCTGACTTTCTCTCGGCTTGTCGTTCGTTCAGAACTGCGATAGGAAATAATCACCAGTAACGCACAGAGAATCAGGGTTTACTTTGGCAATGATAAGCTTGCAGTCAAAAGTAAAGTACAAGTCGGTGTTTTGGTTCAAAGTCAGCGCTGGGTGTAATCACACCACAGCGCTATTTAACAAAAACTCAGCCCCTTAAACATACATCTGGTGATTATCAATCAAGCACCCCCCCCCACTCCCTTAACAGTAACAGCTGCGAGCACCAGAGCAGCGAGGACAGCAGAATCGGAGAGGCCCGGCAACGTCATCAATCATCACCCTGAATGCTGCTATCCAGGAACTGTTTGTGTGTTCGCTGCGGCTGCTTATCTCCACTCCTTCGTCTCCCACACCCCCCATCGATGGCGAGCTCCGGTAGGACTCGACACCTGGTCCTATTAGATCTCTCAGCGGCTTTTGATACCATCGACCATGGTATCTTACTGCACCGGCTGGAGGGGTTAGGAATAGGGGGCACCGTGCTTCGGTGGTTCTCCTCCTTCCTCTCTGACCGTTCGCAGTTTGTGTTGGCAGGGGGGCAGAGGTCGAACTCGAGGCACCTTATTGGTGGGGTGCCGCAAGGGTCAGTCCTCTCACCCCTTCTGTTCAACATTTATGTAAAACCGCTAGGCGAGATCATCTGTGGTTTCGGGGTGAGCTATACATCTCCACCCCAGACCACCCCAATGATGCCCTTGCTGTGATGTCCCATTGCCTGGAGGCCGTGCGGATCTGGATGGGGAGAAACAAGCTCAGACTCAACCCCTCCAAGACCGAGTGGCTGTGGCTTCCGGTGTCCCGGTATAGTCAGCTGATACCATCACTTACAATAGGGGATGAGATCTTGCTCCCCACAGAGAGGGCCCGCAACTTGGGTGTCCTCCTGGATTCACGGCTATCTTTAGAAGATCATTTGACGGCCGTGGCCAGGGGTGCCTTTTATCAGGTTTGCCTGATCCGCCAGTTGCGTCCCTTTCTGGATCGGGACGCCTTGCACATGGTCAGTCATGCCCTAGTTACCTCCCGTATGGACTACTGTAATGCTCTCTACATGGGGCTCCCCTTGAAAAGCACCCGGAGGCTCCAACTGGTCCAGAACGTAGCCACGTGGGTGATTATGGGCGCATCTTGTTACGCCCATGTAACACCTCTCCTACGCGAGCTGCACTGGCTCCCGGTGGTCTTCCGGGTGCGATTCAAGGTGTTAGTTATCACCTTTAAAGCGCTCCATGGCTTAGGACCTGGGTACCTACGAGACCGTCTTTTGCCACCAATAGCCTCCCACCGACCCGTTCGTTCTCACAGGGAGGGACTACTCAGGGTACCGTCAGTCAAATTATGTCGACTGGCGACTCCCAGGGGGAGGGTCTTCTCTGTGAGGGCTCCAACCCTTTGGAATGAACTGCCCCTGGAGATACGGAATATCCCTGATCTCCGTGCTTTCCGCAGTGCCCTCAAGACCCTGATGTTCCAACAGGCGGAGCTAAACATATGAACATGTGAATGATTTTTTAAATGTTATCTAATTCTGGGTTTTATTTAATTGACCAAACTAAGTAATAATTTTAATTAGCAATTTTATGATGTTTGTGTGTCTATATTTTTCTTGACTGTACACCGCCTTGAGTCCTACGGGAGAAAGGCGGTATAGAAATATATAATAAATAAACAAATAAATAAATATTTACTTAAATTTACAATTAAAATGAGTGTTTTTTTCAACATTGCTACTATTTTTGATAGACTATATTAGGCACTATTTTTCTATTTTAAGGTAAATTGTAGAGCTGTAATTAATCTGAAGGAATTTAAGCAGGTTCAGAAACAGAAGTAAAAAACTTTATTTTTATACTGGTTGTTTTATATTAATATGCTACTGACATGTAACCATAAAACTCAATCAAAATGATAATATTTTTTTATTTATTCATTTGTTTATTTTTAATCAATTTATATTTGTTGCTTATCTCAACCAGTGATTCTAGACAGTGAATAATATTAAAATAAAAATCATTACAGCAACAAAAATTCATAGCAGCTAAAAATGTGTCACAATCATTAACTGCCAACACAACCATGATGCAGGTTTCTTCACACACTTGAGACCCCAAGCCTGGGTGCAAAACTAGACCTAAAGGACCTTACAAGCCAGAGGGGATGGGTTCCATCCCCTTCTCTGGAAAAAGAATGTTCCCAAAGAATGTTCTATCAGTGTTATGGCAGAAATGGCATATCTCCAGAATGGTCAGAATTAAAATCTATCCTAGTAGAACAGTGGAGTTTTGGGTGCAGAAGCCCTCTGATTTACAAGATATACCATCTTGGCTTCTGGATGAGGTTGTGTTAACCTTTGAAGAACTGGTTTGTAATTTGTAATTTTATCCTGGACACATAGGTCTTACTTGAAGAGCAGATGGAAGCGGTGGCTAGGAGGGTTTTTCATAGAATATCTTGTATACCAGTTACAACTTTCTTAGATTGGGAAATTTGCTTAACGTTATTCATGCTTTGGTAAACTGTCATTTGGGATTATTACAATGTACTCTACATGGGTCTTTCCCTGATGATTTTATTTTCAGTGTTAAGTATAATTAAGAGTGTTGTGACTGTTGTGCCCCCCCCCCTTGCAGGTGACATTCACACCAGTGGTGGGTTCCACCCGGTTTGGCCCGGTTCTCCCGAGCCTATAGTGGTGACGATATGACATCACTGAACTGGTTCTGCCCCCCCGCACCTCCCCACCCCTGTGTTACCTTTTATTTGGCCCTACCCCCAATCTATTGTTGCCTTCTGAGTCCCAGCTGATAGCTAGAGGGAAAAAAAACTGTTTAAACTCTTGCCGCGGAGCTTCAAAGGGCCGCCCTTCAGCTGATCAGCATTAAAAACAAATGAGTAGACCAGTGCCTGCAAAAATACATGAGTAGATCAGTGCCTGCAAAAATAAATGGGTAGACCAGTGCCTGCAAAAAATAAATGGGTAGATCGGTACAGCTCTGCAAGGAGTTAAAAGCCTGGTAGACCAGTACCTCTGCTAAATCCTAAATAATTGTCACATGACCATCAAGCCATGCCCACAAAATAAGCCATGACCACAGAACTGGTAGTAAAAAATTTTAGAACCCATCCCTGATTCACACCCATCTTTCTGATTTTCTGAAAGACCCTGAAGGCCTGGCTGTGCCGGATAGCCTGGGCCCTAAGGGGCATGCAACATTATGGAAGTGACTGTTGGATTAAGAGAAAAACTCTACCTCTCCCCATGTGTAACTTGCCCCCTCTTCCCTATCTTTTAATTGTAAATTATTATTATTTATAGTGCAATGGTTTATTGCCTTTTAATGTTTTTAAACTGCCCATAGTAGTCTCTACATGAATGACATACAAGTCAAATAAATAAATAAAACATCTCTGCTAGTATTTAGATTAGATGAGTTAGAATAGGACTACAGAGTAGTGGGGAAAAAAACACAGTTAAATATATGTCTAGATGGAAGATTTCTCACAGCTGGATACTTGACAGCCTGCCTCTCTTCCATTATTCTACTTGTCTTTTTACCTCTTGAGGTTTCATGTATCTTCTGAAGTCCATCCTTTTTTCATTTTTATTTTTTAAAAAAAACACCTTGAAACCCAGTCTTTTTTTAATTTCTAAGACAAAATATAAAAGGATTTATCTTATCCCAACTTAGTGATTTTTTAAAAAAAAATGCTAGCTGGAATTATACAAGTATTACAGCAGAATTATTTATTCTAAGCAGTTTTTATTGTTTAATAAGTTGGAATTGATTAACAAATAATGTACTTTATTGCTTTTTTAAAAATAAGTAATCACATCATATTGTTTTACATCATTACAGATTATAATCAATAACTGCAGAAAATGCATATAGATTTTAAGCTGCTTCATGAAATTCATAAAAATAGTTGCTAATAATATATTTAGAAGTATACTTACTTGGGGGGAAAAAAAGCCTGAAAGACAGAGTGGTTATAATCCTTCTGTCCATTTAAAGATATTTAAAACTCATGAAGCATACACAACTGATGTCTCAGATTTTCTCATCTATTTCCTTCAATTACCCTTAATTGTGCTCATTAAAGTAATCTAGAAATCATTTTGCTTGTCTACTTAAAGTCCAAGGGGCATAATTATAAAAGTAACTTTCGTGTAATTTCTATTCAAGAAGATTTAAATGAGCTGAGGTAAGCATTTTTGTTAAGTAAAAGGTAGTAAGAAAAATATAAAACCTTCAAATAAAGAACTAATGAATATATAAAATGCCATCAAACTCAGGAAATTTGAAGATCAGTAGCACAAACATTAAGGGAACATGATGAATTAATCAAATGATTATGCAGAGTTTTAGCCTGGCAACTCTTGTTTCTGTAAAATAAAATAAAATGGATTTAAGATAAAAATAGATGCTAAAGAAGCAAGTATAAGTATGAACATAAACATGAACAAAGGAATGAATACAAATAAATGGGGACAGTAGGACAGGGACAGTAGGCACACTGCTGAGCTTATGCACGCCCCCTTTATGGACATCTTAGGAATGGGATGAGGTCCACAGTAGACAGTTTAAGGTTGAAGCTGTGAGGGTTTGAGGATGCAACAACAGAATCGGGTAGAGCATTCCAGGTGTTGACCACTCAGTTTCTGAAGTCATATTTTCTGCAATCGAGTTTAAAGTGGTTTACCTTTAGTTTGTATTGATTGTTTGCCCATGTATTATTGAGGTTGAAGCTGAAGAAGTCATTGACAGATAAGACATTGTAGCAGACAATTTTGTGTACTATGTTTAGATCAGACCACAAGTGGCGCAGTTCAAGATTGTCCAAGCCCAAAATTTGAAACCTAGTGGCATAAGGGATTCTATTGCAAGTAGAAGAGTGGAGTACTCTTCTCGTGAAGTACTTTTGAACCCGCTCAATCGTATTAATGTCCGATATACAGTGTGGACTCCAGGCAGACAAACTGTATTCAAGAATTGGTCTGGCAAAGGTTTTGTATGCCCTTGTTAGCAATATAGTGTTACCGGAGAAGAAGCTTCGCAAAGTCAGGTTAACAATTCTTAATGCCTTTTTGGCAATGCTGTTACAGTGAGCTCTGGGATTTAGATCGTTTGAGATTATTATTCCTAGGTCCTTGATAGGATGAGGGTGAGGGTTAGGGTTAGAGTTATAAGATACTTACCAACTGGGCAACATTAGAGATTGGGGTTACTAAGTTTACCATGACAGAGACAAGGAGAGGGAGAGATTAAATAGATAGTCTCAGTAGTTCTTGCTTCATTTAAATCCAAGCCTTTAACAAAATAATTTTAGCAACTTAGTCATACTACAGCTAGTAACCAATTTCTGTAATTGTGGTGTACCACTGATCAGATGATCAACACGTTTGCTCACAAGAAAGGTAACAGTACATGTTGATTTTTCACTTGCATGCAATTAGTTGGCAAAGCTTGTTCTTAAGTAGCTAAAATATACTCCTGGTTTTGGTTTTAACAAATTTAAAAATCTCCATGTGGGATTTTTATCAGCTTTTCCTCCTACATCCTTCAAGTATTGACTAGGTATTAGTTTATTCTCCCAGTTAGCAAATTTGTTTTGCTAATTGATATTTTCTTTTTGATGTTTCTCTCATACTTAATCTTTTTTGTTTTGTTTTGTTTTCAAGCATTTTCCTTGATGAACTTCCTTTAACAAGGCTTCTTTGCTTTTTTTTAATGTAGAAATTCAAACCATACTTTTCTTCCTCCACAGTTTGTTTTACCTGTAGGAGTTACTTCTCCCTTCAGTGTTTGGCAAACCCAGCCAATCAAATTTGGAGCATGTCATTACTTTTCTTTTTTTTCTGATCAAAGTTATAACTTCCATCTGGGTCTAATGAACTATTTTTGCTGTATATAGAATGACTGGGGCTGGCCAGGTAAGATTAATTAATTTCCACCATTTAACTTTGGTTTCTAAAATTTTTCATACTCATTTAATGTAGTTGGTAGAAGTACCTTCTTTAACTACATTCTGTAATAAATTGGAATCTTCCACACCTTCCAAATATTTGTATCTTTCTTCTAGGTTTGACTGTCTTTATCAAATTTTCATTGCCTAGTTGTATTGCAGCATCTTCAACACTTTTGCATGCTTTTGTTGCATTCCAATACCTTTGCTCAATTTTTTTGTGTTTTTCAGTAGGAAATCCATTTCATTTTTACAAATAATTTTAAATCATACATATAAAATAATGTGAAATCGTTAATTCTTTTACACCCATTCATGCCTACAGTTTACCTTGATCAAAATTGTTGTCATTGGGATCCTTGATAGTATAAAAAGTAAAATTGATAATGAATCACTTTGGAGAATTCCACGTTTGATTTTGAACTTCTCCTAATTTTTCTTATTAGTCATCAGCTTCACTGAAGTGTTCATAAATTGCTGAACATTTATGGTAATTTTCCCAAAATGACAAAGTGTTTCTCAATCCAGCTATGTTACTATTTGAAAGTTTGCAACAAATCTTTGGATTTTGGACTACATATTGTAATTGGATCCTATGTATAGTTATATCATCTTAGCTTCATATCTATTCCAATCGTGAGTTTTCTTTTATACTAAATTACCCTTGCTTGAACTGATGTAATTGTATTGGGAAACAATCTATAGGCATTTGTTTTTAACCATGAAGATGTCAAAATGGTACAATATGTTTCTTGACATCACAGCTCAAATTCTATCCTATTGTAATTGTGTTTCAACAATTTTGTGATTGTGTTCCACAAACACACACAAGTACATAAATGATTCAATGTGCATAATGATTTTGTAATCTGTTTTGACTTTCTCCACACTACCAGTGCTCCTAAAGATTCCAATTTATTATAAAATATATTCATTATATTATTCACTTATATCAAAGAAATTTCCTACATATGACTATAGAAAGCTGCCTCATACCAATTGGATTTCTGACATTTTAGCTAGGTTTTATTCTAACTTTATATGAAGATACAAATAACTGAACCAAATGTTTTCTAAATATAAAGCATGTGTTCTATAATTGAGCCAATTCGCCAATATTTTTATTTGGTAACACCAGAATAACATCCACATCAGCCTATCCCAGGTGCTTGGGAAGGACTTGATCGATGAATAAAAATGTCAAATTCAGTCTGAACATCTGGGTGGGTGACAAACCATAATATGGATAATCTCAAGCTTTATGGAAAATCAAAATCCAGTCATTGACAAACACTGATATGCTGATGATGTTACCTAATTTGGTAATGAAATATCCTCAAGAAAACCACCCAGCTCAGAGAACACCAAAGATGTCATGGTTCAACCCTGAGCTACAAATATTCTCTTCTATCAGAAAACTGTATTTTAACATAGAAATAACAGTAGAATTTGGCCTAGAGAAATGTGATATAGTAGCAATAAATCAGGGAAAAAAGACAAATGCTAATGGAATTGAAATGTTGAATGGCCAAACTGTCAGGAGCCATCATACCAGGAAACTTAAGCAAGTTAACCTGCTCAATAGTGTAATTTCTTAATTTCTAGTGTACATATTAGGGCATTTAGCAAACACCAGCACCTTGGTTTAATATTAGAGTTATGCAGATCTAAACTGTTGTTAGTGTGTAGTTGACTAGCCTATGCTTAACTCAGGAATTCTTTCTAACTACTTTTTTTTTCTTCTAGCTTCAAACAAAGCAGAAAACTAGAAAGGTTCTAATATGAAGCCTCTTTAAGTAGTTCATTCTTCTTAGAACCATTAGAAGAAACATCATCCTATTGAAGGCGAGGACTATTCTTAATTTGACATGACTTGGTAACCATTCAATCACATTAAGATCATGATGAAAACTTGACAGTACAGCATCTGTGTTAGTGAATGAATTCTTTCCCACCATGTCATATCAGGGATTTGGCTCAAGTGACTTGCACAGCTTTCCCATTCTCAGTTCTTAAAAACAGTAAAAAGAACTATGCATTATGTGACTGGCTTGCTAAAGGCTAATCAAATACATGGGGTATTACTGTTGTTGTGAGCAAGATCTACATTCTTAAATTATGAGATCATCTGTCACTGTCTATATTATGCCATTACAAATAGGATTAATTTTGTAATGCAATCCTTTAGGGGAAAATCTTCCTAACCTTCCTATTCTTCTTGATAGCATTCCTTCTATTTATAGTTAAGTAATTTATATTAGCATTTTTCAACTTTAGCCATGCTGTCCAGCATTATGTGAAAGACACTAAAGTTCAGGAAAGCTTGTTTGTGTCAATGACATGGTCTTTCAAGAATAACCAAACCATGCTGAACACTCATTACAAGGAATAATTAATACAGAGAAATAATATGAACCCAAACCATGACTACAGAACACACAAAAATGCTGACAACCAAAATCAAAACTACAACCTACAACAAACTGGGAAAAGGAAAACAAAACTAAACATAGCTAAACAAAAAAATAAAGTATGGACATCTCACAGAGAATCGTGTTTCATTGTTTGGAACAAGAGCTATCTTATGGAAGAAAACATTAAAAGTAGGTTGAAAATTAAGATAGTTATCATCTAGTAGAGTTAAATGTAATTGCTGCAGAGTGGCATTAATTTCTAAGGAAATAAAAGCAATTATATATTTCATTTTACTTTCTTCATTTTACAAATATCATTATATCATCAGTATCAACCATGTTTGGAAGATTCATTTATTGAACATACTGTAAATGTTTATTTTCTGTCAAGTTTTAAGTATTTTTCTTCTCTGTCTCTTCTCTGTGTCACTCACTGATTGGATTCAGATGATATAGAAAAGATAATACATAAAAATATGTATTCATGTGTTCTGATTTTTTTTTCCTTTCCAGAAATAGAAGGTTTTTGATCAGGAGAAATAATTCACTTTGTACTGTGTTTATAATCTTAGGAGTGACTACCTTGTTTTTATTTGAAGTGAGAGATAAGCAGATGTCTGAAAGGAGCAAATAAATTATTGTAGTTGGAAAATTGTGTTTTACATTATATATACAAGTACTGATATGTGCTGAAACTTTTACATCTGCTTTTTAAGGCAACTGAATGCCATAGGAACTAACTCAATGAAGTGCCATATGTTAAATATTAAATTGGCTAGGCTATAGACCACTGAATGTGCAAATCTCAGGTGATTTGCTGAGCCTGATTGAAGCCTGCAATCTTATTTCTGACTAATTGGGAAAGAATCCATAAGCTAGTGAAAGACGACAGACAATATTGCACGAAGGCTAAAGAAATGTGGAAAGGTGTTTAACCTGCTTCTTTTAAACCTAGCTTAGTATCCCATTCACGTTTGCCTTTGAGCTGCAGGTGAACACATGAAATAATATTCAGTAGGTTATATTAGATATACTTCATGTGTCAGCATAAGGTCAGCTAATTATCTCTGATTGTCTATGGTGTATAATTTGGGCTCACCAAAACGCTGAGAGGAGAAATGTTGTTTCCATAAAGAATTCAATAATAGATTATCCACTATACATTTCCATAATCTTCACTGGAAAAGGAGCAAGTCAGAAAATAACTAACAGTTTGAAAAGGCTGTAAACCGCATACCCACCCTTGTAATGAAATTGGTAGGAAGACAACATGAATTTAGTAAAAAAAAAAAAAAAAGGCTTTTTAAACAAGGAAACAGGAGGGCCAGTACTAACTTTATAATCATATGAAGTAAGACTGAAATTAATAACTTCCCCCCAAAAAACTACATCTTACTAATTAAGTACTCACCTTTCTATGACAAATATAACTAAAAGCAATGTATTTCTGAATGGAGAGTGCTTGCATGGCTGCTCAGCCTCCTTAGCAGGAGTAAGGCGACTCAACCTCCTTTTTTGAATGAATTTCCTCTGATCACAATAGTTACAAACTGAATAATATTGCAAGTGCTGTTTTCTACTGTTTGTGACAAAGTATTAAAATTATTTTAATTGTTTGAAAAAAAGATCCCCTTTATACACAACACACCCCAAAATGGTTCTTCCCTGTCTCAGAAAAATACCGAAGTAATACCTGTTGGAAGAACTGGCCACCTGGGTTCAGTTCTAAGTGCGGAGAAAGACACTGGAAACATGGATACTGCTTGGAAGGATGGTTTAATGGTGGACAGGACCATATGGTTTGAGGTCCTGGGCAATTGAGCACATGGAAGGTGTGTGTGTGTGTGTGTGTGTGTGTGTGTGTGTGTGTGTGTGTATCAAACTATTCTAAAAATATGAGTTCCAGGTATATTTGTAAAGAAAGAGACATTCTACGAGCTCTGGAACTAAAATAATTAAAATTTTATTCTACTAAGCTTTCGTCAGCCATCTACTGACATCGTCAGAGTATTAAACTGCCATTACAGAGATCTCTGCCTTTATATGCCATTAATCAATTTGGCCATTGCCCCTGTAACAGGCCCTTCCAGCCATCTCCCACTTGTAATTAGCTGTGTTGTTTTTGCTGTCGTCATGCTGGTTGATGGAGGCTTAATTCCTACTGTTTTCTCCCTCCTAGCCTGCTTATCTCTCAGGGATGATGTTAGCCTGTCAACCATTACAATTTGCTGTCTTGTCAGTGACCTTGTGGTCGGCCAGGTTTGTTTCTCATTAATCCTATCTGTTATAGTTTGAGACAGCCCTTCTGGGTTGCTCTGTGTTTGGTCAGGACTGACTATGCCTTCACAGGCTGAATCTGCATGCTCAGAGGTGGGGGAAGGTGCCATTGGTCTCTGCTCCCTGAGGGAAAGTTGTCTCTGCAGGTATCCCATTGGTTGCTGTAGGGATCGTGTGCAAATCCTAGGAGTTTGTCTGAGATAAGTCTGGTTATGTAATGATGTAATGTCCCTAGGTGATTTCGTAATGCAGTGAACCCTTGCTGTTAGATGGGTAGAGGGCTAATTCAATCATGTCTTGAGGGTCATGTCTTAATCTCATCACTCTGGAGCTGAAGTGGGGGGCAGGGAGCTGCAGAGAGCTGCTGTCAGGCCTGGAAGCCATCTTCATCTTTAAAAACATGTTTCTCCTTTTCTCATCTAGGGAAATATAATATTCTGCCTTTTTAATATTTCCTAGAATATTTCATTCTTCTAAGAGGGGTGGGTGCTAACTTTCTTCATACCCAAGTACCCAGCTTTACATGAAAGCTGGAACATGACCACTGAAGTAAAAACCAGGATAGAGAAAGCTCAAACAACATTCTTCAAAATGAAGTCATGACATAAGTCTAAGATTGAAAATAAGGCTTTTCTGATGCTACATCTTTTCTATCCTGCTCTACAGAATGGAGAGTTGATCTCTGACAAAAAGCCACTTGAAGAGACTAGAAGCATTTGAAATGTGGATTTACAGGTAGCTGTTATGTATAAGTTGGTTGACAAAATCAGAAATGAGGAGGTGATAAACCGCCTGGGAAAGCCAAGAGAAATAATTAAAATCATAAAAAGTGAAAGTTAGAATATTTTGGACATGTGATGTGACACCCAGAAAAATACAGCATACTTCACTTAATCCTCCAAGGAAAGATTGAAGGCAAATGAGGTCCAGGCAGAAGAAGAACATGATATCTTCAAAATTTAAGGGACTGGTTTGGACAAAACTCAACAACACTTTTGGTGCAGCTGTTGATAAAAATAGGATCACCAACATGATTGCCAACATCCGATGATGGATATGGCACAACAAAAAGAAGTACCCAAGTGTTCTGGCTCCCCCACACCCTACGTATGGTTGTATTTGGTGTGCCAATGAGGAACTTGCTGAGCTAACCTATGAGCTACCACCCATCAATCAGCTGTTTCTTTGCCTTTCTTCTTCTTAAAATATGAAATAAACTATTTAACAGTTAATTATTAGGTCTTCAGTGAGGCAGTTCTAATATGAATGCTGTGGATCTTGTAACAGCAACTATTCCTCAACTCCCCTTCCTGTTCTCTTTCACTACAAATTGAAAGTATTCAAACTGCAATTAGTTGCTTTTCTGAACTTTTTAAAAACCTGCATGTTTAAGAGAAATTTTGAGTGTAAGTCAGAGAATAGTTGTGGAAATATTTTCCTGAAGCAGAGGGTGCAGCTGTGAATGTGTGAAGTAGAGTCTATCAGGAAAGTTAGATTTCAATTTTATTATGGCTTGCCAACAGTCAGGTGGGGATTGTTATGATCCTGTTTCCTGACTGGAGTAACCTTTAATAGCAACACCATTCATTAGTGGCAGATGTGAAATATTTGTGGCTTCTTAGAAGGGATTACCTGGAGTGTGGTTAATTTTGGAGGTTTCAGATGCAACAAAAAATATTGTTACTTATGAAGCAAATTACTACAGTGTCAGGTGAGTATGTGTAATAAGATTTTAAGCCTTATTTAGTTGAGCAGGAATGAATAGTCCTGGTATCTGTAGCTGGGATTGGATTGAGTATGCACGTATCTGGGTCAGATTTATTAGATTTACCACAGACAAACAGGACCAAATGAGCTAATTCTACTTTACTGTAAAGTTATATGGCATAATATTGCTGAAAATACAATTCTTCTACTGTCATCTTTTTTGGGCCCAAAAACTTATGGGGTGTCCCTGTTGAGCCTTTTCCTTTCCCCAATATGCAGCTGTGGCATGTGGTCATCTCATTATTTCCTAGGCAGCACCTCTTTGTTCAGGTTATTCCAAGGTTATTCACTCATACCATTACAATATGTAATTTTGCTACCAGGATTTTGGGTACATCAACAGCTTTGACTCAAAGATTAATGGATTAGGCTACTGTAGAGATAATTCTGGTATACATTGTACTCTTGTTTTTAGGAGCATGCCTAAGATATGTAATCATGGGGCTGGGGGTGGATTTTCCTTGGTATTATTATTGGGTAATTTCAAAATTGAAATTGGGTAAATTTTTACTTGGAAGAAACTTTCTGAATCCGTGTATTATTGTATTATTATTGTATTATATTATTGATATTTACATACAGTTTACCAGATGACTTTTGATTATTACCATGTTTCTCCCAAAATAAGACCCTGTTTTATATTTTTTTGAACCCTGAAATAAGTGCTTGGCCTTATTGCCATGCGCTCAAAAGCCCATTAGGGGATGTCCTATTTTGGAAAAAACAGGGTAGACTTTTGATAATTTTGTTACTTTTGATTATTAGATCTTCCAGAGGATCTAGAATAGGTAAATGGAGTATATACGTGTTTTTCCAAGTAATGCAACCTTTTCTAATTGCTGACATGAGAGTCTACCCATTCATGCTATATCCAAGAGCTTTTCCATAACTTTTTTTGTATAGCACCACACACTGACCACTATTGGCACCACAGTGTCTGGCTTTTTCCACATCTGTTCAATTTATTTGAAAGGTTTTATATTTTCTTATTTCTCCTTGTTTTTCATTAATCTTTATAGAATAATAACCTGTCTTTGAAACTCTGATGATGTCTTAATATAAGCTCACATTTACCAGTTTCTAATTGGAAATCACCCAGGATCAAAACTTCTTTATCTTTGGCCGCTTTCTTGATATAGTGAGAAAGTTCTTTGTTACTGGTAAGTTCTTACATTCATTGTTGGTCTCCCATACCAGGATTAATTAGAAGCTGCCTAGTTTCTGAGCCTATACAAAAAGAAATGTGACATAAATAAGTTTCATATTAACAGTGTGTTCCATTTTAATCATATTTTGAACATTCACATTCGAATTCAATGTTTGTGGGGGTGGGGAATGTACTATATTTCCTGTTCCAATACAGCTGAAATAATGTCTGTCACTGTTGAAATGTCTGGATAGTAAATTGGGCTAGTAATGCTTAGGGCTAATAGCAGAAGCTCTGAACTAGAAATCTACATTTCAAAACTTAGCTCAGCCATGAATAAACTGCTGGGTGGCTTTAGGCAAGGTACTACTATCTTTTGTCAGTCTCAACTATAATGGAGCTTTTGGGGCTAAAAGGCAAGAAACTAAATCAATAAATAAAATGGGGATTATGATTAGCGTGAGCCAAAATGAAGTGGGGATGATATCTCAGTTTTGGTCTTTGAACAAAGTAGTATTTCATCTTGTTTTGGAAAAGGGAAATCCAACTGTGGCAAAGAATTTGAAGCATGCCACATACATCTTTCTCACTATGATAACCAATCTGAATGAGCATATTTTACTCTGCTCTCATTTTGAATTGGTTTTGTGCTATCCAGAGATGAACAAAGAAAGGAAGCCCATAGAAAAGAAAGGAAAAAGAGAAAGACGGGAGACTGATTCTCTATACCTATTTAAATAGTAAGGCAGGTAACAACCAGGAATGTGTAATGTTTATGTAAATGTTAAAATTAAGATGAGAGGTGGGGTTGTATTTCCTTTAGCATTATAGATAGACATCAGTTATATGAATCATGGCAAAAAATAGTATTTAGATAGTATATCTTAGAAGAAGATGAAAGAGTGACTGGTATCAATCATTTGTAGGTTGTCAAGAATCTAAGGCAAGAACCACTTCCGATATATAAAAAAAGATTTCACAGAGTTTAGCCTTCTCTCACAGACACACTTTGAAGAATTAGAGAACAACTGCAGTACCTATCAAACAAATATATCCATGGAACAGAGAGAGGGAGAAAGAAGAGAAATGATGCAAGGAATTTTGTAACACTGATTTCAGATTAATAATCTGAAAAAGGTTTTGGTAAAAATCAATGTAGCTGAAAAAAAAGTATATATCCAAAACCAAATTAAAATGCCTAGTAACTTAATTCAAGTTTTATACATGTGTAACATTTCTTTCAATAGAAGTGTTAATCAATTTCTTACTTTTTCATTAAAACAAACAAAAGAGGAGTCTAAAATGTTTAGTTAAGAACTCAGTATATATTAATCCAGAGTTGGTTGTGTTAATCCATTTGGTTGTGTTGGCTCATTTCATAATTTGGAATGAATTGTTCAGTTTCTCTTCTTTCAGAGCAGAATGTATGACATTCTTTTATAATTATATCTATACCAAAAGAGATTGTATTTTTAATTATTTTAGGATTTGCACAGCCTTGTTGTCCTTTCACCAGATTGGGCCAGTCACTATATTTGGAAGGCAAGAATGACTGATGTTGCCTGGAACTGCCCTCCCTCATCACAAATATAACCACTGACCATGTTTGCCTGCTTCACTTCCAAACTACATATTAACTTACATTCATTATTTATTTATATTTATTTATTTTATTTAAAACATTTAGTTGCCCATCTCTTATTGAATTCTAGACTTCTTCCAACCAACAGTTAAAACAGCATCAATATACCATTAGAGAGAGGGGGGGGGAGAGAGAGATGCATACATACATATATACACACACTAAATTTACAAACCTTAAAATCTGGCACCAAAGTTAAACTTTCACATCCAGTCTATCATTAAATTTCTCATTAATCTCACTATGTCCATGTGCTTGGGGCAAAACCCAGGTCTTAGGTGCTTTTCTGATGGCTAGGACTACTGTCTGGAGTACTGTCTGGACTACGTCCGGTCTAGACTACTGTAATGCTCTCTACATGGGGCTCCCCTTGAAGAGCACTCAGAGGCTCCAACTGGTCCAGAATGCGGCTGTGCGGGTGATTATGGGGGCGACCCGTCGCATCATGTGACACCTCTCCTGCACAAGCAGCACTGGATCCCGGTGGTCTTCCGGGTGCAATTCAAGGTGTTGGTTACCACCTTTAAAGCACTCCATGGCTTAGGACCTGTGTATGTACGAGACCGCCTTCTGCCACCGATAGCCTCCCACCGGCCAATACGCTCACACAGAGAGGGACTCGTCAGGGCTGTCAGCCAAACAATGTTGACTGGCAACACCCAGGGGGAGAGCTTTCTCTGTGGGGGCACCTGCCCTCTGGAATGAACTGCCCCTGGAGGTTCGCATGATCCCCGACCTATGTACCTTTCGCCATGCCCTTAAGACTCTTTTGTTCCAACAGGCCGGGCTGGCCTAGAAAATGAATTTTAATGGGGTGTTAGTAGTTTTTAATATAAGGGCCAAATTTTTAATATATTTTAAACTGTTTTTTAAATTTTGTGGGTATATGTTGTTTTAATATGGCTGTACACCGCCCTGAGTCCTTCAGGAGAAGGGCGGTATAAAAATTAAATAAATAAATAAATAAATAGATAGATAGATAGATAGATAGATAGATAGATAGATAGATAAATAAGAAAGAGTGTGGGGACCAGATCAAGAGCAGTTGAACAGTAGTACTGTCAGGCTCTCTACACAGCCAGTTTTCTGCCTTCAATTCCATGAAGCAAACAAACTGTCTTTAGCCACCATTCCACTGCTTCACCATCCAGGAGGGCAGGGGTTCAATGAGTTCATACTGTTGTTCAACTATTGTGCAATCCATTCCATTTGTTTTTCCACCACTGCCCCTACTAACACTCCACACTCTTCCAATTTGAGAATGCATGGCTGGTTCTGCATTGCTCTAGCAGCTCTATACACCTCCACACACAAAATACATGTTGATCAAAAAATTTCCTTTGTTCATTATATTTCCAAATGGCTTTTCAAAAATCGTTCCATGCATTATCTCTTATCCATAATTCTTTCCTTCTCACTTTGCTAATACTTTCTTATCCCTTTTCTAACATTGCTTTACATACACTAATGTATGTCTAGAATTTGTTGTTACCTATGTAACATTACACTTATAGAAATGAAAATTCATACAACTAGAAATACTAGTGCCTTGGTAGTACTAGGGTTTAAGGCACCCTGTTATTAAGCTGCTTAAGACCAGCTGCCTGCAATTACTGCAGGGTTCGAATCTCGCCAAGGCTCAAGGTTGACTCAGCCTTCCATCCTTTCTAAGGTAGGTGAAATGAGGACCCAGTTTGTGGGGGCAATAAGCTGACTTTGTATAAATATACAAAAGGATGAAGGCTATTGCTGAGCACATTGTAAGCCGCCCTGAGTCTTCGGAGAAGGGCGGCATATAAATCAAATTTAAAAAAAAATACATTTTGTTGTGTGCTTTGAGACTATGCTTTTTCTGGTTTTCCAACATTCTATCTTGCATCAGGTGGAATTTTATCTTAAAATCCAAGAGACATTTTAAGTAAATAAAACAATTTATCATAAGAACATCAGAATCATGCAAGAACATCTTCCATTGTGATTTTTTTTTTTTTGGCAGTGCCAATTATTAACTTTTAAAAAAATCAGTATGCTATACATTTCCTCTCCATCTGCTACAGGGAACAATGTTTTAGATTATACCTTTGCAATTAGCATCAAATTTTTAAGAGTAACGGATGTTTCTTTTTGTATTCAGGTTTTCTTACTTTTTAATGAGCATTCCCTTTTTTCTCAAAGATAGCATAATCTTTACCTTCAGAACTGGCTATATAAATGGATTTTTCTAAAAGTAATAATAACAATGCTAGGTGTACTGGAATAGTTAAAATAAAAGTGCAATTATAGTATTAACATTTGCACTGCATAATTGATAGTATGTGGGTACTTGTCAGGCCCAAGCCAAGAGATAAGACAGTGAGATCCAGTTGAATCTACTCCTTTATTTGCTTGCACATAATAGACAGAATCTTGCCAGACTAAAGCTATAACTTTCTAAGCTACTAAAATATCCTGATATAGAGTATGGTTACCCTGAATCTATTCTCCCTCTCCCATACAATACAATTACATGCAATAATTATAGTGCTGTAATATCACAATAAGTTATTATTACTTCTAAATATTATTTTAAAAAAGAAACAGTGTTCAGCTTCTCTTAGTAGGATCATAGAGTACTACTGTGGAAGTCCTCACAGACTTAAAAAAAATATATAAAGAAAGACAATTTGCATCCATTCTGCTTCTCCATCCTAAGCCTTTTCAAGTGTACAGTGCCATGATTGAAAGTATGTCATTATTTGCCCTTCATGACTAAAAATCTCATTCCAATAATATCACAATGGTAAGATTATCTAGGAGGGTGAATGAAGACTTAATATTTCCTGAGAATATTTGATGATGAACAGTGGCTGGGGAATTTTAAAATTACATGTGTCACCTTGTATCAGCTAGCAGAACTATTTTGTCACCATCTCAGTAACAGTAATCTGTTGTCAGGCTATTGAATATTGCTATTGCTTTTTAGTGATTGGCTAGCCAAGTTATGTAGTCAGATGGAACCAAAAGAAATTTGGGATTTAAGTATTATTGTTGGTGATATTGTGTAAGTATAATGTGGCTGACTGTGAAACAAATTCTGCTCTGAAAAGAGATATTGGGGGTCATGGAATGTAAGCATGCTGCAATAGCACATTTAGCTCTAAGCAAAAATCCTCTATAACAGTGGTTCTCAACCTTCCTAATGCCGCGACCCTTTAATACAGTTCCTCATGTTGTGGTGACCCCCACCAGGGGTGGATTCTAAATTTTTTTACTACTGGTTCTGTGGGCGTGGCTTATTTTGTGGGCGTGGCTTGGAGGTCATTTGACTGGGTGGGTGTGGCTAGCTGGTCATGTGACCGGGTGGCCATGGCTATGTGTATAGGGACTACTCAGAGGGCTGAAAAAAGTCATTTCTGACAGGTGCTCGCACTTTTGACTGGTCCTCACACTTATGACCATCCTCACATTTATGCCCGTGCAGCATTCTTAACAACAATGTCACTCATTTCACGACTGCTTCTTTTCACCATGGTGATAAGATAGGGCAAAAAACGTAAAATGTGAGGATAGTCGTAAATTCGAGATCTGGTCAAAAGTGTGAGGACCAGTCAAAATAACTTTTTCAGCCCTCTGAGTAGTCCATGTGCACAAAAGGACTACCCAGAGGGCTGAAAAAAGTGATTTCTGACAGGTCCTAGCACTTTTGACCGGTCTTCGCACTTATGATTGGTCATCATTTCAAACGTTGAAAAACACTGAAAAACAGCGCCATCTGCTGGACATAAAACCAAAATGGCAGCCTCCCAGCCCTGATTACACTCAACAGATTTCTGTTCCTTATAGTTAGACTCTCCATATTGCTTCCAAGAAACTGCGCATTTGGAAAGCAGAGATGCCCGAGGGTCATATCCTGCCACCAGGCTCAGCAGGTAGGCAGCCGACTCCCCGCCAGGAGTGGGGCGGGGCCTGCCCGAGCCTGGTTCTGACTTCCCTCCCCCAGCCGCCCCGCAAACTAGTCTTGCCCACCGCTGCTGCCCATCCTCCTCGCCAGCGCTCTCAGGGCTCCCTCCAAAGAACACCTAGCAACAAGCTTGCTTGGGTCCGCCAAGTGGGATCCCTCCGTACCTCACCTGGCCCGAATTGTGCCTGGCCCAGCGGTACCACAGGCCCCGAGGTCAGAAAGACCAGCCGCTAACCAGGGCTATGCGAATCCAGTTGGTGAGTGGGAGATGGAGGCAACTGAAGCCTGGGAGTCGCCTTTGACCAGTACCGCCTTTGATTCCCAGGTGGGCGCTCTGGCAGTTCACGGAGCCTACATGAAAATTTCGGCTTCTGGCAGAAAAGAGGCTCCGAGGAGGCTTCGGGGAGCGGAAACGGGCAGGAGGGAGGATGGCTGGCCCTCCTTCGTTTCACCTGGAAGAGCGAGGGATTTAATCATTCCCCTGCCCTTGGTAGGCAGGGGAGGAGAACTGCGCAGCAGGGGTCCAGTGGGGTGTGCGTGGCTCCTGGCTTTGCCACTTTCTTTCTTCGGGCGGGAAATCCCAAACCAGCCTCAAACCTCCACCGTACTCCCTCCGTCACTCCCTCCCTTCCCTTCCCTGCTATGCGTCTCCCCATTGAGCCCCCAGAGAACATCTGTGTAGGGAGGAGGAGGGGGCCCCCGAGTTTCTGCTATGGTGCAGAGAGCTGCGAAGGCCTGGCCTGAAAAGATAAGGGCAATGGCGGAGGATGCAGAAGAGGCCGGGCCAGAGACAGAGATAAACAGAGAGAGAGGGAGAGAGAGACATAGAGAAATACAGAGAGATGGGGGGGAGAGACAGAGACACATACAGAGATACATAGACAGAGGGTGGGAGAGAGAGAACCAGAGAGAGAGACAGAGCGAATGGGGGAGAGAGACACATACGGAGATACAGAGGGGGGGAGAGAGACATAGAGAGATACAGAGAGAGGGGAGAGAGAGACACAGAGAGATACAGAGGGGGGAGAGAGAGATATATAGAGAGATACAGAGGGGGAGAGAGAGAGACATAGAGAGATACAGAGAGAGGGGGAGAGAGACACAGAAAGATACAGAGGGGGAGAGAGAGACAGAGAGATACAGAGAGAGGGGGAGAGAGACACAGAAAGATACAGAGGGGGAGAGAGAGACATAGAGAGATACAGGGAGTAGAGAGAGAGACAGAGAGAGATACAGAGAGAGGGGGAGAGAGAGAGAGAGAGAGAGAGAGAGAGACATAGATACAGATGGGGGAGAGAGAGAGACATAGAGAGATACAAAGAGAGAGGGTGAAACAGAGAGGGAGGATTTTGTGGTTCCCATTGTTTTTTAGCAACTGGTTCTCTGCGCTAATCATCAGCTGGGTAGGTCTGGCTGGGGGGCTGTCATATGACTGATGAAAGTGAGTGACATCAAGTTGGCCATGCCCACCAAATGTTCGTGGAAAGTTTGGAACTTCAGCCTTGCTCTTTTAGCCCAGCGGAAGCACCAGACTGGGCCACAGCAATGTGTGGCCGGGTACAGCTAGTAATAATAATAATAATAGCTACTAATAGCACATGCCTGCAGTGCTGTTTTTGGAAAATATTTGTAGATTACATTAGCCTCAAAATTATCTAAATCCATCCTTTTGTAACATATCTTCCTTTGAACTGTGGGAGAACTGTCGGAAAACCCAGTGGAACACAAAAAAACTATCTCCTGGATCAAAGATATTCAACAACAAACAACACGCAACAAAATGGAAAATATTGTAATAATATTTTAAATAATAATAAAACAGTTGATAAGGAAAAGAAAAGAAAACGCCCTGGAATGATTGACTTTTGCTCTGCTCTAGAGACCAGAGGATTGGGAAATGTATAATTTTTAACAGTGTTTGGTGTGGGTGGGTGTCTTTATGCATGTGCGCGTTGGGGTGCTCGTCCATTGACCCACTTTATGCAGACCTATGTCATTGGTAGAGGAAGAAAAAGAATCCTCCAAATGCCTACCACTTTTAATTCCCTACAGAGAAACCTAATCTCCTTTAATTGTTTTTTTTCCCCCTCTCAATTCTAGAAATCTTTTCTTCCTTAATCCAGCTCTTGCTTGCCATGTCCTCCTTAGCAACCCAGAATCATCTTTGCTAATAGTTTAACTGGCCAATGTCCAAATCCTTCCAGGCATTGCCAATCTACTGGCCATAAGCTTTGCATGTAAAATTAGAGAGGGGAAAAATAATTCACACTTCCTCTAAATCAAACTGTTCCAAATGGATTTTTGCGAAGCATGTGCTGAAAACTACTTTTTTAAAAGGGAATTTTGGTTGTGCTTGTGTTGGCCTGCTTGTTTCCTCTTCTTCTTCTTTTTCAGGAACAGTGTGTTCCTCATTTTCATTTTATGTGTATTTGTTTGAAAATGGACTGTCTTGTACAATGTCATTAAACAAAATGTAATTGATTAAAAAGGCATACATTATGGAAGCAAAGTTGGAAGAGTTTTTTAAGTAATAAGATTTATTACTAAAGCAACATAGAAAGAATTCTTTACAGGGATATCGTGTGTGTGTGTGTGTGTGTGTGTGTGCATGCATGTGTACATGCACTCTATTTCGCCACATTATGTGGAGACGATACTTATCCTCTAAGTCCTCTAAGACTTGAGCATCTAAAGCAGAGGTGGGTTTCAGCAGGTTCTGACCAGTTCTGGAGAATCGGTAGTGGAAATTTTGAGTAGTTCGGAGAACCGGTAGTAGAAATTCTGACTGGCTCCATCCCCATCTATTCTCTGTCTCCCAAATTCCAGCTGATCAAGAGGAAATGGGGATTTTGCAGTAACCGTCCCTTGGATTGGGGAGGGAATGGAGATTTTACATTATCCTTCCCCTGCCACACCCACCAAGCTACGCCCAGCAAGCCACGCCCACAGAACCAGTAGTTAAAAAAAATTGAAACCCACCAGTGATCTAAAGGCTTTATTCACAAAATAAATATATATAAATATATCACAAAATTATAAAGCAAAGACTGCATGATATTCCTACTGGCATAGAACATTCGCAAACAAGAAATTATAGAGTATGTTAGGTTTACATATTTTTCATTGTCATTGCTAATAATATACAAGTTATGGCTTTGCCCTTTTGCCTATCATACTGAGAGGTTGCTTTTCAATCATGACATTACATGTTTTGCTTATCATACAATTAGTTGACATAGCATGCTACTGTTTTAAAACATTTAGTCATCCTAGATAGGATGATTATGGCTTATACTGTACCTTCTCGTTTTTTCTGCAGTCTATCTAATACTGTGTACATTTCCTGTGTGCAAACAATGACTAAAATTATATTTATGTTGTTTTTCTTTCTGGAGTATATTCTTTGATCCACAACTAATGTTCTTATAAAACAGTTAGTAGATAATTAATAAAAGTTTAACTAAAAAGCTTCTGAAGATTTGATAGCTTTATAAATGCTATGGTCTTTCACCATTAAATTAAGCAACGTGGAAAAATAATTTGGACAAGAATTAGGTGAGCAGATTTTAATGTTCACATGCTTTCAGGTTTCATTCATTTTGTAGTTCTAATCTTGACCACAGCTTTTTAGTGTTATGACATGGAAAGTATGAATGGTTTTATTAATGTATTGAATTCACAGCTTTACTTATACCTGAGGTCTTCAAATTTGGCAGCTTTAAGACTTGTGGAGTCTTGGGAGTTGAGGTCCACAAGTCTTAAAGCTGCCAAGTTTGAAAACTTCTGACTTATACCAATACATAAGCAGAGCTTTGATAAATCTTTTGTGCCACTAGAGAGGAACTTTGGGGCAAAAGTTCAAGGGTCTTCTCTGTTAATCATGCCCTATGCTTGATATACCCAGGCTAATTCTTGCCAAGCAATGCATCCTTTGCTAACTGGTTACAAACAGACTATTTAATGATATGTTCCAGAGTCTTGCCCAGCAAATATGTCTAACTCATTGGTACATGAGTTGCTTAGTTGCTTAGATTTTAATCTCCCACCTGTTAGGGACAATCAATATTTGTTCTTTTCTGATCCTTTAATACTAGTCTCATCCTTCATGATTTTTATGGTGTTTATTATATAATAGATTTTTAAATTTTGTAAGCCACTTGGAGTCACTTATGTCTGATTTGGGAAGCTACATAAATTTATTAAATAAATAAATATTTCTCAGCTATCATATAACAAGATTCCAAAATGACAGCTCCTTTTATACTTTCAGATTCATCTGACCCATTTCTGAGGTTTAAAAAAGTTCCTGGTAGTCAGGTATTCTCTAATGATTATCTCTATGGCGATTTTCAGTGATCCAGGTCATGTTTGTCCCAAAAGTGCTTTTTGAAAAGGCAAGTGGACTTTGCCTTTTGAAATAGCACCTTGGGTCTAATGATCATCATACTTAACTAATATTGAGTTTCCCTCCTTGTACCAATTGTGCTGTTTAGGTCTTCTTGGAATGTAGTTTCTCTTTGCAGTAAAGACCAAAGCAAAATAGGAGTTAGAACATCTGCTCTTCCTCATCCACTTTCTTACCATCCTGCTAACTTTACTAAGAAGCAGACACTTTCTCTTTCTTGAGGTTTTCATGTATACACTCTAAGTTACTTTTCTGCAATATCTTGAGACTCAATGAGACATGATAGCCTCCTGCTGAGATTCCCATTACTTTTATCTCTTCAAATAGATTCTTCCTTCTTGGGAACCTCTTGCCTCTTCTTTAACCTTGTAAAAAAATACAACTGACAACAACATTTGGAAAATTGCAGCCTTGGCTGAATTGATTTTCCGATAGATATTTGGGTAGATGATATGTCCCTTATTGTTACCATATATTTATTCCTTGAACATTGCATAAGTTCAGGCAAATCTTCTACAAATTCAGGAAAATCTATCTATAACACACATGCCCATACACATACTTCTAGACCAGTGATTACCAACGTGGGCCCCATGCCCCACAGGGGAGCAATTTGATTTTTAATAGAGGCAATTTGAACCTTATTTAAACCAATGGCCTTTTAGGCTTCCTCCACGTGAGTAGAGTTCATTTTTTGAATAAAGTAAGAGTTATATGTCACGGTGGGGGGGAGGCATCAGGATTTTAGAGATGTTTAGGTGGGGCATGGCCAAAAAATGGTTGGGAACCACTGCTCTAGACTTTTCTTTATTCTTCATATTCTGTGCAAATGCTAAAAGCCTTGGTTATATAACCTGAACTATTTCTGTTTGTGTTTGAATGTTCAAGTTTGGGTGCTTCCACATCTGTGCAGAGGTTCCAATCCCAGTCCTAGGACTTGGTGTCATACTATATTCTATGTCCACTTCTTACTCTTTCATAGAATTCAGACTGAAATCTTTTAGGTTTGGAAGTTGTCTTCAAAACACATTTGTTCCAACTTGTGTGAAGGGTCCTAGTGTGCTATTGAATCAGAAATGTCCCAGGACTGAATGGGAAAAACCCAGCACAGATGCACTTATAGTTAAACAGTTTAATGTTGCCTTTATTCATATTATTGCAAAATAGAAAACTATTGGTCCTATTTTTTCAACCATGCACAGTTAACTATGCAAATTGCATTCAGCTAAGGTACACAAATAGATTCTACCTCCCTTCTGTTTCTGACTCCAGGAGATACCAGAATGTAGCAAATTAATTTATGGCCCAATTTGCTCTGCACCACAGAAATTATCTCCCTGCCAGCAATATATGCCTTTGGTACTATGTCTCAATGCCTAGCAGAGTTTCAAGGGAGAAAAGGTTCCAAAGACAAGAAAAAGTCATTATTAAAAGTAATTAAGGAAAGGATTTTGTTAGCACATAATTGTTTATTTGTTTATTTATTTAATTTATAACCTGATTTTATAATTTTTATAAACAACTCAAGGTGGTCAACATACCTAATACTCCTTCCTTCGATTTCTTCCACAATAACAACCCTATGAAGTGGTTGGGCTGAGAGATAGTGACTTTCATGCCTAAGGGCAAAACGAGAACATCACAATTTTCCATTTCTAGCTTAATGCCTTAACCACTAGATCAAACTGGCTTTCAATTTGGAAACTCTTGTAGCTAGTACAATGCTGGCCATCTTTTCCCTTGGAATTTTGTTCTATATAGACTTATCTTCAGTGATCTTCTACCACCTAGAATCTTGCATCTCTTTAGGAGTCTGAATCTGCATAAATGCAACTTTGCTTGTCTGTCATTCTATCACAGGCAGCTCCTCTTTTGCTGTGAGTTCTACATCAGAAAAATGCATCCTATGATAACCCACATTATTCTTTTTGCTTCCCATTGTCTTCTCTCTCTCTCTCTCTCTCCCTGGGTCATATCCTTTAGTTGAATGGAGTGAAGAAAGTGTCAGAGAGCGTAATTCGATGCAATGATTCTTTAACACATTGTGCTCTACTGACTACAAGGGGGCAGTAGGGTGTAGGTAGAGGGTGAAGGGTTTACTCTCTGACTCCTCTTTGTGTAGTGTAGTGAATGTTCTTTATCTGAAAAATTTCTAAACTAAGTACTTTTCTTTCACATTTTTTCAGGCATACATACAGAGGACATACTCTTTTGGTAGGATATAAATACTTAGGTGCTAGATTTTTCTATCTGTATAATGTATTTTTATAAATGAATTTATTTTTTATCATGCTGGTATATAATGATAAAAATTCCTTCATTAGAATTGCTCAGATCAATTTTCCCTGTTAGAAACACTCATATGCATACACCAAAGGGCAATTCAGCTATGCTTGATCCTCTAACAGAAGATGTTCCAAGTTTCTTCATTCTAGTTACTAGTATAATCATTTGCATTGTTTTATTTTTCAGAATGAATCATCTGATCCCTTGATAATGATATTTGTTAATGGTCTTAAAGACCATTAACTCTTGAGCAGCCTTTGATCTAAACCTTAGAAATCTGAATAATATCTGCTATTGTTCTTGTTCTTGTTCTTGCCTACCATATATGAAATAACTCAATCAATCTATCATATTGTGGTCTATGCCAGTGCATTCCTTTTATTACGGCAAACATGTGATCAGAAGTTATATTGATTATTTCAATTATATATGAGTGTATATCTGTTTTTGAAGCAGATGAAGTGTGATGTGCACAAAAGGAATTAAGAGTTGTAAACCTAATCTTGTGTAGCTTCTTCTCCAGTATTATCACACTACTAACCAGAGCATACAAAACATTTGCTAGACCAATTCTCGAATACAGGACATCTGTCAGGAACCCGCACTGCATATTGGACATTAATACAATTGAACGTGTCCAGAAATATTTCACAAGAAGAGTCCTCCACTCCTCTGCTCGCAACAAAATAACTTATGCCACCAGACTTGAAATTCTGGGCTTAGAAAACTTAGAACTACGCTACCTTCTGTATCTGTACCTAAGCGTAGCTCATAAAATTATCTGCTACAAAGTTGCACCTGTCAATAACTACTTCAGCTTCAACCATAACAATACACGAGCACACAATAGATACAAATTTAAGACAAACCGCACCAAATTCGATTGCAGAAAATATGACTTCAGCAACAGAGTGGTCAATGCCTGGAATACATTACCTGACTCTGTGGTTTCATCCCAAAACCCCCAAAATTTTAACCTAAGACTGTCTACTGTTGTTCTCCCTTGAGGGTGGAGACAGCAGCCAGACGTGGGTTGTGCTCATTGGTCAGAGGATGGACTGAGCCTGGAATTCTTTTAAATCCGCCCCCTGTTGCTAGGGCTCCCAGCTTTTTGCTCAGTCATCAGACTGGACAGTTGTGTGGATTGGAGCTCTAGTAGTCTTGTGTATTAGAGCTAATTTCTTCTGCTGGATTATTTGGTTGACATTGGACGGTTTGACAATTCTATTCTAATCTGATTTGGAACCTTCCCTAGCAAGGGATTCCTTGAATCCCTGCAGTTTATTTCTCCTTGCCTCCATTCCTCCCCTTTGTCATCTTCATTAGAAGGTCAGTGTTTTAACCTGGTCAGTGGAGTTTAGCGCTCCCCTGGGGAGGGTGGTCCCACTGGCTATCACCTTCTGGTGTAGCCGTTCGCCTCAGGCCGCTCAGTGGAGTCTACGCTCCCTTTTTTTCGGGCTGGCAGCCATTTTGTCCCTCGTGGTCTCGCTGCTGTTGCTGCCTTTAGTTTGGGGCCTTGCGCTCTCTGAGCTTCGCCGCTTGTCGGCTGCATAATTCTCCCGGCTCTTACTCACCCGATAGTGCCGGAGGTCTTGTTAGCGGCTTGGATAGCCTCTGCCTCTAATTCGGCGCCTGGCTTCTTAGTAAGCCATCCAGAGCGGTGTGATTGCCTTGCGCTAGTGGAGCATCACGCTCCCCGCCTTCTGCCTGCTTTGCCTGTTCCTTTTTTTTCTGCGCCCGGCATTAATTGCCTTCAGCTGACTAGCGCTTTCGCTGGCGCTTCGGAGGAGCGTGCTGCCTGTGAGCGCTCGCCCTTCTAGGCAGAGACCTGTGCTTTTCGGGCGAATTAGGCTCTGCTGTGTGGCGTTGCAGCCCCCAACATAAGAGAGCTCTTAGCGCTCCTGTCTGACTTCGCGCCCACGCCATTTTGTGGCGCCCTAAAACGGCCCTAGCCTCTCTGCTGAGAGTCCCCTGTCCTTCTGACGGAGTCTCTCCTTTCTAACAGCAGTGCCTATCTGAGGCTAATTGGGGGTTCTTAGGCTGCTGGGTCTTTCTTGATTCCATTAATTGTACGATATTTGGGTACTAGCCAAATTTCCTCCCTGCCACTATCTTATACTGGTCATCAAGGCTTATCATGCCTAAATCAATATCTAAATCAAAACATGGCCGAAAGGCCACAGTTCAAGCCCAGTCAGTGGCCTCAAGCAGGGAGGTGCAGACCCAGGGGCATAATGAGGGACCTCTACTGAGCCCTTCCCGCACAGGCGCAAAACGTTCTGCCAAGGCTCCCACCTCACAGATAGGTCATGACAACTCTGGCAGGAACCAAGATAGAGCAGCTCCTAACCTTGACCTGGCTCATCCCAAGAGACTCAGGGCTAACTCTAATGTCCCTGGACACGCAGCTTCTGTGTCTTCTGATCAGGTGTCTCTTCAGGATTATCAGTTGTCAGCTGAATCAGCTGATGTATGGGGGTCCTCTTCTGCCAGGGGTAGGGTTTCTACTGTGGAGTCTAACGCTCCCGTCCCTTCGGGACTCCAACCCTCTTCCCTTTCTGTCCCGGACCGAACCTCTACTGAGGTCGGTCCGGCTCCTGGTCAAACTCAGGTTTCTTGGCGACCTGAGGATATTCAGCGCATGATCACTGTGGCGGTGCAGCAATCCTTGGCAGAGCGTGGTTTTCCTGCTAAGACACCAACTCCCCTCCAGCCTGCGCCTTCTGTATCTGAGGAGCCTATGGAGGATTTTAATATGGAAGATGCAATTTCTCTGGCGGGTTCAGATTCCCCAGCAATTTCCTGTGTCAGCGATCATGTCATCCAGGCTGACACTGAAGCTCCTGAACCAGAGTTATCTGAGGATGAGGGGTTGCCCGCAGATCAACCTGCATTTACTGGTCTGTTTCCCCAGGCCCTTTTTAAGTCGCTATTATTTAAAGCGGTAAATGCAGCCCAGCTGGGTCCATCTCCCACTCCAGAACCTGCAACTACGGCAGGTTCCTTGAACCCGTTGTTTGCGGAACAACCTAAATCGATAACAACGATCCCAACCCCTCCTCTCTTTTTAGAGGTCATACACAAGCAATGGTCCGCCCCATCTTCGGTACCGATACCGTCCTCCACGGACAAAAAGAATTTTGTTGTGTCCCCAGACCTTGATTCCCTGCTGCAGACACCTACTGTTGACGCCCCTGTGGCAGCTTTACTTTCAGCGTCATCTCTGCCAGGGGATCCGGAGGAAGGTCTAAGGCCGGAGGAACGCAGGGCTGAGCAGGTCCTGCAGAGGGCTCACCTAGGGGCAGCATGGGCCATTAAATCGGCAGCCACGGCCTCCTTCTTCAATCGAGCCATGCTTCTCTGGCTTCGCCAGCTGCAAGACAAGATGGCTTCGGAGGACTCAAGGTTGAAGCAAGACCTCAACAAGATTGTTGCTGCGGTGCAATTTTCCGCGGACGCCACCTTGAACGCTACGCGGTTTGCGGCAAAATCCATGGCCTCCGCTGTTGCGGCTCGTCGCTTGGTCTGGCTTCGTCACTGGCAGGCGGATGCCAGACACAAGTGGCGCCTAGCCTCTGTCCCCTTTTCGGGCACGAAGTTGTTCGGTGATGCCTTGGACAAGTTTCTTATCGAAACCAAGGACAAACGAAAGATCTTACCTGCTGTTTTTCGACGAGGGGAACCCCGTTTTCTTCCTTATGGTCCTCGCCCCCCGATGAGATCTTCGGAGGGCGGTTTGGGCTCCTCCCGTTCCATGGGTAATTTCCATACGGGGTATTTAGGCCCTAGACAGAGGAATTTCCAAGACAGACCTCCCAGGGGGAGGGGTTTCGGTTCCCGGCGGCCCTTTCGAGGGGGAGGGGGTCGCTCCATCCGTCGCCGTCGTTAGTCGTCCATGCGGTCCTCCCATTGGTGGAAGATTGGGCCTCTTCACCAAAGCTTGGGAGGATACTACTTCGGATTGCTGGGTCCTGGCCTCCATTTCATCGGGATTGGCCATCGAATTCGTTTCCACCCCCCCCTTTGTCCTTCCTTCGCTGCCCCCTGTCCCACATAGCCGAGCGTAGATCTCTCATGGAGGCGGCTATCAGTCATCTGCTGGCCATCAATGCCATCCAACATGTGCCTCGTGATCAGGCGGGACAGGGGTTTTACTCTCGGGTCTTCCTGGTCCCTAAATCATCGGGTGGGTGGAGACCCATTCTGGACCTTAAACGTTTGAACCGGTTTGTAATCTATAGAAGGTTCAAAATGCAATCCTTACGTTCAATCCTAGACGGTGTTCGGAGGGGCGATCTCCTCTGCTCAATAGACCTCACGGAGGCTTCCTCCATATCCCCATTCGCCCTTCCCATAGGAAGTTCCTCCGTTTTTGTTATGCTGGGGTTCACTACCAGTACACGGCCTTGCCCTTTGGCCTTTCCTCTGCTCCCCGTAGCTTCACAAAAATTTTGGCGGCCTTGGCGGCTCACCTCAGGCTTCAGGCCGTTCGTCTCCAGTGTTACCTGGATGACATCCTCCTTATGTCATCTTCATATCAGCAGGCCATGTCTGATCTCCGTCTTACAATTCAGACACTGGCGTCGCACGGCTTCTCTGTTAATGTGGAGAAAAGCCAACTAACTCCCTCGACTAGGATACTGCATTTGGGTGCCATTATTGATTCGGAGCAGGGGAGAGTTTTTCTCTCCCCGGATCGTCAGGCCGGGTTGAGATCCATGGTAACTAAGGTCCTGAAAGATAGGAGGGCTTCCCCTTTATTTCTTTCAAAACTCCTAGGCAAGATGGTCTCCAAGGGCTGTCTGTTCCTGGACCCCCAGTGGGTAACAGTGACCACCGATGCCAGCATGTTCGGATGGGGAGCCCACTGTGGAAATCAGATGGCGCAAGGTACGTGGTCCACGGTGGAAACTACCCGCAGCATCAATTGGCTGGAGCTGCAAGCAATTTACCTGGCGCTTCGATCATTCCATCTTCTGGTTTCCGGCGAGCACGTGTTGATCCTCACCGACAACACCTCTGCCAAGGCACATGTCAATCGCCAAGGGGGCACCAGGTCCCTTTCACTGATGCGGGAAGCAAAAAGACTAGGCCTTTGGGCAGAGAAACATCTGGCATCCTTGAAGGCGGACCATATCTCGGGGGTCTCGAACGTGACAGCAGACTGGTTGAGCCACCAACAGATAGACCATGGAGAATGGAGCCTACATCCTCTCCTTTTCCAGGGTATAACTGCTCGCTTCGGGAGTCCGAAGATAGATCTGTTTGCATCCCACCAGAACAACAAGTTACCTCGCTTCTTTTCCCGTTTTCCGTCCAATCAAGCGGAAGCGGTGGATGCCCTGCGCACTCCTTGGCCACAGTACCTTCTTTACGCCTTTCCTCCTTTTCCCCTCATCCCGAGGGTAATTCGGAAACTGCTGCTGGAACAGGCAGAGATCATCCTGGTGGCTCCACACTGGCCAAGGAGGTCGTGGTTTGCGGACCTCATGCATCTCTCTGTGTCCCCGCCTTGGAGGATTCCTTGTACTCCAGATTGCCTCAGCCAAGGGTCGATTCTACATCCGGACCCCCAGTGGCTTCAGATGACCGCTTGGCGGTTGAGTGAAAAACTCTACAGCGGGACCTCATCCCGTCTGACATAATTCATACCATCCAGGCATCTCGGAGGTCATCTACCCAACGGATTTATTCCGCTACTTGGCGTGCTTTTGCTTCTTGGTGTAAGACTCAGGGATTTTCCCCCCTCCAGGCTTCCATCTTACAGGTCCTGCGCTTCCTACAGTCGGGGTTGGACAAAGGGCTGTCTCCAAACACCCTCCGGAGACATGTGGCTGCTATTTCTTCCATTTTGACATATAATTCGGTTCATTCGTTGTCCCAGCAGCCACTGATCCGACGATTTCTCCGTGGGGCAACCAACCTCTGTCCTCCCGTACTACATCGATATCCTTCCTGGGATCTCGCCCTGGTGCTGGATTCCCTTATGGACTCACCATGCGAACCTCTTGCTTCTGTCAGTTTACGTCTGTTATCCGGCAAAGTAGCCTTTTTAGTGGCTATCACTTCAGCGCGCAGAATTTCCGAACTAGCAGCGCTCTCCACTAAGGAGGATTTATGTGTTTTCCATGGGGATCGTGTGGTCCTCAGATTGGATCCTACATTTGTGACTAAGATTAACTCTCCTTTTCATCGTTTGCAGGAACTGGTTCTTCCAGATTTCTATCCATTCCCTTCCAACCCACTGGAAAGCCGGTTGCACACCTTGGATGTCCGCCGGGCGCTCGAACTCTACATCCAGAGGACTGCGACTATTCAACGAACAGAATCACTGTTTGTTTCATTTCTACCGTCTTCTTTAGGTCAACAGGTTACTTCTTCCACGGTGGGGCGTTGGATCAGAACAACGATTGCGACTGCATACGAACTTCGGTCTTTGCCTCTTCCTTCCAGGGTCACAGCCCATTCTACCAGGAGTGCGGCGACCACGGCGGCTTGGTCTTTGAACGCCTCTTTGGACGAGATCTGCAGAGCGGCGACTTGGTCATCTCCTTCCCCGTTTATCAGACACTATAAACTGGATAAGTTCGCCTCGGCGGAGGCTGATTTTGGGAGGAGAGTGTTACACCGTGTTGAGGCCCGGGAGGGGTATTCTGCCCAGACTGTTCCCGCCCGTGATTTGGGACAGTGATCTTTGGTATGTCCCATGTCTGGCTGCTGTCTCCACCCTCAAGGGAGAAGGGGCGTTGGTCCTACCTGATACGCCCCTTCTCGTTGAGTGGAGACAGCAGCCAGCCCCACCCTGAACTCAGTCTGGTCATCTATGTTTATTTGTATTATTGATTTATTGTTGACTGTCTTTTTCTTTCCACACACCGAGTCTGGATTTCCTTCGACAAAAGCTGGGAGCCCTAGCAACAGGGGGCGGATTTAAAAGAATTCCAGGCTCAGTCCATCCTCTGACCAATGAGCACAACCCACGTCTGGCTGCTGTCTCCACTCAACGAGAAGGGGCGTATCAGGTAGGACCAACGCCCCATCTCACTTCATTCCTAAGAGGTCTGTAAGGGGCATGCATAACAGCACCAGCGTGCCTACCGTCCCTCTCCTAATGTTTCTTCTATTTGTACCTATTTTATGTATCCAATCCATGCTTATACTTATTACCAAATAAAATAAATAAATAAATAAATAAATAAAATAAATATAATGAGTATAAATATCTGACATAAGATTTCTTCGGCTGCTAAAAAAAATCAATGTAATGAAATCCTACAGGGTGGAGGGAAAATAAGAATACAATAGATCATTAATTTCTTGTTGTACTACAAGGTTGGGTCTTATTTAGAATGCATGAAGAATTTAATTTTCACACATTCCAATCTATACTGATCTGATATGTTAAGTACCAGTTATTCTACACTTCCCTGAAAGCTATGTGTCATTGTGCTGTTGCTCAAAAAGCATATTAGGTTTTGTTTACAAATGCCTACTTTGAACTAAAAAAAACATGAATTCATGTTTTGATATGATACATCTATTGAAAAAATATTGAATTCTGTATTTAGAAGAATCCCCCCACCCCCGGCACATAGATATTCTTGTATTTAATAATTGCCAATTGATATACAACACAATATGGGCTGCTTAGTTTTTTGTGGACTTAATATACTCGTCCAAATATGTTTTTCTTATCTGATTTTGAGATCTTTTATTGAAAATCATAGCATCATCTTATCTACTGCCAAAAAAATTTTTAAATCATTTTAGTGCAGTGATCCAGAAGTTTAATAATTTGCTCTAATTAAGATATAAGAAAAGAAGACACATTCATTTCATTACCATAATATATATGATAATACCAATAGGTAACCAAATTATCACAGGATTCACACTGCTGCAGTCATAGTCAGAATTTATGTCTCTTTAGTTTTGTTAAAGCTAAGCTAATTAGCAGAAAACAGGACTGAAATTGCAAGACACATTCTTAATAAAAGTATGTTGAGATATATTCTTCTTAAAAATATTTTAGTTGTACCTTTATATTTAGCATATCTGTGACACATGAAAATATTACTGTAGTATTATGAAATTGCATGATGGCTTTAGTCAAAGAATGGGAGAGTCCCACCAAAAGAAACTTTGTTTTCAGATTGTATACATTTTTGACTTTTAATTTAAAAGTGTATTCAGAAATAAGTAGGGTTTTTTTTTTTACAAAAGTTATATTTTGTTTCCTTTATCCTTATTTCTAAAAAAATATTTTATTGTTATGATTCCTAATCCCAATTTTATTTTACCATCTATTCTGATTTATTTGTCTTCTGTTCAATGATGCTACTATCTGTGTTTCTAAATTCTGTTGTTCCAATGTACTTGTTTAATTACTTATTTGGCTTTATGTTTCCCTAGTTCCAACCCTTTATATCACTAGGACTCTCTAGTTTACATTTAGTTGTCCCTAGATTACCCTATCCCACTGAACAGACACTATCCTACACATCATTGCAGCCTGCTGATAATTATGTGCTGTTGATGAAAATTTGTTGTTGTTGTTGTTTTGGCTATTCCAATAAGCTGTACAGGAGGTGGTGTTCTGAGATGTTTCAATATCAGGTGGCTGCCACTTTGATCCACTTTTCATTGGGGATTCAGTGCTCAATTGTTCAAAGTGTAAATGTTTGGATATTCTTAGAAATGTCCATACTTGGATCTGATCTGGTTAGCCATTGCTTAGCAGTGAGTGCTAAATTCCTGGACCACCAGATCTTTCCCAAAACTATCCTTGACAGCCATTTTCTGCTTCTTTAAGCTATTCCATTGTCTCTCATGACATTCTACAACACTACTGAGTTCTCCAATGCTGCTGAATTTGTCTAGTTTTTCTACAGGGTTATAGTTGTAAAGCCTGAGTGGCGCAGCAGACTAATGCAGACTAATGCTACTGTTAAAGGTAGTATTTAGCTTCCAGCTGCCTGCAATTACTGTGAGTTCAATTCTCACCAGGCTCAAGGTTGACTCGGCCTTCCATCCTTTCTAAGGTAGGTAAAATGAGGACCCGGTTTGTGGGGGCAATAAGCTGACTTTGTATAAAATATACAAAAGTATGAAGGCTATTGCTTAATGCCTTGTAAGCTGCCCTGAGTCTCCGGATATATATATAAATATATATAAAAAAACAGGGTCTTTTCCAATGAGTCCTCTTTTGTCATTAGGTGGCCAAAATATTTGAGTTTCAGTTTCAGTATCGGTCCTTCCAAATAATAGACAGGGTTGGTTTTTTTTCAGGATTGACTGATTTGATCTCCTTGCAGTTCAAGGGACTCTCAAGAATTTTCTCTAACACCACAATTCAAAGGCATCAATTCTTTGATGTCTAGCCTTTTTTTTAACAGTTTTTTTGTATATTTTTCCTTACCTAAGTGCTTTATGAATAGTGTATAATCTTGGTCAATTTGTATTATATACATAATGTAATAATATATTAAACATAAGACATACATAATAGTATTTTTCCAATTTCTGATTTCTACTTCTATTGACCAACCATTGATAAAATAAGTCCCATGTTTAAAATATTCTGTATCTTTTTTTTTCTCCAATTTTTATTTATAAGTATAAACTAAACAGAACAATGAAACGTACAAAACATAAAAACATATAAACATCCATTTCAATACATGTCCAGTTTGTTGCAACTATAATATACATTTCTCTTTGTATTTTGACTCTTCCTTATTTGGTCATTCCCTTTTATCTATCTAATATTGATCTTTGTTAACCTATGTTTGTTCTTTGTTTCCATCATATTATATTTAGTCATTTTATTTACTTCCTATTGCTTCATCTCTTTCCTATCTTTCAACCAACTATACCACTTTTCCCATACTAAGTAAAAGTCATGTTCTTCCCTATTTTGTAATTCCTTTGTGAGTCTGTCTAATTCCGCACATTTCATAATTTTATTGATTACTTTATCTGGTGTTGGTATATCACTACTCTTCCAGTGTTGCGCGTATAGTATTCGTGCTGCTGTTATCATATGTATAATTAAATAGGTTGTTTCTTTTTCATAGTATCCATTCACTATGCCTAATAAAAAGCTTTCTGGTCTTAGTTCTATCTTTTGGTGTGTTATTTCCTCTATTTGTATTTTGATCCTTTGCCAATATTGTTTCGCCATTGGGCAGGTCCACCACATATGGTAATAGGTGCCTTTGTGGTGGTTGCATTTCCAGTATGTTGATGGCATGCCAGGGAACATTCTTGCCAATCAATATTCTGTATCTTTTTTATCTTTAATTTCAACCCATCCATTTTTCCACAATCTAGTATTTTTAAAATTACATCTTCATCTATGGGTGGCTCCTCGTTTTTCCAGTGCTGTGCATATACAATTCTTGCTGCCTTCAAGACATGTAATATTAAATATATATTCCCTTTATAGTATTTTTCTGGTACTATGCTTAACAGAAACATTTCTGGCTTATAATCAATGGGTTGCTTTAACATTTTTTCTAACATGCCTAGCCTTTCTTATGATCCAACTCTCACAACCATACATTACTGGGAAAGCCTTAGCTTGTGACTATACAGACCTTTTTCAGCAAGGTGATGTATCTGCTTTTTAATATCGTGTTTAGGTTTAGCATACCTTTCTTCCCAAGAAGCAAGTGTCTTTTAATTTCATGGCTGCAGTCACCATCTGCAGTGATCTTGGAACCCCAGAAAATAAAATATGCATTGCTTCCATTTCTTCCCCTTGTATTTGCCAGGAACTGATGGCACTAGATGCCATGAGCTTTGTTGGTGTTTTTTTAATGTTGAGTTTCAACATTAAACTTTTTACTTTCCTCTTTCTTCCTTATCAAGAGGCTCTTCACTTTTTGTTATGAAAATACTATCATCTGCATATCTGATGTTATTAATATTTCTGCTGGCAATCTTCACTTTGGCTTGTGATTTATCCAGCCTGACATTTTGCATGAACCTATCTACTATATGTCTATTTCATACAGGAATAATGAGATTAACAACATTTTCAAAGCAAGTTATGTTTATTGAAGTGATGTTTCTTTTCCAGGCACCACAATGTTTCCATTGTCAACAAAGTAATTATATACATCTACTATGCTTATAAAATAGAATCACTTATCTAGAATGATATTTAATATATCAATTATGGAAGTAATATCAGAGCAGGACAGATTCAGTAGTTCTCCAGTCAATCTTGTTACTTTTACTTGTTTAAAAAGAAGACAGATTGACTGATGACTTGGAATTAATTGAAGTGCAGTGACTGATAAGCATTAAACGTACTAATGTGATGTTATCTGAGATTTCAGTAGAGTGGATAATTTCTTTTCACTACTTTGAGAGAAGATTCAGTTTTTGTTCTTGCATTTTTTTAAAAAATAAAACAGGAATTTGCAGTTGTTCTTGTTGTTGTTAAATTTATTTGCTGCTATCTTACCATAGGGCTCTTCTAGGGGCTACAACCACAAAAAAGTGAAGAAATAAAAAAGGAAATGTAACAAAGTGAAAACAAAATAGAGCAATAACCAAGGAAAAAGATTGCAAAGAAAAAGAAAGCAAAGAAAATACATCAATATGATTAGTAAAAAAAAAAAAAATGATGAGTGGGGAGCAGAAAACAGGGCAGGTAGAGTACCAATTTAGCAGCCACCTCCAGAGTTGAACTTTATCATTGGGTCCTCTGGCCAATGTGCAGAGCCAGGTCCTTGGGGTCTTATGGAATGATAGGAGATTGGAGGCAGATCTTACCCTGGGATAATGTTCCAAAGGGTATATTTTGTGGCAGAGAATGCTCTTCTTCTGGATCCCAAAAATTGAGTTCTTTGACCAACATGATCTGCAGTAGGCAATCTCTGCTGGACTGCATAGGAAGGGCTGGACATAGCAGAACAATATAGTTCACCAGGTAACCTGGATGTATGCCATTAACTGCTTTAGAGGTCCTAACCAACACCTTTAAATGTCCCTGGAGCAGACTGATAGCCAGTATAGTTTGCAAGCAGCAGTGTAATATGAGCCATCCTAGGGGTTCCAAAGACTGTTCTTGCTGCCTTACTTTGCACCAATTGAAGCTTCTGAGACACAAGTTAAGATTTTGAGTGTATTCAAGGATAGCCCCATGTAGAACACATTGCAGTAGTCCAGATGAGAGATGACAAGGGCTTGAGTAACTGAGTAGCTTTTGTACAGCTTTGGTTTGTGCACCAGCTGCAATATTTCCTCAATCTTGACTCTGTATTCAGAGTCAAGATTGAGGAAATATTGCAGCTGGTGCACAAACCAAAGCTGTACAAAAGCTCTCCTAGTCATGCCTTCTACCTGCTGTTTGAGTCCAGGAGAACCCCCAAGTTGTGAACTGGGGAAGTGCAACCCCATCCAGGACCAGAGATGACAAAGCCCTACATCCTGAATCTCTGTGCACCCAAAGCCAGTTAGTCTGGAAAGGGGTTCAGTCTATTGTCCCCCATCCAGGACCCCACAGCCTCCAGTCATTGCAAGAGGACAGAGATAGCATCACACTTGGGCCACCATTTGTAAAAATGTAGAGTTGAGTATCAGCAGCATATTGATGATATCTCAACCTATGGTGACAACAGTTGATCTCATCCAGCAGCTACCTGTAAATGTTAAATAGGAGAGTAGAGAGTATTGAGCCCTGTGAGATGCTGCAAATGAGCAGTTGGAGGTTGGATCTCTTGCTCACTATCAACACCGATTTAGAGGAATCTTGGGAAAAGGATCTGAACGAGTTTAAAACTGTGCCTTCCAATCCAACTCATGTAGTCATCCCAAAAGGATACCATGGTTAATGTTATTGAAGCCTACTGAAAAGTCAAGAAAGGTGAAGTCCATCTCCATCTCGCTTCTGCCAGAGATCATCCACAACTCTGACCAAGGCTATATCTGTCCAATAACCAGACCTAAATCCAGATTGAAAGGGATCCAAGTAATCCATTACATCCAGGACTCTCTGGAGCTGCCAAGCAACTGCCTTTTCTACTACTTTCTCTAAAAAAAAAAGGGATGGGTAACTGGATAAAAATTCTCAAGGAAGGTGGGGTCGAATGATGGTTTCTTAAAAAGAGGACAAACCAGAGCCTTTTAAAAAGCCCAAGGAGAATAGAACAGAACAGAACAGAACACACAAGGAATTTGTCTTTGGTACATATGCTCTCAGTGTACATAAAATGACAAAATACATTCATCAAGAATCATAAGGTACAACACTTCATGATAGTCATAGGCATCCCCTTTCACAGTGAGAAATTTATCACTGCATGAACCCACCCGCTTCACCAGCCAGGAGGGAGAAGGATCTAAAGTACAGGTTTCTGCATTAACAATGCAGAGCACCCTGTCCACTTTTTTAGGGGCAATAGGATCAAACTGATCTCAAATTACTAAGCAAGATGACTTCCTAGGCATTTCATAAGTACCTGCACCATGCAAAGGTTTCAACTGGGGACAAATCTAATTGTGTGATTTGGAACAGGGCCAAGGAGCAACACTACAGATGCAATAAGAGCAAAGAAAAGTGTTTTTTTCATCACCATGAGATAAGCTTTAATAGCAGCTAAAGCATGTATAGACAGATTCATACTTTGTCTTTCTCCAGCGGTGCTCTAGATGTCTCTTAATTCATTTCATTCAGGCAGCAAATCTTCTGGAATATCCCTCAGTTCCTCTGGAATCCAATTGGGTCCATCAGTCACTAGGGTGAACCAATCATATGAGTCCATTATCCTACAGAAGGAGTTGCTCTAAGAGAGTTTCAGGGATATTAAGGAATGATCTGACCATGATAGGGCAGATAGTCTGAGATTCCTCATCAGATCATGTTGACATTATTCAATGTGAATAATATCAACCAGAATATTAGATCTGATATGTGATCTTAGTTGGACCTGTGACAATCTGGGATAATTAATCATATGAGTAAATAGGCATGCACAACACACACACACACACACACACACATGCATTCATAGAATTTTTAGAATTCTTCATTTTTTTTCTTGCCAGCCACTCACTTCCTGATAAAATTGTACAAATGTACTTGGAATGGGGAAAAAAAAGAATTTATTGCATGTCTAAAAACTGTCATATCCAATGGTTGCTTCTCTGGTTGTTTGAATTAATCTAGGAAAAAATATTTCTTGCTTTTAATTTCATTATATTTTATAGGCCTGGTGAGGCAACTGTAATTTATCTTAGTGAAGTGCATCACATTGTGGACACAACATTATTGGCCTCATAAAGATACCTGGCATCACTCCAATCACTTTATCATTTCCTGAAATAACTACTTGAAGAAGCTTCTGCTGATGTGCAGGACATATGCGGAAGTCTCTTCTGGGTATTGGGCATACTGGAACATGCAGTGGATAATGCAAAGGAAGAATTTGTGAAGTTTGCCATTTAGAAGGAGTAAACTGACTCACTTTGCAAAAAGCTTTGAATGGTGCATAGCTGAAATGTGGCACAGTCCTGATGTTTTACAAACTCAGAAAAGAGTATGCTAAGAATATGATGGAAATATGCATTTCAACATCTTCAGATAGAGAGCTACTGTTCGTACTGGGAATTCTTTAATCATCCACAGTACACAAAGCAACTACACTATCTCTAGAAGAACTCCTCTATTTAGGGATAAAAAATTTGAATGAACAGTACTAGAGAGTAAGAGACCCCAGATTTAAGAAAGAAATGGAAGGAGTGGGGGGGAGGGAGACAGAATTTTTGATCAGGAAATCTGATCAATACTTAAAATATAATAATTTAATATTTTTAAAAAGTAGTTCTAATTTCTCCTTCCTTCTTTCCCAGATCTAACTTTTATCCCAGGACTTTTATCATTCTTATTTGTATTTGTAATCTGTGAAAGAATTTTTTGTTTATTTAAAACTTGAAATCAATATTTTAAAGGGACATCTGCAAGCAGTATGTATATGCAGATATTTCATGAAAAAATAAACCAAAATGCAACTCTTATTGGTTTAGATTCTTGTATGAATAATTGTTGTTCATATCCTTGATAATAAAGATAAAAGTTTTTTTCCCCCAGAAACCACCCTACAAACTAACAAGCACAAGACAAAAGTTATAAGTAGAAAGAGGAAACTGAATCATGATTTGGACTGATCTCTGAGTTATGGATGGACAGTGAAGAGCCAGACAAATGATTGCCTATCATTCAAAATTATTAGTAAGAAATATTATTTAATGTTACTTTCAAAAGCATTCATATATATATATATGTGTGTGTGTGTGTGTGTGTGTGTGTGTGTGTGTGTGTGTGTGTCTTCAGGCTGGTGTTCTCGGCTTCGTGCTTCCAGGAGCAATGTGAGATCGCAGCTGTCTCTTCCTTTTAACTGCTAGTGGGGGTGTGAGCTGATTGGGTGGGAACTTGGCTGTGTTCTGATTGGGTGGAGGTGTGTTCTGATTGGTTAGGGGCTTGGCTGTGCTCTGATTGGATGGGGGTGTGTTCTGTTTGGGTGGGGGCTTGGTTGTGCTCAGCTTAGTCTGAGTTGCAGGGGGATTTGAGCTGGTGAGCTGCGTTGTTGTTGTTTGGCTTCGTGTTTGTGGCCGTGCGAGCTCTTCATGGTGGGTGTCAGTCTGCTTCATGTATGGATTGGAGGGGTTTAAAGTGGCTAATGATGCAGCTGCGGTCTGGCTTCTGGTCCTTGGTCGTGGCTCATTATCAGTGTGGGTTTGAGTCTGTTTTCTGCGTGGATGTGTGGTGGTGACATCCTGTGTGGCTCTCGTGAGTGTGGGTCTGGTGTCATTCGTCGTGTTAGGGACTCGTTTGTCAATAAGGGCGGGTTTCCAAATGGCTGGTAGGCGGGAGGTATCATCTCGTTTGTTCATGCTGTGTGGGCGTTTTTCTATCTCGATGGCTTCTCTGATTATTCTGTTGTTAAAGTGTTCAGTTTTGGCGATAGTTCTGGTCTTTTTAAAGTCAATATCATGTCCTGTGGCTTTAAGGTGTTGGACCAGGGAAGAAGTTGGTTCCTCTTTTCTGACTGAGTTCTTGTATTCTTCTATGCGTGCACTTATTCGTCTGTTGATTTGTCCGATGTATGTGGTGGGGCAGGCGGTGCATGGGATTTCATATACTCCTTGATTTTCTAACTCAATTTTGTCTTTGGGATTCCTTAGGATGGTGGATATTTTTCGGTTTGTGCAGAATGCTGTCTTGATGTTATGTTTGTGGAGGATTTTGCTTATTCTGTCTGTGGTGCCTTTTATGTATGGGAGGAGGGCTTTGCCGTTTTCTTGTTCTCTGTCTTGGATTTTAGTGGGGGTTTCTTTTTGGATTAGGTTGGTGATCTTATTTCTTTGGAATCCATTGGATGTTAGTACGTTAGTGAGAGTGTGTAGTTCGGTTTTTAGGTGTTGTTCGTCAGCTAAGCGTTTTGTTCCTGAAATGAGTGTCTTGGCTACAGAGTTGATCTGGGCAGGGTGGTGGTGTGAGAGTGCGTGCAGATAGCGGTTTGTGTGTGTTTTCTTCTGGTAGATAGTGTGTCCTAGGGAGCCATTGGATTTTCTGTAGACTAAGACATCCAGGAAGGGAAGTTGGTTGTTCGCTTCTGTTTCCATGGTGAACTGTATTTTGGGGTGTAGGCTGTTGAGGTGTGTGAGGAAGTCGTCCAGTTTTTCTTTCCCATGTGGCCAGATTATGAAGGTGTCGTCCACATATCTGAGCCAGAGTTTAGGTTTGTGATCAGATTTTTCGAGAGCTTGGGTTTCAAAGTATATATATATAATACTTTTTTTAGTCAGGTTTTTTTTCCTATGTAACTCAAGATGTTTATGTAGCCATAGTGGGGTGATATCTCAAATCACCACTTTCAGGCTTTATCAGACATTTTGTGTATGTATATGTGTGTGTGTGTGTGTGTGTGTATATATATATATATATATATATATATATATATATATATATATATATACATACATACACACACACACACACACACACACACACACACACACACACACATATATATATATATATATGTATGTATGTATGTATGTATGTATGTATGTATGTAGGTCTTTGGTTATTCGGGTTTTCTCCCGCGTAAAATTGGAAGTGTCTTGGCGACGTTTCAATGAAGTCTCATTCGTCATTTTCAGGCTGGTGTTTTCGGCTTCGTGCTTCTAGGAGCAATGTGAGATCGCAGCTGTTTCTTCCTTTTAACTGCTAGTGGGGGTGTGTACTGATTAGGTGGGAGCTTGGCTATGCTCTGATTGGATGGGGGTGTGTTCTGTTTGGGTGGGGGCTTGGTTGTGTTCGTGTTAGTCTGAGTTGCAGGGGGATTTGAGCTGGTGAGCTGCGTTGCTGTTGTTTGGCTTCGCGTTCGTGGTCATGCCACATCTTCATGGTGGGTGTCAGTTTGCTTCATGTATGGTTTGGAGGGATTTAAAGTGGCTAATGATGCAGCTGTGGTCTGGCTTCTGATTTGTGGTCATGCTTCATCGGTATAGGTTTGCTTTTTGCGTGTATGTGTGGTGGTGACATCCTGTGTGGTTTTTGTGAGTGTGGGTCTGGTGTCATTCTTTGTGTTAGGGACTTGTTTGTCAATGAGGGCGGGTTTCCAAATGACTGGTAGGCGGGAGGTATCATCTTGTTTATTCATGTTGTGTGGGTGTTTTTCTATCTCAATGGCTTCTCTGATTATTCTGTTGTTAAAGTGTTCAGTTTTGGCGATAGTTCTGGTCTTTTTAAAGTCAATATCATGTCCTATGGCTTTCAGGTGTTGGACCAGGGAAGAAGTTGGTTCCTCTTTTCTGACTGAGTTCTTATGTTCTTCAATGCGTGCACTTATTCTTCTGTTGGTTTGTCCGATGTATATGATGGGGCAGGCGGTGCATGGGATTTCATATACTTCTTGATTTTCTAACTCAATTTTGTCTTTGGGGTTTCTTAGGATGGTGGATATTTTTTGGTTTGTGCAGAATGCTGTCTTGATGTTGTGTTTGTGGAGGATCTTGCTGATTCTGTCTGTGGTGCCTTTTATGTATGGGAGGAGGGCTTTGCTGTTTTCTTGTTCTCTGTCTTGGGTTTTAGTGGGGGTTTCTTTTTGGATTAGGTTGGTAATCTTATTTCTTTGGAATCAGTTGAAAGCATAGATAAGGTTTCATATATATAACATATATGAAACCTCAGAAAACACACACACACACACACACACACACATACCCTTCAGCTTTGCTTGGTGTATTGTATTCTGTTGCAGTATCAAGTTTCTTGTACAGGTCTAGATGAACTATGAAACTTTATGAAATGTTTATTACTTCATTAAACATAAATCATAATAAGTGTAGAATATCCATTCCAATCAATAAATACAACTCTTCTTTTTTCTTCTTTTTCTTTCTAGCAGGTGTAGGGTCTGCTTTTTGGATCATTGAACGCTACTCTGCATGGTCAGCTGTGTCTCCAGGGTGCAGACCCGCAGCTTGCGTATCTTTGTTAATGTGTCTTGCCATCTCTCTTTTGGGCACCTGTGAGGTCGCCAGCCATTGAGTTCTAGTTGGTAGGCAATCTTGGCAGGTGCTACTCTCTGGAAATCTCCATACCAGAGAAGCTGGCCTTTTCTCATCTTCTCTATAATTGGTGCCACACCAAAATGCTGTTGAATGGTGTCATTTGTCATGTGGTCAAGAAGGGAGATGCCCATTATCGAATGGAGCATTCATGTTTCCATGACATGGAGATAGCTTTCAGTTGTTGCTCCCCAGCATTCAGTGTCATACAATGCAACAGGGCAGATGGTTGTCTTGTAAATCTTAAATTTAAGACGGGTCGGCATTCATCTGTCACATAACACACCATTGAGTTATGTCTATCTTCCTCATGTTCAGATTTTCTGGAAGAGATATTATTGTACTTATTAACTTGTGGTATAATCCTTATATCACTTGTTTTCCTTGCTGTAATCAACAAAACATTGTTTTTGTTGTATTATTTTTAGTTCAAAACTAGAATGAATTTAATGCTTTCTGGTAAAGCAGATTATAGTTGATAAATAATACCTTCAATTTTACAGGATTACTATACATGGAATGAATACATTACATTTTTTTCTCCAATATCCACATTTAGGTTTTATTTCTACAAGGAAAAATAGTCCTTTATTCCATTCTATTGATTTTAGTAGTAAAATTAAGTAACCCTGTACATGTTTAACCTGTGAAAAGAATGTAAACAGTAAGGCTACATTAAACTTTGAAGGAAATGATTCAATTTGAATATCATGTGATGAATCATTCGTTCAAATTGCATACTTGAATCAAATATTCAAAATATTTCCAAAATGCCAATGTCAAGAAATTGGAATAGAACTGACAGTTACAATAGAGTTTTCGTGCTTTAGGGTTTTGTAAAATGTCATGTTTCCTAAATAGCATGTTGACTACTATTCAGTCTGAGGCATACATCTTCCAGCACTGTATTGTCATTCACTTTATATTGTCTATCCATAAGTTTTTTTGGTTGGAAAAAAAAGTGACTTATAAGAGCTTTTTCCCACACAGTATGCATAGTGTATGGGAAGTGATACTCTATCTCTAGCATCTTCCAATGTCACTGGTGTCTAATTTAGATGACTGCTTGGTTTCACCATGCAATGGCAGTCCTGCTGTTCACTTACCTATCTTGGGAGTATCTCACCACAGTGAGGGGTTTTTCCAAGTCAGTGTCTAGTAAAAGCTCTCTCTCTTTTTTTTAGATGAAATTTCAAATCATTCTGAACTGAATCTTGTTGCTTCAAATATTGAATCTCAAAATTGCATTGATATCTGGATGATTTATATGCTTATACAAAGAAATTACTTTGATTTTCTATCAAAGTATCTATCAATTTGGGTTCATATGATTATCTTCTAAACTACATAAAATGTTTTTCCTTCAAAATGATTTTGTCTGTTGCCTTTCTTTTCAAGCAACTGTTTTGATGGAATTAGAAGATAAAAAAAAAAGTCAGTGATATTTTCCCTTTTTATACAACATCCCAATTCTGTGAATGAACATCAAAGGATGATTATGAATAGATCTTTATTCAGGATTTTTTACTATAATGCATACAACATTCCATCATAACAGAAAAGTTAATATGTTATCACCATTCCTTTATCTACATCCATTGTTTGAAACATATGGAAAAAATGTTTGTGGGATAAATAACTACAAATATTTGGAGAAACTTGGGATGCCATGAAAATCAGAAATGGTTGGACAACAAGATAGATTTCTGAGTAACTTTTAATTTAATCTAGAAATGTATGAAATTTTAATAGTTTATCCTATATCAAATGTAGATTTTAACAAAGTTTTAAAGGTTTACCTAAGATTATTTTTGTCATATAAAACAGTTTGTAGCTGGCATAAATAATTTGGGACGAAAGTATTAGTAAATCAAATATAGGAAATCTTCGTTTTCCCCAAAATTAATATATGATAAAACCAAATGATTTCTTAGAAATCATTCACAGCTTACTACTACACAGGAAAAAAAATCTAATCCTAACTCTGACCTTGTTATTTGATAACATGATATGAATGAAATTCAAAGCTAAGATGACACATATAATGAGGGGAGATAAGTCATATATTTCTTTATTCTTAAATAGGAAGACCTTCAAAAATTGACAGGAAATGTCTTGAAATATTGTAAAGGTATTCCAGAGACTGGAGATGTTTTTCCCTATATAAATTTTCTTGAGAATATACACATCAAGAAAGATGTTTTATAATACAGGAGAGAAAATAGCAATATCTGTTTATAAAATCTGTGGACATGATCCACAAGCTGCTAAAGTACATAGTGAATAGTACAAAAGAATATAAATTAAGCTGAAACAATCAAAACTCTTTGAAATGTAATATTCAGAGGAACACAATCTCATAGTTGACAAATTTGGGGTTTATGTAAGCTAGATCCTTTAGAGATTGTTCAGGATACATTCATGAGCTCAATCCTACTCTTACTCACATGTGTACCAGATTGATTTTGAGATTGTGTGCCTTGCATCAATTGATATAAGGGTAAAGAAAGCAATTTATGTTATAGGAGACTAATTCTCATGCCCAACACTTATTTGGCAAAACAATGCCTTCACCTGTAGCTAATTTGTATCTTTAAAAAAGGGTAAATTTGTATCTAAAAATATTCTTACTATTTTTATTAGATTAGGAACTAAGTAAGATAAACTATTGTATGCTACTTTTTAAAGAGTGACAAGATAAAGAGCATATATGCAAGGTTTAAATTAACTTGTTGATCATTTAAATATGGAAAAGGGATATCATATTATTTCCTTCTATCCCATTCCCTGAGACACTCCTTCACAGAACTTCATTTTCAAATAATGCCAACAGTCTATTTGGAATGAATATATAAAGGATTACCAACCACATATTGTTAATGCATCTGTAAAAATTCTAAAATGGAAGATCTGATCCTTTTTTTTTTTTTAATTTGATTTATATGCCGCCCTTCTCCGGAGACTCAGGGCGGCTTACAATGCGTTAAGCAATAGCCTTCATTCTTTTGTATGTTTTATACAAAGTCAGCTTATTGCCCCCACAAACTGGGTCCTCATTTCACCTACCTTAGAAAGGATGGAAGGCTGAGTCAACCTTACTTATTACATTGCAAATAATATCAAGACCTGGAGCTAGATTCATCATGTCTTTGTTAATCCAACTGAATTAGTCTAACACAGAAGAAAAATCTATTTCCTGCTGATAGATGTAAATGAACGTGCAACAAAACAAGTTGTATTGGCCACAAGGAAGATGCAAAAGGAGATGTTGACAGATAGTGCTGTTAATATTAGAGGGAATAAATTGAACTGATATGGATTGTTGCAATTTATATGAATTTTGCTAAAACCTATGTTTGCAAATAAATGTATTTTTTTAAAAAAAAGTAGGTAAGAAATAATATAAAATAAAATAATGTAAGCTGAAGCCAAACTGTCTGAAATGGAAATCTCATCTTATAATATCTGAGATGTGATTCAGATAACTTAAGCAAGACGTTTTTAAGATTTAGACACAAATTATTTAACTCTGCCCTGTAGTACTCTGAGAACCAATATACCACAGGGTATAGATGTCAGCTATGTCAAAAATTAGCAGTAGTCTAGCTTTTAGACCAAAGGTCAAATAGTCTCTTAAACCATGTGAAAGGGCAACAAACAGAGGTTATAGATTAATTGATTATAGCCATCATGTTGTTGTTTAATCCTAACAACGACATAAATAGATTTTCTCTATGACAATCTACCCCTAACTTGATAATTCAGGTCTTCAAATTGTGCAGTTCATTGTAACTGAGCCCATCTACCTTGTTAGTGGTCTTGGTCATTTTTTCCTTTCTTTCTACATTTCCCAGCATTAGAGCCTTCTTTAGAGAGATAGGTCTTTGTATAATGTGTCAAAAATAGGCAAATTTGAGCCTGGTCATTTGTGACTCAAATGAGAACTCTGGGTTGATTTGTTTGCTAATCCACTGATTTGTTTTTTGTGACAGTCTTCAGTTTTCTCAGGAGACTTCTACCACACCAGTATGTGTATTGTATTTATACTATTCATATCCACCTTCTTCGAAGTCCAATTTTTTTTACAGAACACAATTCAGAATTATGATTTTTTGTAGTTACAGACAAATAATGGAATCTTTTCTAAGGCCTTCATGGCCAACCTACCAAACTCTAGTCCACAATGTATTTCTTAACTGTTCGTTCTGCGTTTGTTTTTTTTACTGTTGATAGTTGATCCTGAGCTGCTCACTATTTCAGCATCTTCATACTCAAATTAAGACACCTAATACTTGCCAAAGCAGTTCAAAATGGGAAGAAGCCACTAAAACAGTTGATTACTCTCTGTTATCATAAACATATGATTCCCTATTTCTTTGAGATGGGCATGTAGAAAGAAGCAACAGATGTTGGCTATAAGTGGAGACATCATATGAGACTCACAGAAGTATCAGCATGCTTTCCACAGTGTAAATCTGGAATAATAATCTTGCCAAAATGACCATATGGTGATACTTAATAAGTGCAGTTTAAAATGCCGCTATTTGAATTGTACCTCAGACATTAACCAGGGTTTCAGAGGACTTGAAAATTTCAGTTTAATTTTTCATTAATAATCCATACTTAATTTAATACATACACACACACACACACACACACACACACACACAAAAGCACATTTTAATTCTTACATTAAAGACATGTTTTTCTTTGCATAACAGCTCATTTTTATAAAAATAGGTTTACTGCACATAATAAAGGGATATTTGTACTAACATTACATTGTTGCTGATAATATATGCATTAGCATGTCCATTTTACTTTATTATTTTTTTTAAGAGGGTGGTGGGAAAAACCTCATTTCAACTTTAGTATCTTCCAGCTATATCGTTACTGGTGCTAATAGTACTTATTGCCAAACCCAGGCAAGAGGTATTGAAAAATGAGGTTCCCATGAGGTAGTTAGAATTGGAGACATTGATTTGAGAAAAATGCCATTTCTCCTTCTCCTTTCTTCTTCTGCCCTTACATATGTGATATGATTACTGCCTAATACTGTTGCTTGACTATTTTTCAGGCTGTTAATCCATAAGGAAAACTACTGAAGGGATTTTGGTACCAAGACAATTATTGAATTACAGTTGAAAGCTAAGCTGTTTTCTTGTTCTTCTTGTTATTTACACTTCAGATTCCAGGAGAATCTGGACAAAAACCATTATTTCTGCTACAATATTAAAGCTAATTGCTTCTCTCTCTCTCTCTCTCTCTCTCTCTCTCTCTCTCTCTCTCTCTCTCTCTCTCTCTCTCTGTATGTATGTATATGCATATTAAAAAATAATGTGACACAGTTTCACTGTGAAGACTAAAAGATTTACCTGAAAAACTTGGTTATATAACAGCTAATTGCTTATATAAGTTACAGTTTGTTGATTCAGCATTTGACCTATGATCATAACATTGAACCCCACACTATTTGTACCGTGGATAGTTTTCTTGTAGCTAACTAATAACGAAAGATTTTTTTTTGTCTTTTAATGACCCCGTAATCCCATACAATGGAGCGGAGTCGGGGCAACTGAATGGAGCTGAGTGTTTACTGGCTGGATGCCCTGCCTGTCGCCAATGCAGTGTTCGCAGCAGATAATTACTCATTGTGCCCAGAGAGAGAAATGTCTGCTGCTAACTAGGATCGAACTCACAGCCTCCTGATTGTGAGGCAAGAGCTCCACCTCTAGGCCACCGCACCACCCTAACTAATAACCAAATATGACACCAATAAATATAACTGCTATGATTTTAAACTACAGCTACAACCTTATTAATTTATTACATAGTTCTTTTTTTCCAGATGATGTATGCATTTAGAAAAATGTACAGTAGAAAAAAGTACAAAAAGTTACAGAAATATGTATGAACACACATTGACATGCACATTCCTATTCAAGAGGAGAAAAACATATTTTGGTGTTAAGAGTAGGAAAAAGAAGAAATGAAAAATATAAGGTTAGAGAGAAGGACTATTTGTGATTAAAAAAAATGCATAAACCTTGTGTCACTGTAGTCTTTTGTCTATGTGAAATTATAGCTTCTGCAACTAACAACAACAGAGTCATACCATAGCTTGTAGAGAGTGTGCTGCAAAGGATTCAAGAGTGTCTGATATAATCTCAAACATATACAGACATGTGGAAATGCAGATAGAGAAAGGACGGCAGTTTTTATCAGCAAAGAAATTGTCCAATTAATCTTTGGTGCGGGGGGCGGAGGGTTGAAGATTGAATTGCAGAAGAAGAGACTGGATTCAGATGAGTTAAGATGGAGATATCTGGATAAAGAGGTCATATCAAGCAGCAGAAAAACAGTGAGAGAAACTGTTCCGTGAGACTTTTTATAAAGATAGCTATTACTATAGGCATTTTACAAGGAGGGTGAAAAAATACTTCGTTTTAATTACTTGAGATGAACTACTGCATTTAAAGGAATCTGATCAGTATGTTATGTACAAATGTTTATATTGGCATAGGGAAATTCTCCCACTGAATTCAGTAGCTTACTATTGTTTAAAGATTTTAAACTATAAACTATAAAGCTATAGCTGAGTTGTATTGCCTATATATTTATGTTTTAGGTAAACAAGAAATATATTTATAAAAAATATTTAGGTAAACAAGACATATACAAAGAAACCAAGATAATTACATCAGGATATTATATGATGGGGTAAGTGACTGGCCAGTATTATAAATGTACAATGATCAGTCATCATTATGTATATGGGTGTGTGTATACAAATACAGGTAGTACTTGATTTATGACCACAACTGAGCCCAAAATTTATGTTGCTAAGTAAAACATTTGTTAAGTGAGTTTTTCCCCATTTTACAACCTTTCTTGCCACAATTGTTAAATGAACCACTACAATTGTTAATTTAGTAACATGGTTATTAAATGAATCTGGTTTCTCTATCGATTTTGCTTGTCAGAAGGTCGCAAAAAGTAATCATAGGGCTCTGGGATGCTGCAACCATCATAAATATGAGCCAGTTGCCAAACATCTGAATTTTGATCATGTGACTACAGGGATGCTGCAATGTTGTAAGTGTGAAAAAGTGTCGTAAGTCCCTTTTTTCAGCACCATTGTAACTTCGAACATTCACTAAATGAACTGTTGTAAGTCGAGGACTACCTCTAGTAACTAGTGTTTAAACAGATTAGACTATCAAACCTATTTTTGGACTGATTGAAGGATTTATGGTTACTTCAATTTTAAGGATTTCCAGACCAATGCAACTAATTCTGGACGATCACTCTGAGATCAGTGGCTAATGTATGCAAGTGACAGGGTGGGTTGGCAGATTCTTTGGAAAGATGTGTTTCCCAGAACGCCAAAACACCATTTTAAAGATACTGAAATCGTCTGTACTCTGAGCATTTGCTTTGTTGTATGTGAAACTAAGATTTCTTTAACTTTGGCAAGCATATCTCCTTGTGGAAATGATCCAAAAGGACAACCAATAAAACTCTTAGGGGATGTAAATTAAAGTTCTAGAGCTACAGCTCACTGATAATATTTTTTTGTTCACAATTTAAAAAGTTGCCCATTTGGTTTGGATTTCTTCCCTCTGACAATCTTGTAGGTTGATAGTATTTGAGTATGTGGGCAATATGGCATGTAGAATAAAAGCATCAATCTATCAAGTTGGGTGTATTTACCAAGATGAAACAGTTTTGGCAGCAGCAAAAGACATAGGTTGATACAGAAGGAGCAAAGGTGGTATGCTCGCTCATTTATTTGGCAAGCTTCAGTTAACAGCCAACTGGATTATTGGGGTAGAAAGAAAGGAGGAGGAGGAGGGGAAAGGTAAGCTGGCACACAAAATGTCAATCATAATAAAACATTAAGAAGCAGATGAACAGTTAGGAAGACATTTTAATTAGTTGACAGATAGGCATGCAAGTGACTTCACATGGCAATGATGGGAAGTCCTGTTTGTTCAGATTTACATTTTAGCAAATAAGGAACGTGCTTTTTGGGAGGCAGTTAGCTAGCCTAGTAGGCAGGCTGAGATAGGAGGATCTGGCAGTGGCCTGCCATTTATTGGACCATTATGCATTATATTGCCTAGTCTGTCTCTTCCTTTATTGTTGTGGTAGAGACAGACTTGGAGATTGATAGGAGCCCTGACTAACTGGAACAAAAGTAACATTTTGGAACTGCTCTATAATAGCAATGTTTCCTTATTCACAAAACAATAATCTTTACTTTCTCGAAAGCAATATATATTTGACAAGACCAATTATCACACTCCTGCCCTAAACTTAGTACATTTGGAGAGACAAGAACCATTTTCCTGTCCCTACATAAAAAGAAAACAGTGCATTAGCATAGTGATTAAGAGCCATTACCTTGCTTCCCATCCTCCTTAACAACAGTAATACATTTTGATGCAACCATTCATTCAGCATTGAGATTTAATTGTGTACCTGTCCACGGCAAACAAAAGAAACATACTTCTTTTCTACCTTTTTAACTTTTAAAAATCATATTGAACATTTTAAAAGCATGGAAGCAAAGTAATACAGATAAAAAAAAGCAAAGGAAATACTAATACTTAGTTTCTTCTAATCAGAAATAATGAAACTTGAGATAAAGTCTAATGGAACCTTTTTCACTACCACCATTCTTTTAAAATATGTGAGGCTGAAGAATTTGTTTAATGATACTCAAATTAGGGCTACTAATGTAATAATACCATGTTTCGCTGAAAATAAGACATCCCCTGATGTCTGAATAAGTCCAATTGGGGTTTTGAGCGCATGCGCTAAAATAAAGCCCTCCCTGAAAATAAGCCCTCCCCAAAAATAAGCCCTCCCCAAAAATATTTAAACGCATGCGCAGTTGGTCCTTGCCATTTCCTCTGGTTAGAGTTGGGGAGACAGAGCTGGAAATCAGGTAAGATGGCTAGAGGAGCCCCGTCTTGCTTCACGTGCCCCAAAATAATAAGACCTCCCCAAAAATAAGGCCAAGCGCTTATTTCAGAGTTCAAAAAAATATAAGACAGGGTCTTATTTTCGGGAAAACATGGTAATGATCAGAGTTACAATTATAGCTTATATCTCACTGCCCAGAGTCTCAGGTATTGCAGACAGAATGATTGATAAAAGCTAAATAAATACATTTATTTTATGAATAAAATGAATAAGAGTGGTCATTCACACAATCTGCAGAGTCAGGACTATAAAGGTCATCATATAACACCAACTTCTCCATGAGTGCAATGGTTTGTCAGATCACCTGCTCTGATAAACAGGTGCTCTTAAAACGAATATCTATTGAAAGGCATGATACATATTCCTGTATCTGCCTTATAACACTTGTACCATTGGATAACTTTTTTTACAACCCAAGAAAAAAAAAAGCCAAAGCATATTCTATCCTTTGTTTTTTCTCTTTCCAAACAGAATAGGCAAGCAAATACTATATAAAAAGTCAAACAGAGGAAAAAAAGACAAAGTAAAATCATCAACTGCAAAAGATAGAATAAACAGAGTTTAATGAGGGTATAATATATACTGGCCATGTATACATGTCAGTGTTCTCATGACTTTCAATCTTTGTTATTGCCAGGTTCTCTATATATGAATAGGACAATGCCATATTATAGATAGTTTATAAGAACTAAAAAGCAGAGAAAATCTATCAGATCTATAGAGTGATTCTCAGTCCTTTGATTTGCTTCACTGTTTAAAGTTGTTCCAAGCTTCTATTTATGAATATGCTTTTATGGGGTGTTTTCACAAAAGTTGCAATGAATTGAAGCAGCCTTTCAAAGCTTTGCATAATTCTAATGTATATTTTACCAGGAAACTCCACCATAAAAGTAATTTAAAAATAAACTGAAAATAGTTTTAAATACAAACCATTTTTATTCATTTGAACGCCTGTTCTGGTGACCATTATTAAAAAGGAAAGAACTATAGTTTGGAGCTTCTTACCAAGACAATCCAGCATCTGAAAGTATTTTGTTAGTTGGCATTTGAGAAGGAAATTTACATAGCAATTCTTTTAAGTTTATAGAACTCAAAGTGGAATTTTAAATAGCTAAAATTGGTGCCAAGCTGTTTAAAAGATAAAAAAAAGTAAATAGAATTTTAAGAAATTAAACATGATGCATATAAAATTGCTATTCTGATTCCCAACTTCCATAATCTTGTTAGCATCTTGACAGTGGTGCTGCACACCAACTGTAGATGCTGAACAGTTCACACTGTGACTTCTGTGTATTTATAGATTGAGTATGATGTTGCACAATAGTTTTCAGTAAAATAGCAGTAGTATGGTGACCTTGGCCCAGTCACATCATCTCATCCCTAGGAAGTTGGCAACGGCAAAGCTTCTGAAAAATTTTGCCAAGAAAAATGCAGGGATTAATCCAGGCAGTCACTAGAGCCAAAAAACTGACTCAAAGGTATGCACATATCCATGTGTGCACACACACAATGGATATCATTTTCATTTAAATTAAATTACATATGTTTATATATGGGCACACATATATGTTACACATAGCATACATACACCTAAACATATACACAAATAAGAATTAGAAGGATCCTGGATGTCATTCAATTATATACCTATCTAGTGCAGGAATCTATTCCTGATATATACTTAACAAAATGGACATCCAACCTCTGCTTAAATTACATTCACAAAGAGAGTTCCAGTTCCATTATTGATCAGCTTTGAAATTTTTTCTTCCTTAAGTCCACCTGAAATTTGTTTCCTTGCAATTTAAACCCATTATTTCTTATCTTACTTTTGGAACAACTCTGACTCATTACCCCATCTAGACACAGCCCTTCAAATATTATAAAATAACTATTATATACTGTATCTCTTTATTATCATCTTGACTGCACATTTTTAGAAACTTCTTTTGTCAATTTAGTTCCAAAACTGTGGTACTCAGAACTGGATGCAATATACTAGCTGTAGTTTGATCAATACTAAAGAGACAGGAATTATGACTACTTTTCTATAGTTGAAGCCTACAACTGCATTCTTGCATCGTTTTGTTTTGCAGCTATATAACTCTCATTGTTCATTCTCAATTTGTGATCTATCAAGACCCTCAGTTCTTTTTCATGCATGTTAGGGTACTGAAATGTTTATTTATTCTGCAACTTTCTGGAAAAGTGAAATTGACAGTCATCTGACTGAAGAATTTTTGTGAGGCTTGTTTTACCTGGCTTTCCAAAATATGTGCATGTAGTTGTAGTTTTCTATGTATTGTACAGCAACAGAGGCTTTATTGAGAATGGGAAAGTACCTCATGATGGAAAAATTGCCAATATCGAGCATCATATTTTTTCTAGAAATGTTTCTAAGCTTTATATTATTATTATTATTATTATTATTATTATTATTATTATTATTATTAATTGAATTTCTATACCGCCCTTCTCCCAAAGGACTCATATTAAGATGCATTCTTAAAAAATAAAAATAGAAAGTGGCTGCAGATATATGTGTTTTGTAAAAGAAACCATGATGAGGCTATTGTGATTATCAGGAAGTATTTGCACAAATTATTATTATTATTATTATTATTATTATTATTATTATTATTATTATTATTAATTTAATTTGTATACCGCCCTTCTCCCAGAAGGGACTCAGGGCGGTGAACAGCCAAAATTAAAAAACATACAAATGCAAAAGTTAAGATAATTAAAAGAATTAAATCATTGGCTACCCAAATTTAAAACCCCAAATCCATAAAATTTAAAATCCCAATTAAAAAACCATTTAGGCTAGGCCGGCTTGATGAAATAAAAACGTCTTCAGGGCTTTACGGAAGGTCCGGAGGTCCTATACACAATAATGTATCTCTAATAGTCATCTTCCCTAAAAGTAAATAGAATTACATACATAGTATATGAAGGAGATACTGTATTTACCTTAATTTTAGTTATGTATTTTTAAGTGAGGAGGTGTCAAATGCATTTGTCACTGTTCTGATTCTCCAAAACCAAGAAAGAAAAATAAAAGTTTCGATTAACTGCTTTTAATTCTTGCAGGCCTGGAAACATCGGCACATAGCAACCAAAACAAAGGCAGCAATAACTGTTGCTGCTTTCCCGCCAATTTAACCCCACCGTCCAAACACACCTGCCCCACCAACATGGCTGTTGTTCTTCTCAAGAAGCCTGAGAGGCCTGGAATCTTTCTGTTGGGCCTAGTTCTTTCTTCTGCTGCCAGCCTACTCTCCAGCTGATTGTCGGCCAGCTGCTTCTTCACTGTCAATCTCCCACACCTTAAGTGTACTATTTTTCATTATCTCTGTAAACCTCCCCACTCCCCACTCCCGAATGGCAACCCCAAGATGGTCCACCGGAGGCTCACCGTTTCAAGGTTGACAGCATTTACATTCATGCATGCTATTTTGTAGATTAATAGGATGTGTAAAGGACTACTATGAATGCAAATTCATATTATATGAGTTGAAAAATATGTATCATGATGCATACCTTGTCACTTATCCAACTGATCTTCCTCATAGGTAGCCATGGTGCAGCCCAGTATTTTGTTTCATAAATGTACTTGCATTGGCTCAGAAAAGAAATCAAAAGAAGTGGCCAAAAGTAAGGCTGTGCATACTTTGAAAATAGTTTTTAAAAGACCTTCTTAAGTTTAAACATAGCTCATCTGCATAGCTCATAGCAACTCGAATTGCTAAAAATTCAGGTCTTTTTTTCAGGCTTTTAAAGCAACATTGAACAAGAAGATGTGGCTGTTTTCAGAATTGCTTTAATGAGTGATCTCATTAAAATAGCCACAACACGTATAGTCTTGAGAGGAATACATATTATCCCCTTATCTTTAAATTAAATTTAGGTTGTAATAATAGCTTGATAAAGTTAAAGTTTAATTTTCTCATCAGGGAACATTTAATACTTATAATTTGGTGAATAGTTTTTTTCCCCAAAAGAATTTAATTAGTGCTGAACACAATCACATTCAAATACTATTTCTCCATACCATTCATCTCAAATAAAATTAATTGCATATTAGTTGGGAAAGAAAAGTTTTCACTATCTTATAATATATTCAATGAATGTATGAAATACATGAGGCTATTCCACAAAAGAACATTACTGTCCTCATTTTTTACCTTAAATTTGCTGTTTGCCTTCCAGAAATGATCTGAAAACTTCTGTCTTTCTTCAAGAATTATGAATCAATAACTGAGCAAAACACTGATATTTTAATCTCATTAGCATAGCGAATGGAAACAAACTGAAACAAGTTAAGCCTGAAGCAATGGGGAAAACTATCTTTAGTTTTTTTTTTTTTACAATAACTAGCATAAACAATCATGGAAGCAAGCACTGATATATCCATTGATAGAGCTAAATCAATAAAAATCCACAGATTAGCAATGACCTATGACATTATAATAATTTCTTCTTTTTTTCAATGATGGTCCTTCTATAGAAAATCATTTAAATAATCAAAATCTCTAGAATGGCATATCTATAATAAAGGAGAATAGCTATACTATTCATTAATGTCAGACACATTCTTCTGCTATGTATCTCTGTCTCTCTCTCTCCCTCCCTTCCTCTCTCCCCCCTCCTCTCTTTATCAGAACTACTATTCTTTGGATCAAGGAAATGAACTAGGTTTATGCATAAGTTTGCTCCATAAAGAAGATATGGTAAAATATGCTATGAAAGTTTACTTATGTTCAGTAAAATGGATATATCCAGCAGGTTTGAGAGATCTGTGAATTGGGGGGAAATCATTCTGTCTAAGCCACAGTTCGACATTTTAAATGGGTTTGCATCCTTAACTCTTTACTATTTTAGGCAATTTCTTGTTATTGATTTTCTGTATGTTAAGAACCTTCTGAAGGGCAAGTTTCATTATGCTGGAGGAATTTCCTTCTAACTTGGATGAAAAAGTTTATGCAAATTTAAGGATTAGCAAATAAAAAAACAACCTTTAATTTCTGGGAAAGCAGCTAAAGGGAAACTAGAATGTTGATACTGGAAAGTTAAAGACTAAGTAAAAGATTAGGTGGACTTGAGAAAATGTTTCCTGTGGAGTGTTCAAGATTTTATAAAATAATATATTAAGTTTTTGAAATTGGCTGCAAGAAATCATCCATGGGAAACCAGATAATAAACTTATGATAAGAAAGGACTTTGAAGTTACCAGAGTGAATATGAGATAACTAAAGATTAGAATTAAAGGAGAAGAGGCCCATTAATACAATGAAGCAATATTAGTTAACTATAAAAAGTTGTTTGGGAACAAGGAACTTAGAAATTTCTTACAAGATTGTCTGATACTATAAAGATGGATTTAGCAGAAAATATAGAAGAACAGATTTTACAGGATAAAACAGAGATTAAGGTTTATTTGAATGAGGATTTAAAAATGGATTTTAAAATAATCCCAAACTTCAAGAATGATATTGAACAAGATTCTGTGGATTTTTTGGGGGAAAAATCAGAATTCCAGACTTTAAGTGTAATATGAAAATGATATCACATTGACTTTACATTTTAAACCAACTGATGGCTTAATATCTAAAAATGACATATAAAAAATAAATTAGAATTATTTGGAAAGTCATCTTATTTTGGATTTATAAAGAGAACATGTTAAATTACTAAAATTGTTCCTGAAAGAAGGCAATGGGAAAATGATAAAAAATAAACTTATGGTATATTGTCTGATAGACTTAAAGAACAAAATGGAAGAAATATAAAATGAGTTTATTAGACCAGGTTAAAATGTACAGTCAGATCCAGAAATATTGGGACATTGACACAATTCTAACATATTTGGCTCTATACACCACCACAATGGAGTTGGAATGAAACAAACACAATGTGCATTAACTGCAGACTGTCAGCTTTAATTTGAGGGTATGTACATCCAACTCAGGTGAACGGTGTAGGACTTACAGCAGTTTGTATATGTGCCTCCCACTTGTTAAGGGACCAAAAGTAATGGGACAATTGGTTTCTCAGCTATTCCATGGCCAGGTGTGTGATATTCCCTCATTACCCCAATTACAATGTGCAGATAAAAGGCCCAGAGTTCATTTCAAGTGTGCTATTTGCATTTGGAATCTGTTGCTGTCAACTCTCAAGATGAGATCCAAAGAGCTGTCACTATCAGTGAAGCAAGCCATCATTAGGCTGAAGAAACAAAACAAACCCATCAGAGAGATAGCAAGAACATTAGGCGTGGCCAAAACAACTGTTTGAAACATTCTCAAAAAGAAGGAATGCACCAGTGAGCTCAGCAACACCAAAAGACCTGGGAGACCATGGAAAACAAGTGTGGTGGATGACCGAAGAATTCTTTCCCTGGTGAAGAAAACACCCTTCACAACAGTTGGCCAGATCAAGAACACTCTCCAGGAGGTAGGTGTATGTGTGTCAAAGTCAACAATCAAGAGAAGACTTCACCAGAGTGAATACAGAGGGTTCACCACAAGATGTAAACCATTGGTGAGCTTCAAAAACAGGAAGGCCAGATTAGAGTTTGCCAAACAACATCTAACAAAGCCTTCACAGTTCTGGAACAAGATCCTATGGACAGATGAGACCAAGATCAACTTGTACCAGAGTGATGGGAAGAGAAGAGTATGGAGAAGGAAAGGAATTGCTCATGATCCTAAGCATACCACCTCATCAGTGAAGCATGGTGGTGGTAGTGTCATGGCGTGGGCATGTATGGCTGCCAATGGAACTGGTTCTCTTGTATTTATTGATGATGTGACTGCTGACAAAAGCAGCAGGATGAATTCTGAAGTGTTTTGGGCAATATTATCTGCTCACATTCAGCCAAATGCTGCAGAACTCATTGGACGGCACTTCACAGTGCAGATGGACAATGACCCAAAGCATACTGCAAAAGCAACCAAAGAGTTTTTGAAGGGACAGAAGTGGAATGTTATGCAATGGCCAAGTCAATCACCTGACCTGAATCCCATTGAGCATGCATTTCACTTGCTGAAGACAAAACTGAAGGGAAAATGCCCCAAGAACAAACAGGAACTGAAGACAGTTGCAGTAGAGGCCTGGCAGAGCATCACCAGGGATGAAACCCAGCATCTGGTGATGTCTATGCGTTCCAGACTTCAGGCTGTGATTGACTGCAAAGGATTTGCAACCAAGTATTAAGAAGGGAAAGTTTGATTTATGATTATTATTCTGTCCCATTACTTTTGGTCCCTTAACAAGTGGGAGGCACATATGCAAACTGCTGTAAGTCCTACACCGTTCACCTGAGTTGGATGTACATACCCTCAAATTAAAGCTGACAGTCTGCAGTTAATGCACATTGTGTTTGTTTCATTCCAACTCCATTGTGGTGGTGTATAGAGCCAAAGATGTTAGAATTGTGTCGATGTCCCAATATTTCTGGACCTGACTGTATGTATAGTAGTTTCTGTTAGAAATTAATGGAATTTCTTTTTGACCAGGACTGAATGACAAGATTTACAGATTTATTATAAATGCAGAAGTATTTCATTTGTTTTATTTTGTAGAAAAAATGATAAGTTTGATTAAGCATGGAATTATCTAAACAAGATAAAAGTATCTATTTCATTATTTCTGATAGCTCTTAATAGACTTTTGTTGATTAGAACTGAATGATCAGCTTTTTACAATTTGATTATTGAAAAGGATGAGATAAGGGAAGAAAACATCTTTTATTTTTTTTATTAAAATACTAAAGAAAGTTACTGAAATCATTTAAAATATTATGAAGGAGGAAAGAGTCATCTTTTATATTTCTTTTTTCTTTTTTCTTTTTTTTTATTGAAAAAGTTTTCAAATACAATTTTTCCCCCTTTTTTTCCCCTCTCCCTCCCCCTCCCTAACCCCCCCTCCCCACCCATCCCCCCCTGTGACTTCTTCATAACAAAAAAAAAACCTAATTCATAACAAATTACTTACTCCCTCCTCTAGATATTGACCTTTACTTACTAAAAATATTATTAATATTATAACATCCCCCTTTATCCATACATATCAAAAAAGAGAAAAGAAAGGAAAAAAAAAAGACATTATACTATGACATTATAGAATAACTTCTCCACTTTAAAACTATACGATAAGTCCTACTTTAACATTTAATCTTCTATATATATTACTATAACATTTCAAAGCGGCCTTCCCCATAAAATCTAGTTTAACATTTATTCCACTCTATCCATTTCCTCCACTCCCCTAAATATAACACTTAAAAATCCCTTTTCTTAGACTAATCAATCTACTAACTAGCTTATTCACCCACTATCATGCAAAATTGCCATACACAACATTTCTTAACATCTTTGATTCACTGCCCACACTACTTAAAAATATATGTCTATATTTTCCATTATATCTAAATAAAAAAAAAAGAAAAGACAATGACTTTAAATTTATAATCCATATAGTATCTTCTTTGAGGTCTTTCCACTGGATTGGTAGAACCAACATCCATAATCGGGTAACATAGCTTACTGGTGCAACAGTTTATTCAGGATCTTCAATCATATCTGCCCCCATCAGTAGTAAATATCTTCTTATATGTATAAAAGTAAAAACAACCACCCGAGTGACATTATAATTATATTCCATATAGTAATAATTGTGGGTTTCATCAGGATTATTAATTCCCATCATCGTAGTGGGTAACAACCCGATCTTCTGCATGCCCCAGCATAATTCTCTTGCCTTGTGATTCAAGATAATATAATATGTTTATCAACACAAAAAGAAATTCCAAAATGGATAATTCAAATCCATCAGTTTAAGGCTCGTTTCACGTCCCCAGATTACGGCCATGCAGAGATCTGCCACAAACCTCAGGATGATATTAACCAATACGTCGCCTCTTCTGTGTTTACACATAATCGTTCATATTTTAAAATCACTGGCTTCACTGTTGCCTGATTTAGAAATTTCTATTTCTATGCCACCTATTTCTCTTTTTCTTTTCTTTTTGTGGGTTTGGTTTCCATCCTGGTTTCCTTTCTACAATTTGTGTATCATCTGGTCGGTTTTTATTCTGCTTTGTAGATTGGTCTTGTTGGTTTTGCTTTTGTATCTCATATTTCTTTTTTATCCCTTGTATATCCCCTAATTGGTTTCCATGTTTATCCTTGCCTTGATAAGTCATCACATTAAGATTAGATGCCTCTTCTCTCAAATTTGTAGATAGTCCAGCTGGGGTATCCAATAAATCCAAAGGCAATTCATCTGGTACAGTCTCTGTAATTCGATATTTTACCTTTATTTCCGGCTCCTTCTGCTTATCCTGTATTATACCTGGAGATGTTAAGTTCATTTTCAACCTATTTTGATAAAATTCTTCCGCTCTTTCAACAGTATTTAGCTGATATCTTTCTCCTTGGTATCTAAATATAATACCAACTGGGGCGTCCCACCTGTAGGAGATATTTCTCTTTTTTAACTCATTCACCAGAAAACCAAATTTCTTCCTTTCCATCAATATCTTAGGTGGGAGTTCCTTGTAAATCCAAATCTTTCTTCCATACAATTGCAAATTAGAATTGAAGGAATTTTGAACGATATTATTCCTAATTTCCTTATCTGTAAAATAAATCACCACATCTCTAGGCAATTGCCTTTGCTTAGCAATCCAGGAGTTGATTCGATAAGCTCTGTCGATCCTACAAAACACTTCGTCAGGTTGAACCTTTAGAATCCCAGCTAGAAATTCAGAAGATATTTTCCTTAAATCATCTCTATTATTTTCCTGCAAACCTCTTAATCTTATCGCATATTCTGTGAAATTATATTGTACCATTAAAATCTCTTTTTCAATCTTCTGTTGCAGATTTTCTGCATTACCATACTTTTGATCAGCATCCATTTTAGGTTTTTCTTCTAAGCTATTATCCTGAGTGTTTGTCAAATCATTTTCAATTTTTTGAATTCTATTGTCCAATTTATCTTGAATTTCTTCCATTTTAGACTCTAGTACATTAATATTTGTGTCCAACTGTATCATAAATCCTGTAAAACCATTAAACACTTTTGAGAATTTTTTCTCCAAAAAATCAAACTTAGATTTCACCAATTCTTTAATTTCCTGCTTAAATTTTTCAAATTGCTGATTCACAATCTCCTCCCTTCTTTCAATCTCCTCTATAAAAAATTCTATTATATTAAAATCAGGTTTCTGAGACTGAAGAATTAAGACTTGTTCCTTTAAGTTGTTGGTGGGGGGATCCCCCCCCTTCTTGTTTATCTGACTTTATGAGTCTCAGTGCCATGTTTCCGCCCAGGCAGGCTTTGTTAAAAAAAAAGCAAGAAAGGGAAAAAAAAAAAGGACTTCTTTCCAATCAACAACAATATCAGGTCTCCAAGGGAAAAAAAAGAGAAAAAGACACAGGAGCGAAGTTTTGTCTACAAATGTAGCCAGTGGTATTTATTCCGCTACATTGTAGTAATAGAAAACGGAAGGACTTTCCCTTTCAGCCTCTCCTCCAGCCAACGCCATTTTAAAAGGCTTTTTTTTTCCTCTTTCTTTTCCTCCTCTCTCTTAAGTAATTTTTTTAAAAAAAAATCAGTAAAATACTTGCGGTTCAATATTACAGGTCCAGCTCACATTTTCTTTGAGTAGTCTGTTAAATTTGCAGGCTTGCTTTTGACGCCTGGCTCTGCATCAGCAGAGGTCTCCCAAAGCCCGGAGCGGCGGCTGGGGATACAGGGCATCTCATCCGCTCCATCCCAAAAGTAAAAAAAAAAACTTTTGGGACTCCGCAGAGAGTTCTACCCACCCCTGCCGGCTCTATCTCCGTTTCCTCATGGAAACGGAGTTTTTTCGAGCCGCCATTCTGTTGTGAAGGCGGCTCTGACAGGCGATGGAAGCTGACGATCCCAAAGGAACGTCTGGCAGCGACAAACAGCAACCCGGAAGTCCTATATTTCTTTTTTCAATGTCCTTGCATTTCTCTTGCTCTTTTTTATACTTAAGTGAGTTTGTATTAGCATTTTATCTTTGGACCTGTAAACTAATAAAGTTATTATATATGTAAAAAGAAAATGTAGCACTTCTTTGATGTGAAATTCTAGAACAGCGGTTCTCAACCTGGGGGTCGCGACCCCTTTGGGGGTCGAACGGCCATTTCACAGGGGTTGCCAAAGCCCTCTCTCCCCCCCCATGCTTTCACTCACCCTCACTCTCTGCTCTGTTGGATCGCCGGCCGTTCGTTTACCCCGCCCACTCCCAATCTATTGCTGCCTCTGATGGCTAGAGGAAAAAAAAACTGCTTAAATTCTTGCCGCGGGGCTTCAAAGGGCCGCCCTAGAGCCAGTGGTGCAGCTGAACTGTTTGTTAAATTGCTGGCTTGCCCCGCCCCTCCGCACCACTATTTATTGCCAATAAATAGTGGTGGGCGAGGGGCAGGCGAGCCAGCAATTTAACAAATGGTTCGGTGTTTTTTTTTTTGTAATTTTATTGGCCCACGGAGCTTCAGCATAGGCTAATTAGCCCTTGCTTAGATCGGCTCCCGACCCCCAGCTGATTTGCTCTCAGCTGTTTTGCTCAGAGCTCTGCTGCTTGCTTGGAAAGAGTGCAGATTTTTTCCTCCCTAGCTATACTGAAAAACGAAAGAGAAAGTAAAGCAGACTGTTGGCTTTGCATGTTGGAAAATTAGGCAGGCAGATTTCTTTTTCCTCACCAAAAAAGGTAGGTGCAAACAACAGGAAATTTAGGGAAAAAGAGGAGATTTTAAAACACAAAAGAAAAAAAGCTCTATTTAATTAGGGAATTGTAATAATTGAGATACTATTAATTGTATATTGTGTTGAAAGCAGAAATGGTTAAATTGTGGTTTGGAGGAATATATGGGGGAAATTATTTGGTTTATTATTATTGGTAAATATAATTAATTGATTTGTAAGAAATTGGATTGCATGGAAATAATTGGAATATTCATGTTCATATTGATTAATATACAAAAAAGGTAGTTATATAACTAATTGATTTATATTAAAATGTTGAATTCATATTAAACAACTGTAATATTACATAATTAACCAATGTGAGGATGGATATAAAAATAGATGACAATGGGAAGGGGTATAATATAGAAGGGAAAAATTGAATTTGATTAAGATTAGAGATGAGGATGAAGGGTAATATTGGTTTTTTTACAAAAATAGATGAGGAATAAATATGGCAAAAAGGAAATATAGAAATTGTAAATTTAATTGAAATGACTAAACACTGTTTAAATTTATGAACCGGCCAAATACTCTGTTCAAAGAAAATACATTGTATGTTTGTATGTGTGTTTCTAATTATTGTTATTTATTCATATTTGTTCTCTTTTATTCTTTAAAGTTTAACAATTCATTCTTTATCTTAATATCTTTATATTTGTTTGGGGTTGGCTTTCTTCCCTTTCATCTTTTTTATTGTACAGCAATCTTTCTCCTCAAACCTACCACCTCTCTCTTTTCTTTCCTTCTTACTTTCTCTTCCTCCCCCTCTTCTTCTCCTCCCTACTTCCTCTTCCTTTCTCCTTCTCCTCCTCTCTTCCTCCCTCTCTTACCCTCACTCCTACTCTAATTTCCCTTCCCTTCCTTCATCCCTCTCTATTGCTGTATCCTTTTCTGCATATGGACTACTCAGAGGGCTGAAAAAGTTATTTCTGACTGGTCCTCGCACTTTTGACCAGTCTTCGAACTTATGACTGTCCTCACATTTTACGTTTTTGCCCTATCTTGTCACCATGGTGAAGAGAAGCAGTTGTGAAATGAGTGACACATTGTTAAGAGTGCTACAATGGGCATAAATGATGACCAGTCATAAGTGCGAAGACCGGTCAAAAGTGCGAGGAACTGTCAGAAATCACTTTTTTCAGCCCTATGGGTAGTCCTTTAGTGCATATGGACTACTCAGAGGGCTGAAAAAGTTATTTTTGATTGGTCCTCACACTTTTGACCAGTCCTCGAACTTACGACTGTCCTCACATTTTACGTTTTTGCCCTATCTTGTCACTATGGTGAAGAGAAGCAGTTGTGAAATGAATGACATGGTTGTTAAGAATGCTGCACGGGCATAAATGTGAGGATGGTCATAAGTGTGAGGACCAGTCAAAAGTGCGAGGACCTGTCAGAAATGACTTTTTTCAGCCTTCTGAGTAGTCCCTATACACATAGCCATGGCCACCCAGTCACATGACCTCCAAGCCACGCCCACAAAATAAGCCACACCCACAGAACCGGTAGTAAAAAAATTTAGAACCCACCCCTGGTTGGGGGTCACCACAACATGAGGAACTGTATTAAAGGGTTGCGGCATTAGGAAGGTTGAGAACCACTGTTCTAGAAGGTTAACATAGATCAAAAAGAAAAGAACAGATGTTACACTGGAATTTTAATTTATGAAGGCTCTGATTTTGAATTGTATGTTTAATGAAACTTAGTGCTAAAGAAAACTTCCTTTTCTCTAAAATTTATCTTTTATTATATTTTATTAAAAAGTTAGAAATACATAAAATTTAATACAACTAAAGAAAACAAAAAAGAAAAATAGAGCTAAGAAAAGAAATAATGAAAAAAAGAAATAAAAAATATAATTAAGAAAAAATAAATATATAAAGAAATTACCTTCCCTTGTTCACAAGTATAGCAATTTTGGTAACTAATCCATCTCTTAAAAGAAAAAAAACAGATTATTTCATCTTCCCATAGATCATGTCTTATCTTTAATCAAATCCTTAAAATCTTGCTATTTCAGTCAGTTGTCCATTTATCAAGTTTAAGAACATATCTATTTTAACCTTGATCAAATAACCAATTTTATATTCCTTCCTTTTATCAATCTTGATCACTAGTTTCTTAAAATAATATCCTAAAACTTAAATTCATATTCATTTTTTTCTTTGTCACTTGTCACAAAATTCTTCAAAGTTTTAATAAGACTCTTTTGTAAATTAAATATAGGAAAATTATGCAGGTCACTTCTGGTTTTTTTATTTACAATGAAAATTTCAATTTTCTATTTTCATTATTAAGACATTATTAAGACAACCGGCTTTTTTTTTTTTTCATGTCCAGTATAGCATTTTTTTCCCATATCAGTATGGTAGCCTGCAGCCTGTGATTTTTAAATACATTTTCAAATAGCGTCAATCAGGTATAACTTGTTCCTCTTTTATAACATATTTTAAATACAATCTATTATTAGCAGACCCTCTTAAAATTAACTTCTGAGTCCATTATTCATATCTTCCAATATGTCGAAAGTTAAAATTTCACTTCATTCTGTATTAGTAAGTCTATTTTAACTGTAATCTTTAGTTTCTTCTGCTTCCCTCTAGTGTCTAACCTTCAAAGTCTCATCACCTTTTAAAGATAATTCAAAACAAAAGAATTTTCCCATAGGAAGTATTCTTAAAAGTGAATTCCAAAATCTTATTTCAAATATATCTGGACCTTACCCTTTTCATAAGTTTCCAAAACCAAAATCAGTCTTTTGCTGATTATTCCAAAATATTTTTTGAGTTCTTAAATTTGTATTTAAAACTTCTTTCACTAAAAATGAAAGAAAATCCACCCACTGCTGTAAAAATTGTTGTTCCAAAGGTTCTTAAGAGCTGAAAAGCAATTAAAAAGCAATTTCTGAAAATGACTAGAAAAGGAAATATATGAAATCCCAGTGACCTTTTTGGAAGTGCTTACTGTTGTTTCAGCAAGTATGGTGAAATATGGTACAGAGTAGGAGGAGGAGCAAACACCCTTCCCCTCAGGAACAAAGAAGCAGGCTTTGTTATGAGAGAAGAGAAACAGGACAGATCTTCCATAACCTTTCACAGAGTATATCTAATATTTACACAGATTTGTTCTTTAATAGATCTGTATCTACATTATAAATGAGGAGCAGTAAAGAAACTACTTTGGACAACTTCTCATGTCATTCTTGGTTCTTTGTGCAAGATGGTTATTCCCTTGTCACCCACAGCTCTTAACCTGGCCAAAAATTGCTGTCTTGTGATCTGTTGCAAGGAGAAATTAAATTATTATTTGTGGGTGATCCCAAGTCCTTTGCTTATCTGTAGACAAATTACAAAGAGGCAGTCTAGTCACTGTCTCTTCATTTTGCCACAATTTTCATTTTCATTTTTAATGGAGCTGGTTTCACAGAGCCATCTTCTGCTTACTATTTCTTCCCCAGAAGTTAGAACAAGTAATCAGTGGAACAACTTGCCTCCAGAAGTGGTGAATACTCCAACACTGGAAGTTTTTAAGAAGATGTTGGATAACTGTTTGTCTGAAATGGTGTAGGGTTTCCTGACTAAGCAGGGGGTTGAAGACCTCCAACTAGAAGACTTCCAACTCTGTTATTCTATTCTGTTCTGTTCTGTTCTGTTCTGTTCTGTTCTGTTCTGTTCTATCTCTTTATGCTGTGTCACTTGCAAGTCATGGAATAAATCATCAACCAATCCATTACCCTCCACCTAAAAACAAACAACCTACTCTCTAATAAACAATTTGGTTTCAGAAAACAATTATCCTGTAATCTACAACTTCTACACTGCAAAAACATATGAACTACAAATTTTGATCAGGACAAAGCAATAGATGCAATTTACATAGACTTCTGTATAGCCTTTGATTCAATGGTACATAACAAACTACTTCTAAAACTAAAATCCTACGGCATCTCCGGACCTCTCCATAATTGGATAACTGTGTTCCTGTCAAACAGACAAGTGGTCAAAATAGGGAGCACCCTATCAAATCCTGCACCTGTTAATAGTGATGTTCCCAAGGTAGCATTCCAGGACCAACACTCTTCATACTATACATAAATGACCTTTGTGATCATATTATAAGTAACTGTGTTCTCTTTGCCAATGATGTTAAACTATTTAACACTACTAACAATGCTGCTACCCTTCAAAAAAAATCTTGACTTTGTGTCGGAATGGTCAAAAAATTAGCAACTCCAAATCTCAACCAACAAATGCTCTGTCTTACACATTGGCAAAAAGAATCAGAACACAAAATACAAGCTAAATGGACATGACCTTCAAGATGACTCTCACTCTGTCAAGAATCTTGGAGTATTCATATCAAATGATCTAAGTGCCAAATCCCACTGTAACAACATAGTTATAGTGGGTGCGCCTAGATACACCCACATTACACCAATTCTCTGCGAGCTGCACTGGCTCTATTGGTCTCTGGGTGCAATTCAAGGTGTTAGTCATTACCTTTAAAGCCCTATATGGCTCAAGGCCAGGCTATCTTTGAGACCGCCTTCTACTACATAGCTCCCAGCGACTGGTAAGATCCCACAGAGTCGGTCTCCTCCGGGTCCCATCAGCTAAACAATGTCAGCTGGCAGGCCCACGGGGAGGGCCTTTTTTGTGGCTGCCCAGGCTCTCTGGAACCAATTACCTTCTGAGGTCCAGACTGCCCTCACCCTATTGGCCTTCTGCAAAGCAGTGAAGACCTGGCTCTTCCAGCAGGTCTGGGGCCATTGATCTCATTATAATGATCTTGTGAGACCCGGCCACGAATTGGAGTGCATGTGTTTTAACGTTTTTAAAGTTTTTAATGTTTTAATGTTTTTAACATTTTTTATGAGATTGTTCGCATTGTTTTATTCTTTGTTGTAAGCCGCCCAGAGTCCCTTGGGAGTTGGGCGGCATAGAAATGCGACTAAATAAATAAATAATAAATAATAAGCATCGCCAAAAAGGCATTAAGGGTTGTAAACCTAATCTTGCATAACTTCTTCTCCAGTAATATTACACTACTAACCAGAGCATACAAAACATTTGCTAGATCAATTCTCAAATACAGCTCATCTGTCTGGAACCTGCACTGCATATCGGATATTAATACAATTGAGCACGTCCAGAAATATTTCACAAGAAGAATCCTCCACTCCTCTGCTCGCAACAAAATACCTTATGCCTCCAGACTTGAAATTCTGGGTTTAGAAAATTTAGAACTACGCAACCTTCGTTATGAAGTAAGCATAGGTCATAAAATCATCTGCTACAATGTCCTACCTGTCAATGACTACTTCAGCTTCAACCATAACAATACACAAGCACACAATAGATACAAACTTAAAGTGAACCACTCCAAACTTGATTGCAGAAAATATGACTTCAGTAACAGAGTTGTTAATGCCTTGAATGCACTACCAGACTCTGTGGTCTCATCCCAAACCCCCCAAAACTTTAAGACTGTCTACTCTTGACCTCACCCCATTCCTAAAAGCTCTGTACGGGGCAAGCATAAGAGCACCAATGTGCCTACCATCCCCGTCCTAATGTTCCCTTTAAGTGTATTCATTTTATGTATTGAATTCATGCTTATACTTATATATATTATCTAATATGTACTCGACTAAATAAATAAATAAAATTTTATTCTATAGAAGTCTTAAAATTCCTAGTTAGATTTAGTCAATTTAATACAACTATGTTTTATGTAACATAAGCATTAAGTTTATTAATGAAACCCAATGAATTTAGCCTGATCACTGCTATAAAGAGATTCTTAATAAATAATCTACATTAGATGGTACAGCAAACTTTCCAAAATATTTTGAATAGGATCCATAAAGAAGAAAACTGAAAGACAAGCCTAGACGAACTTTAATTTCAAATACAGTAATCACTTTTGAGGTGAGAAATGCATTGGACTATTTAACCTGAGCATGCAAAATACTGATGGATTATTATGGAAGTCAACATGTTCTTCATTTGTCAACTTAATCAGCAAAGAGCACAATTTTCAAAGTCAGCATTGAAGGCTGATGTCTCAGATGATGGAATGAAGAGCTGGTATGCAAATTACCTTCTATTACTCAATCATAGTTTATAGAAGATGACAAGTAACACTATTTCTATTCAGCAAGCATTTATCTGAGCTTAATGCAACTATGATTGAAGATAGCACCTAGATAAATGGAAGAGAGTATCTGTAGTTACAGTGAATAATATGCTTTTAACTTATGCATCTATTTGGAAAAAAAATAAGCAAGATAAGATAGATCTTAGCTTCAGGTTCTTATTTTATTTATTTTATTTTATTTATTTCCATTGTCCTAAGTGTCCACAAGTGCCTCCATTAACTGAAAACTTTTTGTTTGTTTCTTTCCTGCCTTTATTAGTTTTACAAATAACTCAAGGTGGTGAATATAACCAACACACCTTCATCCTTGTACATTTCCTGTTAGGTAGGTTGGGCTGAGAAAGAGAGAGTGATTGGTCCAAAGTCACCCAGCTGGTTTACATGCCTAAGGTGGGACTTGAACTCTCGTTCTCCTGCTTTCTAGCTTGGTGCCTTTACCAAAACCAAATTGAACATCAAACTAACTGTAATTTTGCCTTGGGAAGGTATGAAAACAAAGCTATTCATCTTGTGAAGGTGCTTCATGTTACTTTAAGGCTACCATTGACATTTTGATTAACTGGAAGAGGTGTTGTGCATGCTGTGCAAAAAAAGCTTCTTTTGGTTGTTTGATAGGGTGGAGAAAGCCTTGAAGCAATAAGAAGCAAAGCAAAGTTACTTCATTCTTCTGAAGGAAAAGGGCTACATTACTTTAGAAAGTACTGTACTTTCAAAGGAATGCTTCACTCAAAATATACTTGAAACAAGCATTCTTTTAAGTTTACAGTTATAGTGTAAAGATTTAAAGTATTACAAACTGTTGTTCCTGTGCCATTGGAATGAACAATTTCTTTTCGTCTTAATCCTGCTCCTACCCTACCTTGAAAAAAGGCAGCAGCTTTTCAAAAACAATTAAGAACTATCAGGTAGCCAGCAGGCTGCTCATTTAAAAATCTGCAATTAGCTTGCAGATCCTTGGAATTATTTCAAGAGCTAATAATGGTATTCTATGTATCTTGCTACAAGAAACATAGAACAGAAATAGTAATAAACACATTGACTGGCAATTGTAACTAAACAACACACACATTGTATTTTCATTAAAATTTCATAAATAAACAGAAGACTTAAGCAGACATTAGATACTGAAAGGTTTAAGGCAGTGGTGAAATTCAAAAGTTTTACTACTGGTTCTGGGCGTGGCTTGGTGGTCATGGCAGGGGAAGGATATTGCAAAATCTCCATTCCCACTCCACTTGGGACCAGCCAGAGGTGGTATTTGTCGGTTCTTCGAACTACTCAAAATTTCCGCTACTGGTTTTCCGAACTACTCAAAATTTCTGCTACTGGTTCTCCGAACTACTCAAAATTTATGCTACTGGTTCTCCGAACTACTCAAAATTTCCGCTACCAGTTCTCCAGAACCTGTCAGAAGCTGCTGGATTTCACCCCTGGTTTAAGGTAAAACACAGGTTTGTGGAATGTTGTATGCTGGTAAAGGGAAGAGGAGAAGTTTGCTATTGATTGTCACTCTGGGCATGTACATTGCTGAAAATATTTGCCAGATTCTTCCCTACAACAAACTGATACAGATTCTGTGTATTTCACAACTAAAATCATATATCCTATAAAACAGTTCTCCACTGTCATACATTTTGGATCTGAAACAATCTATGTGCCCCAACTGCTTTATATTCCTATTGTCTATTTGTAGTTGTTTTCTCTACAAACGTTTATATATTTTATTTTAAAACACATGTGCAGTACACACATTGCAACTGCATAAAAGCAAGAGTTTGATATTAACAAACTGGGAAATATACAGAACTGGTATTATTTTAAGTATAAAGCATGAGACAATAAATAAAACACTGAGAAACTGAAAAACAATAATAAAGGCATTTTATTTTAAGTACACAGAAACACTTTAATTATGAAGTAGATTTCATTCATCATAGTTATTATTTTAGATACCTGGTGCTTAAAGTCAATTCTCCTTTAGGCCAATCTTCTGTCAATTTATAAAATGAGCCATTGCACAAATAGGTATTAAGCCAATTTCAGTGTGAATAAATGTTACCTGTACCTATCAAGACTAAAGAAAATCTATTTTTTAATCAAGCTATATATTCCATTGCTTGGTATTGCTTGGGAAAGACAGGAAGAAGAGTAAATGAATTTAATAATAAACAGTTTGGTTATGTTTAGTTAATACCATTACAACATTTATTTAACAAAATAATGTCAAAGAAGTTAAAGGAAGAATACTGCAAAAATCATTTTTATCCAAATATCTGAAATCATACAGGCAATGATTTTTTCATATGATACCATATAGAAAAAAGTTGGACTTGCAAGCAGTATAGAAAATATTCATGTGTTTTTGAACTTTAGTGTTAGATAAGACACTTGAAAATATCAGGGATTCTCAAAAAAATAAACAAATAGATCATTGCTTTATATTTAAAGCACGAATAATCAAGATTGAATTGTATTTTAGGCATTGTGTAAAGATATAACTTTCTTGATGTTTATAATGCTCAGAATGGAATTTGTCTATGGAGAGTATCAATCATCCAGGTCATGGTTATCCCAAAGATAACCATGCTTTTCAAAAGACAAACTGGACTTACTTTTTTTTTTCCTTGAAAAAAACTTTCTCATCCAAGAAGCTTCTGTAGTTATGACTGAATGATGGAAATAGATGACTGCAAGAATATAAATTTTTCTATTTCTCGCCATTCAGTCAGAACTGAAGAAGCTTCTTGGAAGAAAAGTAAAATGTTTTCAAGGGAAAAAAAAATAAAGGAAGTCCAGTTGCCTTTTGAAAAGCACTTTTGGCTCCGAAGAGAATAAAAATGTGCAAAAATGACTAGCAGCAAGGTGAATTAACTCAACTATAGTTGCAATGTGTGCATTGTTCAAAGCTCTGAAGGGAATAAATAATCTTGGAGAAAGTCTATCTATGTAATCACCAAGAGTCAATGTTGATTTTATGTGTATGGGTGTATGTTTGTGTGCGCACATATGCACACACACACACCAAAAAAAAAAAAACCAGTATAATTAAACAACTAGAATACATTTCTTTTTAAAAGAATAATATATACTTGTTAATAATATACTGTATAGTGATGGGAATGTTATTTCCATACCTTTCAATTCCTTTATTTTCTGTCCTGTACATTGATATATACTAGTCTGGACATGCTTATCAATGAGCAAATATGCTAAAGTAATAAGTAGGTGCATTTGGCTATCTTATTTTGAGGAACGGAGATGATAATTTTTTACTTGTGTAGAACTTGAGTTGCATAACGTTATAACACTGAACAAAGATATTATAGCCATACTAACTTTGCTCTCCTGTTTTCTGTGTTTACCATGTAATAGCCATGCTGAGACAGATACAAAGCAATTGAAATGTTTGAAAATTGTGGTGAGTGGGGAACATTAAGAACTATAGACGGCCAACTACACAAACTCGACAGGCAGAATATTGGTAATATTATGGATTAATGTTGGTAAACTGTTTTCTAATTGATTGATTGCTTTGTTGTTTGGTTAGGGAATTTAAGTTTAGGAATGCAAAGGAATTTTTTTACAGTGTTTTTATTGTACTTTATTCATTTACACATATGTCTCAAAGTTGAACAGACTAGATTATGTAAAAATGGATGGGGTGGGACTCTTATCTTTGACTGTGGAGATGCCAGAAGAGATCAAGTAAAACTTTTATAAGTCTACTGTGTCCTTTCAAAGGCACATTTAAATATTTTCATTTCTAAAAGCCTTTTCCCCCCTCATGCCTTTATTTTGCTCTAATAACGATAATAAGGAAACTATGTCAAGAAAAGAGATTTTCAGGTATCTATTCTTTGTGACAGTTCCACTAGTTAATATATATTAATATATTGTAGCAAGAATCACAAACATTTATGCAATCATTTTCAAAATAAGAATTTTTCTTTGTGGGGTAGAATTCATGAGATAGGCATTCAGTAAGAGACATACGCATGCATGCACAAATATATATTATAATAACTGACAATGAAACCATTGCTAAAGGCAGAGAAAATGTGAATCAGAGAAGCATAAAATCTAAACTAAAATGATTGTTCTCCCATATATTTATGAACTCTCCACTCTGGCATATTAAAAATTATAATTTCCTGTCAATTTTGTCATGATCATTGCAATCTAAGAACTTTAGTGCTTTGTGCTTTTGGTTTTTAAGTTGTCTTCCCTTAATATAAATATGGAAACTTATGAACAGATATGCAAACATAGGTAACTAGAGAACAACTGTCATTGTTAATCCAGATTGATTGATCTATTCCATAAATGTTTATATCACATTAAACTATTCAAAATGTACCGGTGGATTCTGTTCCACAAGTTTGATGTGATTATATGAACATAACATGATATGTTTTCAAACAAATAGAGTAGTTAAATGATAGTGTTGGTAAAATTCAGCATGTTATATTTGATATCCTGGCAAGATTTGACTTAAAATAATGAGAACTTTCTCTTCTTTTAAAAAGTAAGTAAATATATTAAATGCATGATGAAATTTAGTCCTTGGATCTAATTTGAAAATGAAATATAGTCTTGTTTCTTATTCCCTTGTTTTGTACCTTCTAGCAAATCAATGAATTTATTCACTTTACTTTTGTTTCTTTGAAGATTAAAGACATGTCTTGCTTTGTTCTGAAACTGCCTGGACAGTTGACAGCCTGTTAAACCAAAGCAGCAAGGCCTTAAATATTAACATCTTGATTTCCAAAGCATGACCCAGAAAAAATAATTGTATTTGAAAATGAATGTAGCATTTTTATCCCAGTGTGATATTTTGTCTCCATAGAATAACATTAGGAGAAATATTGATAGTTGTGGCAGGGAGGTGATTCATTTTCAGAAGTACAATAAATTTTACTATAGAAAAGTTTAGAATTGTTTTTTAATTAAAACATTATTCTCTTTATAAATCAAAGTTTGATTCCCCCTCTCCCTTCTGTCTCTCTGTCTCTCTCTCTCTCTTGTCTCTCTCTCTCATCTCTCTCTCTGTCTCTCTCTCTCTCTTAATATCTATCTATCTATCTATCTATCTATCTATCTATCTATCTATCTATCTATCTAGGTGCCTATCTCAGACAAGTTATAGTACAGTGGTTTAGTGCACCCTGTTATTAACACAGCTGCCTGCAATTTCTGCTGGTTCGAATCTCTTCAAGGCTCAAGGTTGACTCAGCCTTGAGGTAGGTGAAATGAGGACCCAGTTTGTGGGGGCAATAAGCTGACTTTGTATAAAAATATACAAAAGAATGAAGGCTATTGCTTAACGCATTGTAAGCCTCCCTGAGTCTCTGGAGAAGGGCGGCATATAAATCAAATTTTAAAAAAAGTGACTCTAATGCTGGATTCTATATCAAAAGTACATCAAACAACTGGAGAAATTTGACCATGAACACTTTTTGCTCCATCCTCAGCATTCATGACTCCAAACTGGAATTATTGGATCATCCAGACTCCACCAGCATTGAGTCCTTCATTATCAGAGTCCAGATGAGATGGATGAGATACATTGTCACAATGGACAAGCACTATATGCCTCAACTACTGCATACTGTAGTCTGAAAAGAGATCTCTGTGTTGACCAAACAAGCACTACAAAAGGTACTGTGAAATAAACTGTATACCACTGACATCCATCCAAGGGAACTAGAAGCTGCAGCTGCTGACAGAACCTGCTGGTGAGTCCTGTGCTATGAAGCTTTCACCAGCTTTGAAGAAAGGCAGTGCCACTAACGTACTAACATCCAACGGATTCCAAAGAAATAAGATTACCAACCTAAGCCAAAATGAAACCCCCACTAAAATCCAAGACAGAGAACAAGAAAACGGCAAAGCCCTCCTCCCATACATAAAAGGCACCACAGACAGAATCAGCAAGATCCTCCACAAACACAACATCAAGACAGCATTCTGCACAAATTGAAAAATATCCACCATCCTAAGAAACCCCAAAGACAAAATTGAGTTAGAAAATCAAGGAGTATATGAAATCCTATGCCCCACCTGCCCCACCACATACCTCAGACAAACCAACAGAAGAATAAGTGCACGCATTGAAGAACACAAGAACTCAGTCACAAAAGAGGAACCAACTTCTTCCCTGGTCCAACACCTTAAAGCCACAGGACATGATATTGACTTTAAAAAGACCAGAACTATCGCCAAAACTGAACACTTTAACAACAGAATAATCAGAGAAGCCATCGAGATAGAAAAACGCCCACACAGCATGAATAAACAAGATGATACCTCCCGCCTACCAGCCATTTGGAAACCCGCCCTCATTGACAAATGAGTCCTTAACACAAAGAATGACACCAGACCCACACTCACGAAAACCACACAGGATGTTACCACCACACATCCACACAAAAAAGCAAACCCACACCGATGAGGCACGACCACAAACCAGAAGCCAGACCACAGCTGCATCATTAGCCACTTTAAACCCCTCCAATCCATACATGAAGCAAACTGACACCCACCATGAAGATGTGGCATGACCACGAACGCAAAGCCAAACAACAGCAATGCAGCTCACCAGCACAAATCCCCCTGCAACTCAGACTAACCCGAGCACAACCAAGCCCCCACCTAAACAGAACACACCCCCATCCAATCAGAGCACAGCCAAACCCCCAACCAATCACAACACACCTCCACCCAATCAGAACACAGCCAAGCTCCCACCCAATCAGTTCACACCCCACTGGCAGTTAAAAGGAAGAAACAGCTACGATCACACATTGCTCCTAGAAGCACGAAGCCGAAAACACCAACCTGAGGATGACGAATGAGACTTCGTCGAAACATCGCCAAGACACTGCCAATTTTACGTGGGAGAAATTCCGAATAACCAAAGATCTATCTATCTATCTATCTATCTATCTATCTATCTATCTATCTATCTATCTATACAAATTGATTTAATTAAAACTGTAACTGGGAAACCTCAATTATAAACAATATAATTTTTGAATATACAGCATATATAATTAATACACATAAACACACATTCTTTTTATATGTTTGGCTTATATATAAACCTCATGTCCAATGCACCAATAAAGAAGTAAGTAGCGAGCACTGTCATTATTTTTGTGATGCTTTCCAGTCCAAAAGAAACTATGCAGCCAATGCTTATATGGCATATCATTTATTTTAGTAAAGATATGAGTTTCATGTAACAGAAATCCTATTTGTTAAATATTTGCATATTGGTTCTTTCTTTAGATTTAAAAGCCCATAATATATTGTTGCTGAAGTATACATATTAGTGATGCTAATCTGATCACTAACCTGATGAAATCCTTCTGCTACAAAACATTAGAATATTGCAACCTAAGATCTCCTTTGAATTAGCTATTTAGTGTTCATTGGCATACCAATTCAACTTCAGAACTTTCTTCTGAGTTCAGCGTCTTTTGTAAAATGTCTCTTGCTTTTCTGTTTGTGTACATTTTCAGTGTATTTACAGAAATGTTGAAATGTTGAAATGAGATGTTCATGTGTCTTCTATCAGCTCTCTGAAACTATTAAGCTTCTTTCTACAAAACTTTTTAAAATCTTTCTTGGCTTTGGCTTCTCTTCTTGACGATTTCCGTGATTTGTTCTGATACCCAGTTTGCTTTTTTCTCCTTCTCTTCCCCCATTTTTGTCATTGTCTTTTCACATTCATTCTTAACACCTACTTTCATTCCCTAATTCCTCTGGTTTTCCAACAATTAGTGTCGGACTTCAGAATGATTCCTGATGTTATCCTTCAAAATGGTAGGTATATGTTCATGATTGTATTGTGGAAACTGACTGGCTTTCTTTTTTCTTTTTTAGGTTATTTGGAGCTTGCACATGAACAGTTTGTGATCTATTCCAAAATCAGCATTTGGCCCTGTCCTTGATGCTATATCTTTGAGATCTTCCACCATATTCTAACAATATAGTTAATCTGATTTCTATATGCATCATCTGGGGATGTCTATGTATAATAGAAGCATTATTTTGGTTCTTTGAAGTTAGTATTAGCTATGAAGAAATACAGCAATTGTTTAGTCAATTTCTTGATTCATTTCAGTTTCCTAAAACATAGAATACAACTACCTTTTCCTCTTTTATGTTTCCAATTTTGGCATACTAGTTTCCAATCATAGCACACATATTTCTTGCATGTCCTATGAATTTTGAATTGAATTGGATGAATAGATGAATAGAATAGATGAATAGAAGTCATCAACCTCTTCTTCTGCACCAGTGGTTGAAGCATAACCTTGAATGATTGTCCTATTAAAATATTGTCCAGAAGTCTAATCAATATTATTTCATTATTAGTGGCAATGCAGCCTAGTACTATTCTTGCTAATTATAGAGACTGTACCATTTTGTTTTTGTTTTTCATGTCCTGAGTAATAAACGGTGTGATCTTGTCAATGAAAGAGTCCTGTTCCAGTCCATATAAATTCACTAATGCCTAAAATGTCAAATTATTATTGCTTCATTTCATTTTTCTCTATGCTGAGATTTCCTGGGTTCATGCTTCTTACGTTCTACATTCCTATTGTAATTCTATTTTTGCAGCATCAGATTTTCTTTTCTTGTATGGTGACATAAGCAACCACATGTTCCAAAGACCTTCATCTATCCATGTCATAGACTCCAAATGATCTTCAACTGATTTTCAGCAGCATATTGAGTACAATGCGAATGGAAAGACCTATAATCTGGCACTATATTATCAATCATTTTTATGAAACCATGTGGTTTTCTTTATAAACACAGAAGTGGCTTACCATTGCCTTATCCTGTTCATTATGAATTGATACCTTTGTCATTGTCAGTGATTCCTATGTTGTTGTTGTCTTGCCTGCTTTAGCAGGACAGCTGGGACAGCTGAGATGATCTTCACACTTGGGTAACACTACTGGGAATATAAAGATCCCCATTATTGTCATGATGATGCAGTACAGCAGGTCTTGGGAGAAGATGCTTAACATCATGGATGAAAACATGATCCATGTTAAAATGTAGATGTTCATTGAAGTTGCTTTCATATAGCCATAAAACACTGGCCATAGGAATGTTTTTCCAGTTTATGTATCTATTTTACAGTGAGTACCAAATCACTACATCAAATATTGTGAGAAATATCAGGATATTATAAAAACAACCCTAAGTGAATTGAGATATTCAAGATCACTGTGCATAGTACATTTTTTTCCTGAATTGAAAATAGATGCAATTTGAAATTAGATGTTTAGTTACCACTTATATATGGTATCAGAAATTCAAAACCAGATGTCGACATGTCCTGCTGATAAAATTGAGGTAAATCATGCTTACAGTAACAAGTCTAATTTAGTTCTGTCCATAATAAGTCCATTTAATGCTTTCTCATATAACCATAATGGATTTTATCGTATTAGAGTAGACAGGCTTCATTACCACATGACTGAACTATCATTCCTATCAAAGAGAGCTTATCCCATTAACCCACATGATAGTTGATTATGACTCAGCTGTACTTCTATTATCTTTGCAGCAGAAATTAAAAGTATCGATAAAATAAACTATCGTTAAGATAATTGTATGTAAAAGAAATTTCAGTTAGGTCTAGTTTTGAGGTGAGTGTCTCTTGCAATATTTTTTAAAACACGTATTTATTATATTTATTGTATATTTGGAGTGTATCTTGAAATCATCTGATTTCTTCCTTGTTGTATAGATAAAGTCCTTCTAAAGTAGACAAACAAGAATAAAGTACATTTAGCATGCACTTTTGTTGGAATTTCTACCATTGTTCTGTATCTAACATTTTTATGTTTTGAACAGAAGAGCAAATGGCAAAAGGAGGAAAACTAGTTTTCATATCTTGTCTCAATGTCTTGTTCTCACGTGAACTTTCTTCCTAATGTTAAATGGGACTGTGTATGTAAGCAGGGAAGTTTCCTGTCTTTCTCATTCTTTCTCTCCATGATTTCCTCTCTTCAAAATGTAGTTTATGGACAACTAGGGCTTTTCTACCCTTATCTACTTTTTAATAAATACTAAAATATTACTCATATATATTAGCATCCTCTGAAAGCTTTTGCATCAAAGCTTTTTTAATGTGATATTCCAAAATGTTATTACTCAATATTATTTTAGTACTCTGTTTATATGAAGAATACATAAGAGATCCTGTTGAAATTATAGTTCCAGCAAATTTACTCAGAATTATACCTCATACTTTCAAATTTGTTAACTGGTCTGGTAGTTGATGCAGTCCAACAGCATCTAGTGGAAAACAAGCTGTTTCCACCTGAGCCGAAAGGAAACTGCCCAAACAGCAGGGGAGACCAACTCCTAACTGACAAGATGATTCTGGAAAACTGCAAGAGAAGGAAGACCTTCTCTTGAATGTAACTTGGATTGATTATAGGAAGGCATTCAATTCCCTGCCACATGATTTTATAATAAACTGGCTAGAGTAGAGTAGAGTAGAGTAGTAGAACAGAACAGAACAGAACAGAACAGAGAACAACACAGAACAGAACAGAACAGAATACTTTATTTGGCCAGGTGTGATTAGACACACAAGGAATTTGTTTCCAGGGCAAAGTTGTTAGTGTACATTCAAAGCAACAGAGTAATAATAATCAAAATAATACCAAAAAGAGGGGGTAGCAGAGAAGATGATAGGGATAATAATAGTTCTATAAAGCAGGAGATACAAAACTCTTTTTAAATGTATAAGTAATACAGTCTCATTCATGTGATGGTTAGGTAAATAGAGTCAGGAGGAAATTCAGAAAGAAGCATCAATTATATGCATTTTTGGCAGCAAAATTCTCTAAAACAAAATCATCCTGAATTGTCTTTCAGTTTTTGAGTATTTAGTTTTCTGTGATTCTTGCTCTTTAGTTAAATAGAAAGCATACTACATGCTGAATCTTTAAGGGATGGAGTGAATAGTTGTAATAGTAATTGAGCATAAGTTTAATGTATTGCAAATGTTTCTTGCACAATATGACTTTAAAAGGTGGAGCCAGGTTAGCTGTTCTAATGTTAATGATTGTCATAGAATGTGATTAGATTGTGGTTCTGTATGTATTATTAGGATTAATAATAATTTGTCTGGTGAACTTTGGTGATAGGAAATGATACATACTAGCACAAATGAAGGCAGACAACTATATTATATAATTAAAAGGCAGGATGTGGTAGCTCAGAGGCTAAGACGCTGAGCTTGTCAATTGAAAGGTTGGCAGTTCAGCAGTTCGAATACCTAGTGCCACGTAACGGGGTGAGCTCCCGTTACTTGTCCCAGCTTCTACCAACCTAGCAGTTCGAAAGCACATAAAAAATGCAAGTAGAAAAATAAGGACCACCTTTGGTGGGAAGGTAACTCTAACCCTAACCCTAACCACATGACCACAGAGATGTCTTTGGACAGTGCTGGCTCTTTGGCTTTGAAACGGAGATGATCACCTAGAATTGGGAATGACTAGCATGTATGTGCGAGGGAAACCTTTATCTTTTATTTATCTCTATCCTGTTTCAACATCTTTGTGAGAAAGAAGCAGTCATTAATTCCGATGGTACCTTACAAATTATTGATAAAAGTTATAAATGCACATTATTTTCTTTCTCTAGTAGCATTGTTGTATATCATTTTATTTGTCTAGACATGGATGTGTCTTTATTTATTTGTATGATTTTTATTTGCATTTATTTGTATGTTTTTTCAACTCAAGTCTATGTCATTAAAATACACATCAAATTGAAGACACTATAAAAACCAATAATAAGCAGATATTTAGTTGTGTGTTTTGCGTTTGTATGTATGTTTTCAAATTTATACTGGTTTGAGAAACTGATTAAGGTGGTTTTTATGATGCCAATACATTGGCAGATAAAGTATAAATATGCTGTATATTACTTTTCAGTGCAGAATTTTTTATATAATTCCCATTTGTATAGTATTCCCAGACTTGATCTCACAAGATAAAAAAGCATGAGAACATCAATTCAGTCTATCATATTCTATTTGTTATTTAAGATCATGTATATTGTGTGTGTCTCTGTGTGTGTGTGTTTACTTAATGCTTATTATTTGTTACAACTTTGTTAGAATGCTCCTAAAATAAATGCACACATATAGTATTATATTTTTATTTTAAATAAACATAACATTTCAGACAGTAGTCATGCATCCACTTTCTGTTTAGCATGCTTTCTTAATTCAAACACGTATTTTCCTATATATATGTTACTATCACGACATTTTTTTAAAAAAATAATAATACAGCATCTTTCAGGAAGTGTTGACTGTTGCAGGAAAGCTGGCGGGAGAGTCACAAGGCCGCCTCAGAAACAACTTTTCCATTTTGGATCTGAATTGCTACATATATTTAATTTATATGGTATCATATGAAAATGGCTTATAGACATAAAACCAGAAGCTGCTCTTATCGCATGGAAATCAGAAGTGGGTTTTAACAGGTTCTGACCAGTTCTGGAGAACCAGTAGCAGAAATTTTGAGTAGTTCAGAGAACTGGTAAATACCATTTCTGACTGGCCCCGCCCCCATCTATTCTCTGTCTCCTGAGTCCTAGCTGATCGGGAGGAAATGGGGATTTTGCAGTAACCTTCCCTGGACTGGAGAAAGAATGGAGATTTTACAGTATCCTTCCCCTGCCACACCCACCAAACCACGCCCAAAGAACCAGTCGTAAAAAAAATTGAATCCCACCACTGATGCAAATGTTCAAACTGCAAAAAATAAAAGCATTGTATATAAGAAAATAACAGTTCTTCATTTGTTTTAAATTGCCTTGTTTTTAAAAATGTCATGGGTATTTGAAATTGGCTGGTCCTAGAAAGCTAATGGAGCAAAAAATACAAATTTCATTGACAGCAGAGTTTGAGAACAAAACCATACTTAAATTTTCCAACCATTATTGTAACTAAATCTAAGATGATTATGTAGTCTTTTCATATGCTTATTTTTAAATAAACATGTTTGTTCAGGTTGGCACTTTTAGTAAAGCAGTATCTTAACATGCTTGAGAGAATCGTAGAACAAAAAATAAAAAATAAAAACTGAGCAGAGGCACAGGAGCTTTAAATTAAAAAACTTGGCTTTAATTCTATAGGTGAAGTAAATTATCTTTACTTGAAGGGTTTCTGAATGTCCTGTAATTCATTATTCAAAATCCTTTCCCAGAAATCAGCAACCTCTCTTGTTTTCTGCAGATCATTTACAGGTCAGTGGAAGTTATAACTGGAAACTCTTTTCAGGAGACTATTTCAGATAAAAAAATTGGGGAGCCAGGATTGTTAGAATAACAATACCTTCTATATCCTTACAATGACATTTTAAAGCATCACAACCATAAAAAGAAGAAAACTGGAATTTTGTACAGTATTGCTGTAATCGATGTAATTTAAGAACCTGGTCTTCAGTGGTTCCAAATTACATCAGATATCTAATTATTTTAATATGAATCTTATTATAATTTTTAATAGAGAATAAAAACCAACAAGAACTACCATTTAGAATGAAAAAGAAAAATGAAAGAAAGAATAAAAGCAAAGACAAAGTTGTAGAAATCAAAAAGAAAGATTTATAAAGTGGTGACATCCAACTTTCTTTTACAGCAGCTATATATAAATATAAAATCACCTCTTTACCTATGGGTACAGCATTATTTACATTTTATTTATAATCTATTTTTTTAATAATTTTCAAAACCAAATATCATAAAAATATCAATTTTCCAAAGAGTTAATAAGAGTTTTGCAATCATCAGTAAATAGATAGTGTCCTATAATTAATATAAAGCAGTCAAGTTGGCTGTCTCAGCAAGTTCCACCATTTTCACCATCCATCCATCCATTATAAGTAAACCTATACCTGCCTCCCGACAAGTTCTACCAATGTTCCCCCATAGCCAACATAGACCTGTCATCATTAAAACAGGAATAAAGATACCTATTATTAGATCTATACCTCGACCAAGGTGGAACTTGAAGAAGGCTAACTGAGAAAAGTACATGATGGATCTTGAGAACACAATAGGATGTATTCCAGCAATTAGTAACAGCTACTATCGCTTTGTTGGAGCAGTTATGTCATCGGCTAAAAAATACATTCCACGTGGCTTCCGCAAGGAATATATCCCAGGATGGAATGAAACTTGTGAAAACCTGTACCAAAAATTAATGATGATGCTGAGATAGCTGATGAACTTTTTCATAATCTTGACCTGGCGCGCAGGCAAAATTGGGAGCACACTACGTCTGGATTAGATTTTAAACACTCAAGCAGAAAGGCATGGAGCCTACTGAGAAAACTGGGAGGAGACTAACCAGCTCAACGTAAACAACGAGAGGTTACTCCAGATCAAGTAGCAACTCGCATTGTCAACTTAACTAGAGTACCCCATGATAAGAAACATACTAAACTAGTGAAAAGAGAACTAAAGCATCTAAAAACTCTGGGATTGCCTTACCAGGAATACGCTCGACCCTTCCAAGCAGCTGAAATAGACACTGCCCTGAAGAATGTCAAAGCTGAAAAATCTCCTGGTTTTGATGGAGTAATGCCAGAATTTATCATCCATTCTGGACCTTGCACAAGAGAATGGCTGGCAAAATTCTATACAGATATCCTAACTTCCAGTAGGCTCCCTCCAGAATTTAAAAGAACCAAGGTAATCGGTATATTAAAACCCGGAAAAGAACGCAATAAGCCAGGAAACTATCGCCCCATTGCTCTGTTAAGTGTCTGTTATAAACTACTTGAAAGATTGATACTTAACAGAATCAGACAGAAAATTAACAAACAAATACCGATTGAACAGGCTGGGTTTAGAACTTATCGGAGCTGTGTTGATCAGGTATTTAGTCTTACAAGCCATATTGAAAGCAGCTATCAGAATAATTTGAAAACATCTGTTGTATTTGTGGATCTCACAGCAGCATATGACACAGTATGGAGGGAGGGCCTATTAAAGAAATTCCTCCACGCTGTCCCCTGTAGGACTATGGGCCGCCTAATAAATAACATGCTTTCAGCAAGGACCTTTCAAGTCATCATGGGTGACAAAATCAGTAAGCAAAGACACCTGAATAACGGACTCCCTCAGGGCTCCGTGCTGGCTCCATCTCTATTTAATCTATACATTTCTGATATACCACCCACGATATCAAAAAAGTTCTCTTATGTTGATGACCTGGCATTAGCATATAGCCACAAGGACATTGAAGCTACAGAAAGCGCACTTACAGCCGACCTTACAGCCGACCTTACAACTCTGAGCGCATATTTCCACCAATGGAGATTAATCCCAAGTGTAAATAAAACAGTTACATCATGTTTTCACCTCAACAACAAATTGGCAAAAAGAGAACTCAATGTATACCTAAATAACAAACTGCTCCCATACGAGGCAACACCAAAATACCTGGGGGTCACCTTAGACAGGACCCTGTCCTTTAAGAAACATATCCAGAATATGGCTGCCAAGGTTAACAGCAGAAATAACATCCTACAAAAACTATGCGGAACAATTTGGGGAGCTTCAGCCCCAACTCTCTGATGTGCAGCCCTCGGGCTTTGCTGCTCTGCAGCGGAATACTGTGCACCTGTATGGATAAACAGCTCACATACAGGACTTATTGATGTTCAACTTAACCATACGATGAGGCTAATTACTGGGTGCATAAAATCTACACCTAGTTACTGGTTACCAGTTCTTAGTCACATACTCCCCCCACACTTACGACGACAAGAAGCTCTCATTCGGGAGTATAGTAAGATCCTGTTAAATTCCTCTCTACCCATACATGGATACATTCCTGATCTCTTAAGATGCCGATTAAAGTCAAGAAATCCACCAATCTTGACAGCATGTAAGTTGATGGCCGATCATCAGAGCACCACACAAAAGTGGATGGAGGCGTGGAATAGCTGTTCCTCCCAAGATGTCTCTGAGCATATCAGTCCTAGTAGTATACCTCCAGGATTTAGCCTACCCTGACACATATGGGTGACATATAATAGAATTAGAACAACTCATGGGGTGTGTGCTGACTCCCTGTATAAATGGGGAAAGACACCTTCAGCACAATGTGATTGTGGGGGCAGACTATCCAGCATATAGTGAGGGAATGCCCTAACAGAAGGTATCCAGGAGATTCTAGGGACTTCCTCTGCATAACAATGGCAGCTACTGACTGGATCTCCAAACTCGACATTAAACTTTGAAATGTTATTTCTGTTTTCCTTTTAGGTTTTCTTACTGCTTTTTTATTGTTTTAATTGTTTTTAACCTGTAAAAATGAAGTGTTTTAATACTGTGTGTGACCAATCATACGCTAAATAAATAAATGAGTCCACTTTTTTTTTCTGGCTTTCCTACATGGCTATAAAGCATAGTAAAATATCCTTCTTTTTGGTTACATTTTCAGTATAAGTTTATTAAGTATTAATTTTGAACACTGAAATATTGTCAACCATAACAGAACTGAAGAAGGTTCTTGGATGAAAAGTGAAACATCATGAAAGAAAAACAATTGTCCAGTTGCCTTTTGAAAAAGCACCTTTGGAACAAACCTTACATTTCTTTGCAATAAAAGCAAGCATAGTTTCTTATTGGATCTATCCATTTTTCAGTAGCCACCTGAATATCATATTGTTATTAAAAGTTTTTACACTGTTTTGTATATTGTTTTCTATAGACTTACTGGACAAAACTAAAAACCTGTTCTTTAAAATCCATGAATTGTAATCCAGATATCCAGGTAACTAACAAATCTAACCTTTCTAAGCAGATGTATAAAGTTAAAGAGACTAATTGATCATGTCAGTACAAAGGTGTTGTTCATTCTGCAAAGGCCAAGTTAATTCATATTGATGTGATTCAAATTAACCTTAATCAGCTACTAGGCTGACTGTGATTTCATTACTGGATGTGTTGTACTTAGACATCTCCTCCCTTTAAAACAGACGTATTTAATCTTTGCTTAAAAAATAATAATAAAAACCCATTTACACATCAAATCTTATTAATGTAATTGGCTTTAAGGTTGACTTTTTTTGTGTGTTGTCACTTTTGGATTCCGTTAATTCTGAAAAGGTCACATAATTCAGTCTGATGTGATATAAATTAACATCAAACGTTTCCATCTTTAAAATGATAGGTCACTGCTTTAAAAAATACATTATTGTGATGAACATAGCATATATTTTGTTTCTAAACAACTGAGAAGGTTTATAACATAGACTTTTGATTAGGCTAATAGCTATATACATTTGTGTGTGGGGGGGTGATATTTCCTTCTGCACACATTATTTTCCTCTGGTTTTGTCTTAGAATATTATTGGGTACCTGGAAGTGAGGTAGAGTTGATGCAGTGGTTCTATTGACTGTTTTGATGAATGAGCTTATAGGATATTAGTTTTATGTATTTTATTTATATGTTTATGCTTTTATATTTTTTTTGTTTTTGAATTGTAGGGATTTTTTTCTGCTTATTTTTAAATTTGTATTAAAATGTGGAGTGCATTCAGACCACTTTCATTTTTTCCAATTTTGTTATGCTGCATCCTGATTCTGCAGTTGTTTAAATACATTTTTTTTTCTTATTAATCTACATTCAATACCCCATAACGACAAAGCGAAAACAGAATCATGGAAATGTCTATAAATTTATTTAAAAAACCCTGAAATATCACATTGACATAAATATTCAGACTCTTTGCAACAACACTTGAAATTTAGCTCAAGTTCTGCCTCCCCCATCCCATTTCTCTTTATAGCTGCTGAATCAAGGTATGTTTCTATACCTTGATTATAGAAATCATACAGCCAAGATAACACAAGAGTGGCTTAGGAACTACTTTGTGAATATCCTAGAGTGGCCCAGCTAGAGCACTGACTTGAACCCTATTGAACATCTCTTGAGGGACCTGAAAATGGCTGTCCACTGATAGTCACCATCCAACCTGACTGAGTTTGAGAGGATTTGCAACAAAGAATGGCAGAAAACTGCCTAATCCAGGTATGCAACGCTTGTCGCATCATACCCCAAAAAGACTCGATGCCTTAATTGCTGCTAAAGGTGCTTCAACAAAGTACTGAGTGAGTAAGCATTGGGAATGCTTATCCCAAGTAAAAGGGTTCTGAATACTTTTGGAATTTACTGTATGTATGAAATGGGTGGCTATATAAAATTTAATATTATATATTACCTAATATAAAATCTTAAATTTTGAAGCAATAATGATTTTTATTATTTGATTTGTTCACAATTAGTCTGAACACATAATCATGTAACTGTTGACATAAAAGACGTCCCCTAGGCCACTGAACCTAATTTTCTATATCCTGCACATTCCGTATTATTTATTACACAATAATTTGTATATTGCCCAATTGCAGAGGCTTTCAGCAATTTATGGTAACTATTATCCAAATCAGGGGTGGGTTCTACTTACCTTTACTACCGGTTTACATAGTGCCCACACACACTATGTTCTCATTTTGGTCGTGTGCATGTGTGTTCTTCTGTGCATGCACAGAAGCTTCTTCGCATGCCCAGATCAATTTTGATGACATCCGGGTCAGTCGGCGGAGCCTCCCGCCGGTTTTACTACCGGTTCTTGCAAACCGGTCCAAACCGGGGCAACCCACCACTGATCCAAATCCCTTGCCTGATTATATAAAACATTGTAATTCATCATTATTACATTTATAACATCAAAAAGCCAGCAACAGCATGCAACCTTAAAGTAACTCCAATAAATGGGTCTTCCTCATCTGCTATTCACTATTCTAATGATAATCTATCTGGATACATTCCAGTCGGGCTTCAGGTCATGATACAGCATGGAAATGGCATTGGTTGTGTTGGTTGATGATCTCTGGAGGCCTCAGGACAGAGGTTGCTCCTCTATCCTGATCCTATTAGATCTCTCAGTGGCTTTTGATACCATCGACCATGGTATCTTACTGCACCGGCTGGAGGGGTTAGGAATAGGGGGCACCGTGCTTCGGTGGTTCTCCTCCTTCCTCTCTGTTCGCAGTTTGTGTTGGCAGGGGGGCAGAGGTCAACCTCGAAGCACCTTATTTGTGGGGTGCCGCAAGGGTCAGTCCTCTCACCCCTTCTGTTCAACATTTATGTAAAACCGCTAGGCGAGATCATCCGTGGTTTCGGGGTGAGTGTTCATCAGTATGCTGATGACACACACAGCTATATATCTCCACCCCAGACCACCCAATGATGCCCTTGCTGTGATGTCCCGTTGCCTGGAGGCTGTGCAGATCTGGATGGGGAGAAACAAGCTCAGACTCAACCCCTCCAAGACCGAGTGGCTGTGGCTTCCGGTGTCCCGGTATAGTCAGCTGGTACCATCACTGACAATTGGGGATGAGATCTTGCTCCCCACAGAGAGGGCCCACAATTTGGGTGTCCTCCTGGATTCATGGGTATCTTTAGAAGATCATTTGACGGCCGTGGCCAGGGGTGCCTTTTATCAGGTTCGCCTGATCCACCAGTTGCATCCCTTTCTGGATCGGGACGCCTTGCGCACGGTCACTCATGCCCTAGTCACCTCCCGTATGGACTACTGTAATGCTCTCTACATGGGGATCCCCTTGAAAAGAACCCAGAGGCTCCAACTGGTCCAGAATGTAGCCGCATGGGTGATTATGGGCACAACTCGTTGCGCCCATGTAACACCTCTCCTACATGAGCTGCCGGGTGTGGTCTTCCGGGTGTGATTCAAGGTGTTAGTTATCACCTTTAAAGCGCTCCATGGTTTAGGACCTGGGTACCTATGAGACCATCTTTTGCCACCAGTAGCCTCCCACCGACCAGTTTGTTCTCACAGGAAGGGACTACTCAGGGTACCATCAGTCAAATTATGCCGACTGGCGACTCCCAGGGGGAGGGCCTTCTCTGTGAGGGCTCCAACCCTTTGGAATGAACTGCACCCTGAGATACGAAATATCCCTGATCTCCGTGCTTTCCGCCGTGCCCTCAAAACCCTGATGTTCCAACAGGCGGGGCTAAACATATGAACATGTGAATGTTTTTTAAAATGTTATCTAATTTTAGGTTTTATTTAATTGGGCCAAACTATGTGATAATAATAATTTTAATTAGCAATTTTATGATGTTTGTGTATTTATATTTTTCTTGACTGTACACCGCCTTGAGTCCTACGGGAGAAAGGCAGTATAGAAATATAATAAATAAATAAATAAATAAATAAATAAATAAATAAATAAAGAAAGAAAGAAAGAAAGAAAGAAAGAAAGAAAGAAAGAAAGAAAGAAAATGAGTTCACATTCCATCAGTCACTGCTCCCAAAGTTGAGATTGTTACTATTAGGAAGATATCCTAACATTTTAAATTTGAAATATAATTTTAAATTGCAGGATATTTTCCACCTGTAATTTAACCATTATTCCTTCTGGAATATAAAGGATGAGAGTCAAGCTATGTGACACCTGTTCAAGTATTTAATTGATGATTACACTCCAGGTATGTTTTTCAATCTATAGTTATAGATCCACATAATAGAGACATCCAGACTACATTTAATTAGTCTGCTAATCAGAATTCATGAAATACTTCAGCAAATGCTTCTATCAACCTCAAACTGCCTTCCTGTTCTTCAAATCAGCTCTTCACAATTGCTCAGTGGAATGTATGTATAGCCTCTTGTCAGAGAATTCTGAGTCAAAATAAAAGTCAAGTGGCTCTCTCCTTTTCTTTGTTGCATGTTGTACTTTATCTACTTCTAATTGAATAGTTGGTATGGTGCTTTTATTTTAGTTTAAATGTTAATGAGATGTTTTTGCATTCAACTTCCTTAACTAAATTTATTTTGAGCTTTAGCTTACCTGATATTAGGTGTAATATTATCTGACTTCTTCTATCCTCCATATCCTCCATTCTATTTAATTTCCAGGTTTCAAGAAACATTTTTAAGGCCACATTGGTTTGCACTGATGATGTTAACCTAGTTTTGGTAATGAAATGTCTGCTAGAAAACAAGCAAGTTCAGAGAGCACCAAGGACCCCTCAAAAATATGAGAAATTCACATATTACCCAAGGATTATAACTTTATAAATCTCCAAAGATTTATAACTTCTACATGTGACCAAACGTTCCCCCAATCTTAGTGAAAAGAAAAGTAATTTTGGGGATGTAGTTTGAAACTGAACTAAGTGGAATTACTATAACTTTTAACTATAACTTTTATTATAGTTGTAACTATTACTATAACTAAAAGTATAACTTATATTGGGTTTCTCCAGGCTCAAGAACGTCTGTACTGAAATGTAAGTCATGAGTACTGTATATGTCTCACTATGCATTCCAGCAAAATATCACTAATGCAGTGGTTGTCTCCTTGTGTTTATATGTTGCATTGCTATATTTATAATCTAAGTTGAATTTTAATTGACAATTTGATGCTTATTGGAAACTGCCCATTAAACGATGTTTGTCACTCATAGCAAAAATCCCGTAGCATTTCAGATCTATGCTTAAGGGCAGGTTTTCCTAACTACAGAGAATCCAAAGAAAGTATATACAAAGAGTTTAAATGACTAGTGTTCAGAAATGTAAATATTTCATTCTTCTATGTTCCTAGACTGATTTCAAATGTAGCTAAGTTACACATTTATAACAACAACAACAGCAATCCCAGAAAATAAGGAGCCACTATTACATTGTTTTCAGTAAAACTACATACATATATACATTTTATTAAAGAGACATTTGTTTAATTGATCAATTACCATATACATAAATGTGGGCCATAATTTTTAATGGATACAAAAAGCACACTAATGTTTACAGTTACCATATTGCCTATTTTTCATAATAACAATGTTTACTCTTTCTCATAAGGCCAAATGTTTAAGAGGAAAAACATGCAACAGAGAAATAGTATCTTACAGAGTAAGGAAAGAAAAACTTCACTTTTGAACTTATCAGTGAAACAGTTGCAGAAGAGATAGTTGCACAGATGGCATTAATTCCCAAAAAGACACTTTTGTTAAATTCTTTTCAAGATGGTTCTTTAAATAGTTATTCCTCATGTAGCTAAACCATTTCAAACCCTGCCTATGAATAATTACATTGCCCACATATCCACAACTAAAGTGTGGATAGAGAATGGCAATTTGTTCCATATTCCAAAATTGGCCATTTTCAATGATGAGGACCTAAAATGCTTTGTATCTGAAGGCTGACTTTATTTGGACTGAATTATGTTGGATCCTTATCAGAACTTCCTGACCTGATCTTTTTATTTTTCAAAATTGAATATGTTTTTACAATATTTATTGGATTAATAGTATTTGGTAGATGTTTTAACTAAGCATTTTTGAGCTTTTAATTATGGTTCTAGTTATCACTATACATCATTTATAAAGTGTATTAATATACGAAAAATACAAATTATGTAAATGCAATTTATCATCAAAGCAACCACAATGGTAAATTATAATAGACTTACATAGTACAATTCTCTAAGCATTAGTGAACCATTTGTCTTTAGACTGTGTCCATTTCAATTAAAATACTATTTATTAAAGGAAGAAATGCTGCAATGAGTGCCATTATCTCTAATCATTCTTAGCAGTGTATTTTGCTTAGGTAACCATTAAATGTCTCAGATGAAGATAATATGAAAAACAGTATTTTAAAAAAATTGACATATTAACATACTATATATTGAGCCATAGTTGAACTATGAATATATGCAAATATTTAATACACAATAAATAGTATGCATACTCAAAGATTATCTCAGTCTGTTTTTTATTTCATATTCTTAGTAGTCCAATATATCAAACAATTCAAAATAAAAAAAAATATTCTATGGATTATTAACATTTTAATGTTTATAATTAGCTAAACTTAAATTTGACTACTTATAATTATTTGACTTTACAGTGCTGTAGTAATTCCTTAAGATGAATATATTTCACTTTTCACTTGGGTTATTTATACAGCAGTTTAAAACTTTTTCTAGTGCTCTAGAAAAAGTGGTTTAACACAAAAATTACAATCCAGAGACTGTTTCCTTCAGAAACACCAAGAAAGCTGCATAAAGTTTCATCTCTCTGTCATTTTTAAATTAACAGGTTTTTTTTACTATAACTGATCATATCAAAATCTATAAATACCTTTCTTAAACTCTAGAAGGTAAAATTACTAGAATTAAAACCAAGGCAACAAGTGAAAGAAAGTTGGACCAAGTGTTTATCTTATTTCAGTTTAATGCTACTAGTGAAAAGAAATGGAAAAAGTGAGCATGTTAGCAAAGTCACTAGATTCACTAGATACAATAGATAGAATAGAATTATTTTTATTTACCAAGTGTGATTGGACACACAAGGAATTTGTCTTTGGTGCATATGCTCTCAGTGTACATAAAGAAAAAAATAAAATATATTCATCAAGAATCATAAGATACAATACTTAGTGATAGTCATAGGATACTAATAAGCAATCAAATCATATTAGGAAAAATAATAACAATATAAATTGTAAAGATAGAAAGAAAATGGATATTCAGAATGGCTTAGACAACATGGTTTCCTTGATTGTCATATGTTATGTGAAATAAGTTATTGTGTCTGTATATGGTGTTTGTATATGATATTTTTCTTCTGTAAATCCAATAAGTTGGAATTTATTAAATAAATCATAGTTAAGGAACCCAAAATGTGAAACCAATCAATGTGCTAATATATGATGCCTGCCAAGAAGAATTAAAAATGATACAACAATAAAGCTAGTTATGGACATAATTTCTTTCAATGGACCATGATGATGAATCATCTATTTGCCTTATTCATTTATTAATGAATAATACATAATTTGTTAATATCACTTTTGTAAATAAGTACAGATCTATGTAAATCCATTATTGAACTTATAAAAGCACAACCGTAACATAATGATCAACTTTGCAATGGTTTTTAATCAAAAAAATCACTTGACAATTAACATATAATCATAGTGATAGCTAAAAATAATTTATACACTGCTAATATCTCCCGAATAACAGCAAGGAAGGAGTCAATCTGATCTCTCCTAGGAACCTGGAAAATTAAATCTGCCACTGAAAAACAGTATTTCTGACTTCATTTCCTTTATTTTCCTGAACTAAAGACATAAAAGTAAGTTTTCCTTAAACAATATAACAGGTGACACCAGTTCTTATAGAAATAAGAGTTTCCTATGAGTTCCCAGATTCCATGTCATAAAGACTTAGAAATACAGGTATAAATGCAGGCATTTATGCACACATTAATTTAAAGCTATAGACAGACAATTGTTTTAAGAATTGTTTAGATGCTTTTATTATTTTTATTAGTATTATTTTATATGATTTATTATTGCAACTCCTCTCAGTCTGTTAAAACAAGGAGATATATAAATAATATATTGAATATATACACAGATTTTAGTTCAATATGTTTCATTACTTTTATGGAACATAAAGTATCTTCTATGGTTCCCCATGTTCATGTTGCTTTCACAACATAAAACCTATTTAACAAGTTTTAAGAATAGGCTCATTTTATCCAAAAAACTTGAAAAGTAATGTTGCCAATTTTGTGCTTCTATATTTTGGGTCTTGACTGCAATAGCAAAGAAATCAAATTCCAATTCACTCTTCCACAATAGAGTGATCTTTTATTAAGCCAGAAATTGATCAAGCAAACATTAGTAGAAAATTAAAATTTTGTAGATTTATCAGAATCTTGATTAACAAGTACTCAGCACGTGTGACAGAATGGCAACTCCTTTTCATAGGTTAAATCAGAAAATAGACATCACAAGAATTACTTTATTTTGTAAGATACAACAATAGAATCTTAAAAGCTTACTGAATTTCCCTATACTTTCTTTCATGCCATATTTAATCAAGGTTGAGAGGGGGGACAAATTTTGAAACTTTTATCATTCTCCCACTTTTTCCAGAGCTTGGATATCATTCTTGACATATTTTTACTTATTGTCTTTATTACCTTCGTTGGCTTTGCGTATATTAGTTTTATGTTTGGCTTTATACTTGTTTACCAGCCAGAGCTGATTGCAAGATGGGTAACTGCATATGTTTGTAAGAGCAACACCAAAACATTCATGAATGAAAATAATCCCTATATTCCAGTACAAAATCTAAGAGACTACAGTACATAAGACTAAGTATTGTAATTAGTCCCAAGCAATTCCAATTTTCACAAAGCTATCAGCTGAAATAAAAAAGGTGAATGGATTGTGACACATAACCACCTAATATCTGTAAAAATTTACTTATCTTATTTTGAATTGACTTAAAATCCAAGTTATATCTGTTTCCTATTTCTACAAGTAGAGTCCATTCCACATTCAAAGCAGATTAGTTCTTCATTGTCTTAAACCACATGTTTCTAATGCTATTTTAAAAGTCCAGTGATTTTGTTTCTGAAATTTTGGTAATAAAAGAAAATTTTAAAAAATACAGAAAATACTTTAAGTTCATGAAAATATATTAAAGGGATGATAGTGATCATAAATTCAAACAGGCTCTGATTATTCATTGTGTGTGATTTATGTCTACTACATAAATCACAAAACATCATATTGTGCCTGTCAAACATACAATATAAAAATGCCTGCCGAAATATGAAATATCTGCTCTTTTTAAACACTCAAAATCTTTGCCTGTGATGGCATCAATTATATCCACTGTAGCTTATATATATATAATTACATTTACCTCTATTTGCAAACTTATCTATTGATTGATTATGGGCCATCAAGTCAGTGTACGTTTTAGCAACCACAAAGAATAATTTTTGCGTGATAACATGTTCCTACATAGTCCTTTTGAGTCTTCCTTTTTTAGTGTCCTTGCTGCTGGTCATCCTGTTTTCTTCAGAAAGGTAGATTTTTTTGTAATGAATCCAAAATAGAGTAAATTGTGCTTGGTCATTGTTAGACAGGGTAATGGAAGAGATAGGACACAGCTCTAACAGTAACAACAGCTCTTTATTAGTAGATCGGTGCAACCCAGCAGCCAGCTCGTCTGACTGCTTGCCCTTTCATAGGGAGCTGTCAGATGGGTCGGCCAATGAGATTTGAGTATTTTCCCGCCGGTTTGGTAGACCTGAGTGAAGCCTATGCTTACTCCTATTCAGTATGCAACAGTCATTGTTCAATTGGGAACAATGATTTAGGTTAGTTTTCTTAGGAGTTTTCTCTAACATCAAGTCATTTGAGCAAAAGTATTCAAAATCAACAAACCTTTTCCTATCCTATTTCTTCAAAGTTCAACTTTAGTTTCCATAAAATGTTACAAGGAATACTATTCTCTGCTTAGTGGCTAAGACACTGAGCTTGTTGATCAGAAAGGGCAGCAGTTCGGCGGTTTGAATCCCTAGTATAGGTGTCCTGCGTGAGCTGGGGGTTGGACTAGATGACCTCCAAAGTCCCTTCCAACTCTGTTACTGTTACCTGCTACCTTTTAAATATAGACAATGTATGGCATTCTTTCAAATAATCTAGACTAGACTATTTTTTTAATAATTGAAATTCTATTTTCAGTCCACTGGTATCTCTAGCTAGAAGGAGAAAAAAAATTAAACACAATAAAGAAAAGCTGTAAACGATCTAATAGATTTTCATCATAGGAATAGCTTGTCTCGTGCTATACTTTTCTCTTCCTGTGGTCAGCTTCATTAATTAATGTCAATAAATCAACACTGACATAAATTTATGTTAATAAAAGCAAAATAGAGTCTATTTGTAGAATATAAACAGATTGTTTATTGTTATATTTTGAATAATCAACTGACCAAAATTTATGGTTTCCTAAAGACGATTAACCAGTGGAACAGCTTGCTGCCAGAAATTGTGGGCACTCCATCACTCGATGTTTTTAAGAAGAATCTAGACAGTCACTTATCTGAAATAGTATAGGTTCTCCTACTTGAGCAGGGGGCTGGACTAGAAGACCTCCAAGATCCCTTCCAGCTCATTCATCCATCGATCCATCAATCCATCGATCCATTGATTCATCCATCCATCCATCCATCCATCCATCCATCCATCCATTCATCCATCCATCCATCCATCCATCCATCCATCCATCCATCCATTCTGTCATTATGTCATTCTAATTTTAGTTCAAACAGCATACATTCTAAAGTCAGATAACTCTTTCAGTGGTTCTTGAAGATTTCCCAAAGAAGAAATCATGGAGTCTCTCAAAAGACCTAGTTTTAATTGTTCCAACATTCCTGTATTTCTGGCTATGGTGTAAATATAAACCAATGTATAAGAGAAAGGAGCCATTAAAAATTAAAGATTTAGAAAAGGGTGGGGAGATAATGATCATGTGTTCATTTTTTAAGTCTAATCCAGTCCAGTCTATAGCTTCACAGTTTCCATTTTGGAACACTGACTTCACGAAATAATGATTAACTCAACTGGAAGAAATTTCATGCTAGTCAGAATGAAGTATATTTGCATAAAATTACTGTTACATTCTTCTGTTCATTCATTTCATTAGTGCTCATTAGATTTTCCAGTGGATTTTCCATATGTTGTGTTTGCAAATGCAATTAAAAATATCAAAGTGTAAAAAAACATTTTTTTCATCTGATTATTTAAAACATAAAAAGACAAATATATTACCATAATTTGTCTTAGCAAAGAATCTTCTGGCATTGACCTTTGTGTCTAGAGTATTTCAATTTTAACATTCTTCTGTGCCTTCAAATTGATGTTGAACAGTGGAAAAGGTTTTCTGCTTTGAATGAAAATTGCTCATGAATGCTACGGCTAGGTTGGATTTACTGTCTTTCAATGCCTCTTATCAGGCACCAAAGAAACTAGCCAGACTGACAGCCCCCTTGGAACATTTCAACTCAAGAATGACAAGACAAAAATGCCTGGAGGACAAGATATTGAAGAAAAAAAGCCACTTGGGCATTAAAGAAAAAGTGAGTAACTAAGGTTTTAAAAATGTTAACAAAGCTGAGTGGCATAATTTGTTAAAATAAAGCATCATTTTAAATATGTTAGCTACGTAGACCTGGTGATTAATTAGCATATATGGGTAGCCCCTGTACACTTTCACTTAGACTAAAGAAGGAAGTACATAGCCATTAGTCTTACTTGTTGATTGTTAATGAAATAGGAAGAGGAATGTTATGTATGTTTGCTGCCTTGAGTTATTTATAAATTAATAAAGATTAAAAAAAAAAGTAATAAGGCTGCCTTACTTTAGTTTTACGCTTATAACTATATTGACAATGCATATTTAAATAAAGAATAAGTGAGGTTTTTTATTGTACAAATTACATGTTTGTCCTGCCAAATCTCAGGGGTTGCAGCCTGAGGCAATTGATTATGCTACCCAATGGTAAACAAGTTCCGCCTTATTTGCTGACTCTTTTTTGTTCTCATAAAATGTTAGCTCAGTTTATTTGTAAAATACAAGAGTAGCTCTTGTATTTTAATTTACTTTAATTTAATTTAAATACAATTCATAAGATCGAGATGGTGTCAAGACTTTCAGACTTCAAGAACTGGTTAAATAGAACAGAAAAGCAAAACAAAACAAAAACTAGTAGACAATTTAAGAAAACATTTCATACTTTACATTGAGTGTCAGGACTTTCATCTAATCAATGTATAGTAGATAAAAATTACTCAAAGCCAGTTGATGGGGATTAATTCAGAATTATTCCCAGCTATATCACTAATATAAAGAATGTAAAATCTACTCTCTACAAATAAAGGTAATAAATCCTTCTTTCGGTTTTCTTGTTTGTAATTTTTATGGGAGGAGGAGGAGGAGGAGGAGGAGGAGGAGGAGGAGGACGAGGGAGGAGGAGGAGGAGAGGAATCAGCTCAATTTTTAACCTTGACCAATATTCTGGGCTGATCTTGTTTTTAATTATAAAAAGAAAATTTTTTATAGTCCATATTTTATAAGTCCATAGTTTGTGATATTTTCCACATTTTGGAAATATAAGCCAATATCTTTAAATCATATTATTCTTTCCAAAAACATTGAAACAAATTTATGAATGGCAAAACAAAATGAAATGATAGTGGGCCAAACCTATATCATATATATATGATCCTACCATTATTTTATAGATTTCCAACCAAATGGATTTGTCAAATTACTGTTATGTTATGATCACAAGAAATATATTTTATATTCTATCAGACCTTAATTATTGTTAATATGGAGTATTCCAACTCTTTATTTGAAAGCACTTGAAATAATAACCACTTTAACATTGCAATTTAGTAGTCTCTGAAGAAATGGTGGTTTTGGAATGAACACATTTTAGAATTGCAGTAATATTAAGGAGTTTCAGATGCTTCTGTGCCAAAGTGGCAAAAGTGCCAAACTGTGGGAAAAAAAAAACCTAATATGTTTCCATTATTTTTTTAAAACAAAAATATTTTACATATTTAATAAGTACATTCAAATATAAAGATACAGTAAATATGAAAGATGAAAGGAAAATAAATAAATTAAATTAAAAAAATAATCAATAATAAAATAGGAGGTAGAAAAAGAAGAACCCATGGACCATGGTTTTTTTCAGCATCATAGGTGTTGAAAAGCACCAGGATAAAACCCATTAAACTCTAGAAAATATAGAAAAAAGAAATGTTGTGGTTACCATGTGTGTATACAAAGGAGCTTTGTGATGGGAAAAGACCAAAAATTTACAGTAAGTATTCTTACATAGCTGTACCAAGTGGAGTATAGAATATAGGTTATGCCATGTTCAAGCATACAGTAGCAGGCAAACAATAACACAAGGTATTTGCATGGACATTATAGGTTATATATTGTTTTCCTCATGTATGTTTTGGGGAACCATTTGATAGCTCCATGTACTGCCGTTTATATTTATTTCAACTGGTCTGTAAGAGTGCTGGATCAAAATGTAGCAGCCCACTATAGTGAATTAGAAAGGCTGTAGAATGACTTAAATTGATTTGATTAAGATTTCAGAAAGAAGTTGAAAAATGTGGATGTGCAAGACCTGTTGTACCATAATTCATAGCTGTGCCCTCCTTGGCTTAATTTCATTCAGCATTAACTATCTAAGGGTGATAGTTGAGTTAGCTTAATGAAATGTGTCTAACTTAAATTGGTTGTAACACCTAAATCCATTTATTTCCTTTGGAATTTAAATGGCCCTTGGTTATACAAGATTCTTGGAAGTTATGTGTATTTTGTGACAGCGAAGTTGTTATTAAGGGTTGGAAAATGTTCACTTTCTATAGGCAGTTACTACACTAAAGTAATTCCAGAAATGCACTGATAAACGTTACCTTTGAATTTACATTAAGGAGCTCAATAGTTCATACCTGCGCGAACAGCTCCTGTTTCTAAACTGACTTATGTCCTGTAGAGATTAAGGACATGGGCCTGCAGGAGATTAAGATGTCAGTTGCTTTAAGTGACACCCAATCCATTTTATTGACCCCAGCTCTATCCTGCAAAACAAGCACTTTTTGAGGAAAACATAATGAAAATTTTGAGTGGCTTTATGGGCTGAGGTATAATGGCTTTTCAAAGGCTGTTGCTAAATGCTGTGAGTAGGTCTGTAAATGAAACCACAACATCTGCTATAGATGCCAGGCTGGCACATGCCACTGCATACTAATATGGCTGTGTATGCCATTACTTTTTTAAAAAAGAAATACTAATGCTGTGAAGTGAGGACATTAAGCTTCATTCATTGTACCGGACAGGCTATTACTTTTCACTCCTTTCATTCTTATTTCAAGGTGGTATGCCATTTCAAGGCCACACAAGGCTCTGATCTGATTTCTAATTGTTGGTTTTCAATAACCAAGGGCACAGGCTATGTATTGGAAAGTCTTTTCTGCTATTTACTTTAATGCCTTGCTAAACTTAGATTAGCGCTGATTTGTGCTTACTGAGAATGTGTTTCTTTAGGCAAAACTGAAGAATTGTTAGATTGATTGTGGGTTCCAGAACAGGATATCTGTGCCAGAAGCACAGTTACCAACCAACCAGATCCCAATATTCTGAGAAAATATTTATTCAGAACTATTTGGAAAAATAAATTGCCTTTATATTTTTATTTGTGAAATATGAACACTTATTTCACAAGAGCTACTGTGGTTGAAACAATACACAGAGTACTAATATATTTGCAGAGGCTCCAAACTGCACCCAGAAACAATGAAACAAATAAGAAAAGTCAAACAAAGAAGCAGTTTCCCATTATTTTACCTCACAAATTAGCTGCAGAATGTTGTGTTGTGTTTTAAACACAACCTTGCTAAGTATTTTCATTTCAGGTGCAATAAAACATATAAAAAGAAAGAACATGTGCCACATTTAAAAAGGAAAGGTTCTTCATGTATCTTTGTTTAAATAATAGTAGCAATTTTGTTTTTGTTTTTTTCTAAATCCTTGACTCCTTTTTTATCCTTGATAAAAAGATGATTCATAGAAAACAAGAAAAACAACAGATTTTCTATGTCTGTGCTTCATATAGACAATAAAAAGAAAGAGAATATAGATATTCTAAAGCTAAGATGGACGCTACTAGAGGAACAAAAACCTTTGAAGATCAATAGGTTCCCTTTTCTTTGAGGGACCTGCCTTAGGCGGCTTTCTTCAAATACTTATGGCTAAAAAGAGAACATTTTCAATTATTTCTATATTTGATATAATACAATTCAATTTACTTATTCCTATATAGTTTTTATGATTTACATTTTTTAAAAAAGACTCAGATTATTCAGTCACAAATTTTAGAATGCACTGGAAACATCTGACAATTTTAGGGCTGATATAATATCAGGACTAAGTTTATGGATCTGATTTATGCAACTACATAAATGGACAAAAGTTTGCAGTCATATTTTTGTGGCCTTTGGCTTTTGGCACTGAAATACTCAACCATTATCTTCAAACTTAAATAATGTCTGCATTTTAAAAATATTTAAAAATAACATTCGCAGCTATTGGACGCATTACTTTTTACTAGGATTCAGTCAATTCCAAGATACAACATGCTAAAACAGAGTCACAGTTGCAAGCGGTGAGTTAACAGACAGCTATATGTTTTTGAAGAATCAATCAAAGGAAAAACTTCTCTGATGATGTCTGACAGTCTCCGAGGGAAAGAGGAGTAAGAACATGAAAAGAAGAGAGTATCAAAAGATAGCTATAGTAGGTAGCAAAATGAAGAAAAAGTGATGTAGTCAGTGAAGTAAATTTTCAGTTAGTTTCTTTGGTCTTGCAGAACTAGAATTTCTCTTTCTCCACAATCTTGTCTCTTATATGATCCCAATTTCTCTGAGAAACAACTGAATTTTGATACTACTCATTTTGCAACTGCAAATGTTTGTGGCTGTCACTTTTTCTTGTACCCTGAGATGTAAGCACGTGGCACACATACACATACACAATATATATATAGATGATGATATAGAGATAGATGATAGAGATAGAGATAGAGATAGAGATAAGAGATAGAGATAGAGATAGAGATAGAGATAGAGATAGAGATAAGAGATAGAGATAGAGATAGAGATGTACTGTGTTTCCCCTAAAACAAGATCCACCGCAAAATGAAGCCCTATCATGTTTTTGAACGCATGCACTCAAATTAAGTCCTATCCCCAAAATTAACCCTAATAAAGACCCCACCACCCCAGGGTGCAGTGGGTGGGGTGAGATAAAAATTAAGCTAGGGTGGGGATGGGGCGGGATGGAGCTGCTCTACTTACCAGGCCTCGCACACCTCGACATCTGCCTTGCCTTCTTCTGTGGCTGCTTCTTCTGCATCCCACTTCTTCTGCAGCTGCTTGCCACCACTCACGTGTGTCGCCCTCAGCTTTCATTTTGCCATCAGAGCCTTTGGACAGCCCTCTGCAGCTGAGAAACGGGCTCCGGATTGATGTGCATGGCGCCTCCAGCTCCGTTTCTCCATCAGCGGCCTTCTGAAAAGCCCTCTGCAACCAAGAAATGATTTGCATTGTCAACCCTAGCCTCCATTTCCAGAAGGCATCTGTATCTGATAAAAGAGGTCTGGATCGATCCAGAGTTCTGTTATTGGCTGCAGAGGGCTTTCCGGAAGGCTCTGATGAAATAAAGGCCAGGGGCGCCACATGTGACAATTTTTTTCAGGTGTCAAAAGAAAATAAGGCTGGGTCTTCTTTTCAGGGAAACACAGTAGAGATAGAGATAGATAGATAGATAGAGAGAAAGAGAGAGAGAGATGATAGAGATAAAGATAGATAAAGATTCTGTGTTTCCCCAAAAATATGACCTATTCAGAAAGTAAGTCCTAGCTTGATTTTTACACATGTGTCCAATATAAGCCCTACTCCCAAAATAAGCCCTAATTAAGACCCCACCACCTCTGGGTTGCAGGGGTTAGGGCAATGTGCACAGGTAAAACTTAAACTAGGATGGGGATGGATGGGTGGAGCTGCCCTACTTACCAGGCCTCACACACCCCAACACCTGCCTTGCTTTGCCAACCCAATTCTTCTGCTGCCACTTGCCACCACTTGTGTGCGTCATCCCCAGCTTCGATCCGCAATCAGAAGCCTTCAGGAAAGGCCTCTGCAGCCAAGAAACGAGGTCCAAATTGATGCGAGCATCGCCCCTGTCCTCCGTTTCACCATCAGAAGCCCTTCTGGAAAGCCCTCTGCAGCTGATAGCAGAACTCTTGATGAATCTGGAGCTCTTTTATAGGCTGCAGAGGCTTTCTGGAAAGCCTCTGACAGCAAAACAGAGGCTGGGCATGACACACGTGTCAATCCAGACCTCGTTTCTTGGCTGCAAAGGCCTTTTCTGATGAGAAGTGAAACATCTTCAAAGAAAAACCAGAAAGTCAGTTGCCTCTTGAAAAAAGCACTTTTGGAATCTCCATAGATATAAAGAATTTTGTTTTCATGTTGCAAAACTTTTGCAATCTGTCTTTCAAAATTTTAAGTGCTGCCATGGGGCACTCTAGCCGTATTCTAAAACTGTAACCATGAGTTTCTTGCCAAAGTTTGATTATTTATTTTAGTTTAATTTTGGGTGAAATTTTCTGATTGTATTCTATAGTTTGGTTTTTCATTTCTGAATGATAATGTTAAATGTACATTTCATCACCGCTCATAATGCTGTGAAGAAATACTTTTATGTTCATTCTTGTAATATGACAGCAGTAGCTAGAAAAATGTAATTGCTTAAAGCTTTTATCTCTGCTTCAGCATGCAAGCTATCCATCCTGTATAAACCTTTCAATATACTTAATGTGATCTACATGTAGCTATGAAGGCTTGAGAACAATTTCTGTTTTAGTAGATTAAGAACACTGATTGTTCTTAATCAATTTATAAATATTTATTAGTATATAAATTTTATTAAAATCATGAAAGAGAACAAAAAAAAGCTAACAAATATATAATAAAGAAAACAAAGTAAGACAAAAAGAAAGAAGTGCAAAAATAAAAAATAAAAAGAAGTAGACTGTGGTGGAGATAACTATATGTCCAACAGTGGAAAAATTCTAAACTACTCACAGTCAAGGAATGGTTGGTGAATATTATTGAACTTGCAGAGATATCTAAATTGACTTCCTTGGTTAGAGAAATGATAGTAACTACTTTTATGGCTGACCTATATACTTTTTGCATAAAACAGAAAAAATGTATTTATGACTTGCAATTTTGATGTTTAGAAAAAAAATAGACAATAGAAAAAAGGGAGCTTCTTTGTAATCCTAGAGTAGGAAATAATTTTGCAACTCTGCTTATATTTGATGCACATGAAACAGAAGTTCATCAACATTTTATGTGTAACTCATTAATGGCTATTCATAGTTCATTTACTTCTTTATTGACAACACAATCAAATTTTCATAGTTCACTTCACTATCTTTACCTATCTTTACCTTTGGCCCAGTTCTGCACAATAGTCATGTCAACAGAATTTGTTTGTGTGTGTGTTACCCTGCCTTTACTATTTTTATAAATAACTCAAGATGGTAAAATAAACACTATTCCTTTCTGCTCCTATTTTTCCTCACAACAGCCTTGTGGGGTTGGTTGGGCTGAAAGGAAGTCACCTGGCTGGCTTTCATGCCTAAAGTGGGATTAGAATTTGGAAATTTCCAGTTTCTAGCCTGATACTTTAACCATTTACCAAATTGGCTATCATCATAAACTTACATTCAACAGTAAATTTCAATTGAAAGAACTATTTCAATCATCACAAATTCAATCATGACACATTGTTTAAAGCCAAAAAATACTAATTGTTGATGTCCATTTCATGAAAAATTGCAATTTGTCACTGCAGCTTCTAGTCAATTGCCATCTTAAGTAAAAGAACTGATGCTAAAGAAGATGTCACAACTTACCACATACTAAATTGCTATTTACCATCTTCTGCTGGTTTGCAATATTGGAGGCATTATTTTTCATTCAACCATGTAAGTGTAGCGTTGTCTGCAGTTCCTTAAAGAAGGACATTTTCTTGGATTCCACATAACTGTTCAATCCTAGGAAGATGAATGGATGAATAGAGGAGTTCCAGGCATATATTACTCCATGGACTTCAAAGTATATTTTTGACTTGGACTCTAAAATGCTGCATAGTCTGAAACACCTAATTGCTCAGATTACTTAAACAGCATTTCCAAAGTTTCCAATAGTTCTTTTCAAGCTTAATTTCACCGAATGCCATTCCTGCTTTCTCATCCTGCTCCCTCATCATTCCAGTCAACTCTCTCCATTGTCTTTGAATTGTTCAGAGAAGCTGCAAGTGAGGGGGACAAACAAATGAGGATCTAATTAAATGATTGCTTTGAACTGAGGACAGATCTAACTTACAGGGGTTCCTGTATTCACATTTCCCTAATATATGTACAATTAAAATTCATTTCAGTCTCATGTGTTAAAGAATATAATTCTTATTTAATGTCATTCAATTTTGCGTATTTGATTCTGTGTTACAATCCAGCTGATGTGTAAATTAACCAAATAGTAATTTGTTTTTCAAATTCTTTAAATGTTCTTTTAGATTCAAGCCCACCATTCAGTGGAACTACTCTGAAGACATTAGCCTGAATGTAATGTGGTTTAACCGATATTCGACTAGAGAAATAAAGTTGTAAACTGTCTAATTACCAGGCCCTTTAAGATACAAAAATGACTGGGATTGGTGCAATTTCACTACTGAAAATGACTGGGATTGGTGCAATTTCACACATGTGCGTGCACTCCCCGCATATCCCCCGCCCCCCCCTGCGTATGCACAGCAGAGACCTGATGACCAGCTGGACGGTGGAAGGCATGCACACATGCATGGCAGAGCTGAACTGGGGGGCATGCGTGCCCACAGAGAGGGTGCTGCATGCCACCTCTGGCACACATGCCATAGGTTCGCCATCACAGTCCTATATAGAAAACTATTCCTTGAAGCTATTGTCAGAAAAAAGGTAATTAATTGAAACAAAATAGTTGAATACATAAATTGAAATTCACATTCTAAAAAACACAATATTAAAACTTCGGAATACATGGATTAACTGACACCCATTCTTTCTTTAAAATGAACAAAAATAGAATTTAGATTTGTCAGAATCAGAATCAGAATAGAGCTGGAAGGGACATTGGAGGTCTTGTAGTCCAGCCCTTGCTCAAGCAGGAGATCCTATATCATTTCAGAGAAGTGACTGTCCAGCCTCTTTTTAAAAACCTTCAGTGATGAAGCATCCACAACTTCTGAAGGCAAGTTGTTCCACTGGTTAATTGTCCTCACTGTTAGGAAGTTTCTTCTTAATTCCACGTTGCTTCTGTCTTTGATTAGCTTCCATCCATTGTTTCTTGTCCTGCCCTCTGGTGCACTGGAAAATAAATTTACCTCCTCTTTTTTGTGGCAGCCTCTCAAATACTGAAATACTGCTATCATGTGTGTCCCTCCCCAGTCCTTCATTTCTCTAGATTAGCCAAACCCAAATCCTGCATATGTTTTAGTCTCCAGGCCTTTAATCATCTTAGTTGCTCTTCTTTGCACTTTGTCCAAAGTTTCAACATCTTTTTTGTAATGTGGTGACCAAAACTGGATACAGTATTACAGGTGTAGTCTTACTAAGATTTTATAAAGCGGTACTAATACTTCACATCATTTTGATTCTATGCCTCTGTTTATACAAAAAATAATTTAGTAAAGTTTTTAGCAAACTCTTATCTGGGGCCAAAGTGAATGAAAGTTTCATATACACCTGTAGACAGATTCATAACTTCTGGTTATAGAAGCACTACTGTAAAATCTTTTAATTCTATTCATGAAAAAAATCCAGTCAATATGGGCAGTTTTAATCAGATCTTAAAAACCCTAGATGTTCAGTGGAAAGTGGTACTGATCTCTTTGTTGTGTTAATTATCACAGTCAAGAGAAGGATTCATGCTGTGAGCAGCATTCCCTTTTAATGCTATTGCTGTCAGGAATTTTGTGAGTTCAAAATAATTGCCTAAACAGCTGCTTGAAGAAGCACTTATTTGAAAAAGACAAATAAACAAAAACCATGGATGTCTGGCTTGCTGCAGAGAAAGAAAAGTAATAGCAGGAAGTGATAGGTATCTGAGAATTAAATATTATAATAAACCAATAAGGCTAAAAAAAATGGAAGAATGCAGACTGTGGGACTATAGAATGAGACAAACACATAGCCCATGTACTATGCAGCTAAGTAAATCAGGAACAAATTTAATTTGAATTTCACACTAGATGAATTAGGATAAATTGTCATAAAACTTATAGTATATTTGACTGAAGTAGATATATGTAAGTACAGATATAACCTAAAAAGATCAAGCACACATGTACTTAAAAAACTTATTTGGTTTCCATGCCTTATGACAGTGGTGTTAAACTTGTGGGCCGTGGGCCGGATGCATGAAGTGCTGGTCCCACCCAGTTTAGCAAAGGGGAAAAAAGTCCTGATATGTCATATGACGCCGCCATGATGACACGAGTTTGACATCCCTGCCTTATGAGATTCCCTGCCATTAGTTATGGTGATAGTCATGGTTCCTCCCCCAGCAAATGTTACAACCAATTTAGGTAGCTCCAAATAATAGTTAGTTAGATAGTATTGATGGTAATATTCTACCCTCCGAATTTATAAGAATCTTGAATATCTGGTCCTGAGAGAAATTATAAGGACTGCTACTTAGATTCTTGGAAACATAACATTGACCTCTGTGTGACATAGAATAGTGCACTAGATATATAGTATATTTGATATTATCCAATATGGTTTTCCTATGTTTCTTGAATTCAGCTACTATTTAATTTGAAGATTACCCATATTTTTTTCTTTCTCCATATTCTTTTGTGTACTAAAATTAGAATGTATGCATTTCTTTTATGGTTTTTGTCCAAGTCACAATAAGTGGGTTTTATAATTGAAGAGTGGGTTAGTTAATTAAAATCTATGTTTATAGCAGCACATGAAATAGTTCAGCAGCTAAGTTGTATCAGTAGTTCTTAATACAGTAGTTGTTAGTAGTTGGATTTAAGACTTATATGGAATATCAAGACTTTAGACTTGATTGGGACATCAAAAACATCCCATAGGTAGGCCAACCACTTCTGCTAATAAAAGTGTGATATATCCACAACATCATATTAAATTAGATACAGTATGTATTAGTTTACAATTTAAAACAAGAAAGGACATACTAGTGAAAAAAGTCAATTGTCATAAATGTCTGAATGATCAAGATACAAATTGATATGCTTATGGTTAGTCTTATTTCAGTATGAAAACCATCAATATTTTTAGGGTAGATAAACATTCCTGGCCTAAACAATATGCATGGGGAAGCATTGCATTTGTACACAGTTAGATATATACTGGACATGCAATTTGGATATTATGGTTCTTTCACAAATATGAGCTTTGATGTTATAATCCTCAGTAAGGAATAAAAACTAGTCTGTTTCCCCCCCCCTTATTTAGAAATAAGGTTTTTCCTCTTCTTAACAAGGATTTATTTTTGTAAGTCGGTATTAACAAGATTTGAGGGCTTCCAACAAAGCAATGCACTTGATCAAAGATTCAGTCTGAATGGTCCCCAAAGTGGCTGGGGAATAGCTAATGCTATCTTACAGCTAAAACCATGTTAAGTATTGGCCTGATCAATGCCTGAATTAGACAAAAATTGTTCAGACTTACATTTTCTTAATCAGGAGTGAGTTAAAAGTATAATAAACACACTTCAGTTTGTAATACATCTAATACATTAAATACATTTTTAGGGTAATTTTTATTTATTCATGCTTGATTCATGGGCAATATTTACAAAAAAATAGTAGTGTAGTATAATAGAATTAAGTATAGATTTTAAGCAAAATAAATTAATCCTTCCTGGAGCTTTCAGATTTTTTTTCCTCTACTGATATTCTTACACATACACACAGCCATAAAAGTAAATGTCACGTATTGTCATAACAAATATTTTATCAGCCATATTAACAATTAAAACAATACTTTTATACTTGTATACTTTTTATTATTTTAATTTTTTCACTAATATTATATGACACCCCCAAACCATAATTTACCTTAAAATTATGATATTGTTTTTGAAAAAAGAACATAATGATCCTTATCCTCACTTGCTGCCTAAAGGATTAGATAAGCCATCTAGCCAAACCCATTTCACTAGTGGCTCCAATCTATGTGCCAAAAAGTTCATGGATGTAAATCTGCAGCCTGCTGCAACCCTGCCAATAATCACTATTTCCAGAACTCAAAGACACAAAACATAATGTAAAACAAGACACACATTGATCTTTCTAGATGCAGGGAAGGCTTTTCACAATTTGAGCTGAACCTTCTTGTTTAAGACAATTAAGAAAAAAAAAAACTCAATTGGCCTCAATTGTATATTAATTTTTAAATCCTCTGAAGCAATGTATGCATCTGAAAATAAATTATTTTAGCTTTTTTTCAAGGTCCACCAAACATGATAAAATGACTCTTCTTGTTGTTTATATTTCCAACGTAGATTACAGTACACTGTAATTTTTCTGGTGCCATGTACCAGAAATACATCATTTTTTATAAAAGCCCTTTTAAGATTCTAACGTTGTAATAAACAGTGTAACTTTCAATTATTTGACCCTCCATATTTTCAGTGTTCCACCTGTATATTATAACCAAAACATTAACATTTCAATGCCATGAAATGTCAGCTGTACATCTCCACCCCAGACCACCCCAATGATGCCCTTGATGTGATGTCTCGCTGCCTGGAGGCCGTGCGGGTCTGGATGGGGAGAAATAGGCTCAGACTCAATCCTGCCAAGACCGAGTGGCTGTGGCTCCCGGCGTCCTAATATAGTCAGCTGGTGCCATCGCTGACTATTGGGCATGAATCTTTGCCTCCCACAGAGAGGGCTCGTAATCTGGGTGTCCTCCTGGACACACGGCTGTCTTTAGAAGAGTATATGACGGCCGTGGCCAGGGGGGTTAGGTTTGCCTGATTTGCCAGTTGCGGCCCTTTCTGGACCGGGATGCCTTGTGCATGGTCACTCATGGCCTGGTCACCTCCCAACTGGACTACTGTAATGCTCTCTACATGAGGCTCCCCTTGAAGAACACTCGGAGGCTCCAACTGGTCCAGAATGCAGTCGTGCGGGTGGTTATGGGCACAACTCATTGTGCCCATGTGACACCTCTCCTGCGCGAACTGCACTGGCTCCCAGTGGTCTTACGGGTGTGATTCAAGGTGTTGGTCACCACCTTTAAAGTGCTCCATGGCTTAGGACCTGGTACCTTCAAGACCGACTTCTGCCACCAGTAGCCTCCCACCAGCCAGTCCGCTCCCACAGAGAGGGGTTCCTCAGGGTGCCATCAGTCAAGGTATGTCGGCTGGCGATACCCAGGGGAAGGGCCTTCTCTGTGGGAGCTCCTGCCCTGTGGAATGAACTGTCCCCGGAACTGCGCAAGATCTCCGACCTCCGTGTATTTTGCTGTGCCCTCAAGACCCTGCTGTTCTGCCAGGCCGGGCTATCAATGTAAATGATTTTAAATTGGGTATTTTAAATTTTTGGGTTTTAATTTGGGCCAAAATTATTTAATAATTATAATTATTTTTTTAATTGATGTCTGTATATTTTTGTGTTTTTAATAGGCTGTACACCGTCCTGAGTTCTTCGGGAGAAGGGTGGTATAGAAATAAAATAATAATAATAATAATAATAATAATAATAATAATAATAATAATAATAATAATAATAATTATCATTATCATTATTATTATTATTATTATTATTATTATTATTATTATTATTATTATTATTATTATACTTTGAATTTTGCCTAATTATTGAAACTGGAAAACCATTGACAACTATATCTGTTTGCCATCAATTGTTCTCTTGATTTTATTTTGTATTCCTTTGACAAAATTCTAGTATGTCAAAGTATGTAACCATTTGTATCTGCCTAACCCTATAAAATGCTTCATATGATGAGAGACACAATGGTGTTTCCAAGCACAACCTAGATTTGTATCTATTCCATATTCTGATTAGGGCATGTCTAAAATAGTGTAGATTTTTAATATCTACACTAACCTTTGTTCTACTGTAGCATAAATATCCATGCCACCCAAATGTCAGATCATGTTTTTTCTAATTCTAAAAGTCCTCTGTTTCTCATTTAACACCCATTCTTATATCCAAATCAAACAGGAAGATGCAAAATACAATTTCAAATCAGATAAACCCAATGCTTCTCTTTGCTTTGCATTTTTTAAAACTTATTTTTAACTTGTGTTTTTTCCCTTGCTATACAAGCTTAACTATCCTTTTTCCTCTATCAATTGGTGTATCACAGGGACGGGTTTCAAAACCCATCATTACTGGTTCACTCATGGGCGCATACGCAGAAGCATTTTGATGATGTCGGGGTCAGTGGGCGGAGCCTCCCACAGGTTTTACTACCGGTTTTATAGAACCGGTGCGAACTGGAGGCAACCCAGCACTGGCGCACGCACTTGCTCATTTGCAACGCTTCTGCAGATGCGCAGAAGCATCTGGCCAGGTGGGTGGAACTTCCTGCCACCACCACTGCCGCTACTGGTTCGCCCGATTTGGGGTGAACTGGTAGCAACCTACTACTGGTGTATCAGTTGTCCAAACCAGTATTGTCTGAAACAAAAATCTCATTTTAGGCAAACCATTTATTTTTATTGAAGAAAATTTCCCCAGCAATGCCATTGTAATTACTCCCATCTTAACACAACTTTTTAAACTTCATCTCAGATCTTGAATAACATGCAATTCATATTTGTTATGGTGATAGCCAAATATTTTACTGCAAGAAAGGAGTCTTTCTCTTCCAAATGAGCAACATCAGGACAGCTTCTGCTTAAAAGAGCAGTGAGCTCAAATATCTCCATTGATGACAACCGTCCATTAACCATATGCCTTGACTCCTGACCTGCAATCATCAGAACCTTAACTCTGGAGCCACAGTGGCTGACAAACCTTACATAAAGTTTTGACCCTCTGACATTTGGCCATTCTCCCACCTGCTGTATTGGACTGGAACTCTTTTATTAAACTTTGGGTACTTACTTCTCTTCTACATGCATGTGTGTTCCTACTCACATTTATTTCTGCTCATTTATTTACTTTGCAAAAACCAGTTAGTAATATTTGCATCTACCTCTCTATGTGCTTGGTTTGAGACAGAACTTTTATTCTCTTTTAGGTAAAAGCACTCTGATCCTAAGGAATAAAGGGCTGCAAAATTATTTCCAACGTCTCAGCCAAAAGGGTTGCAAATAACTTTTGTTATTATTCAATAATGATATCAGCTAGTAGTTTCTTATTAAAGTCAAAATTTGCCTCTCGCTAGGTATTAATGCTATATTAGCCTCTTTCCAACTGCCTGGCATCTTTCACTTTGAAGATTTATTCTGTAAAGATTGTAAAAGTTCATTCTCAAAGCTTTTATAGTAAGAAGCCAATAACCCATTCATTCATAATCTGTTTTTCTGTAATCTTTGGTAAATTTTGTTACTTTAAATAATAATCTACTTTCTCCAGGGAAATTTCTTGTCCTTTATCTAAGTTGGAATAGTATTGATGAAACATTTTTTGTACAGCCGCATTATCTGTATTTCTCTTTTGTAATTTCAACATCTTTTTTCTTTTTGTAATTTGTATGCCTGGTATACTGGTTTATTTGCCGACTCCTTCTTTCCTTCTGCCATAGAATTTCACTCAGGAGTAACCCTATTCATTTCTAATAACTTCCAGAAGTTATTTTTTCCTAGGAATACTGTAATGATACAGTGGTTATAACCCTTTCTAATTCAAATCCTGGCAGTAATTTTTAAATTACTTTTTTTTTTTAATTTCCCAGGGCTACTTTTTTCTCTCTCAGCTTGCTGCCAGTGCTCCTCTCCTTTTCTTCATTCTCCATTTTTTTCTAGTAGTTTAAGTTTTAAACTACCCATCCTCAGTACTTTGTTGTGAACTACTGTATATGAGTAGGCAGGCTAAGCTGTGCTATTGCAAATAACAGCATTGAAGGATAGGATAAATCAGTGTAAATTCTGTCTCCATTAGTAGACAGAAATTTGGTCTGTTGGATGTTTTAAAAAATACAAGGATTTACAATGAGATTGGATAACCATTTGTCTGAAGTGGTATAGGGTTTCCTGCATAAGCAGGGGGTCGGACTAGAAGACTCTGAAGTCCCTTCCAACTCTGTTATTCTGTTCTGTTCTGTTCTGTTCTGTTCTATTCTACATCTCTATATCCATATTTAATAATATATTTATATGGCTTCTCTTAATTAACATAACTGTTAACATAAATCTATAAGAAATATTATTTCTTTTAAATATAAACTAATATTTTATATATATTTTTTAATGCAAGAATATCAGATCCCCAATTTAGGTTAAAAAATGAGCATCCTGCTTTTAAATTTGGCATGCTAACTCAATTGATATTCACTTGTGCCATTGTTCAATTATTCAATCACATATGACCTTTACTTTCTCAGAGATGTCAATTTACAAGGATTGTCAATCAGTTAACGTTGAATTCTAGTAAGCTCTTGCCTATGTTATAGTGTCTTCACTCAGCCTGTTTGTGAGTTCCTTTATTTATTTATTTTCTGGATGTCAGGGTCTTCTTCAATGATTCTTGCTTTTGCATTTTATTTTGAAAATATTTAACATTTAGCTTCATTATTACTGTTTCCAGTGTGAAGTTTGCTTTTATATTACCAAGAACTGAATTATTTGTTCTTCTTATAGTTCAAGGTATTCGGAAGAATTTTTTCTCTGGTACAGTTTAAAAGCATTTTTCCATTGTTTAGTTTTTCACAGACATATGCTAGAATTTGGGAAAGCTATAGCTTTCACATTAGATGCAATTGTTAGTATGATGTCTTTGCATTTTAATACATTGCTTACATCTCTTAATTTTTTGTTTTATTGTCTTTTTGAATGAGAGGAATTGCTTAATTTGATGGCCACTGCCCCGACATGGTATGGTATTTTCAGCTTGGGAAGCTTGTTTCTATTTCAACTCTTGCACCAATTTGCATTGGGTTGGTTTTGCCTGTTGGCATTTTTTTAATACCAAGCAACAAACTAGATTTTGCACTCTTTTACTTACATTGACCTGAAACTCCTTAAATCTTTTTTGTTTCTGACCATCAAAACAGATTCATCAATAAATTTGAGGTTGTTTATTGTTATTTCTCTTTCAAATGATACCAATAAAACTGGAGAAAAAGTACTTTGAAAATTTGAAGAGAATAATATGGAAATATGTATGGCAAGGAAAAAGAGCAAGAATTAATATAAAAATGCTACAAGATACAAGAACTAGAGGTGGGTTTGGACTACCAAATTGGGAACTATATTACCAAGCGTTAGCGTTAACATGGGTTAAGGAATGGATTTTGTTAAGAAACATAAGACTATTGACATTAGAGGGACATGATTTATAACTAGGTTGGCATGCTTTCCTATGGTATGGAAAACAAAAGATACATGGATATTTCCAGAGACATTATGTATGAAATGGTTCATTATCAGTGCGGGAGGGAGTGAAAGAAAAACATTATTTGAACATACCAATGTGGCTTTTCACAATAGAAGCTTTGACATATCCAAATATTGTAAATATGGAGAATATTGTTAGATACAAGGATATTTTAACAGAATGGGAAAAATTGAAACAAAAACAAGTGTTAGAAAAGCAAGGGATTGAGATAGATTGGCATACAAGATTGCAGGATTGCAATCAAGATTTGAAGCAGACCATAGACAGTATGGTTTTAATTTGGGGAAATCAGAATTGACAGCAACAGAGGAAAAATGATAATTAAGAAATTATATAATTATTTATTGCGAATTGAATTAGAAGATGAAGTAAAAGAAACAATGATAGCATGGGCAAAAAACTTTGGTTATACATTGAATTGGAGAAATGGCAACAATTATGGGAGAGAAATTATAAATTAACAATGGCAACAGCATATAAAGAAAATTTGTATAAGATGTTTTATAGATGGCATATGCCACCAGAAAGATTAACTAAAATGTTCAAAGATAAATTAGCTAAACGTTGGAAATATCATCAACTGCTGGAATCTTATTACCATATGTGGTGGATATGTAAAGAAGCAAAGAACTATTGGGTTAAAATACAGATATGGTTAGAGGAAATGCTACAGCAACAAATAGACTAAGACCAAAGATATTCTTATTGGGAATACTACAGGAGAAATATAGCAAAGAAGATATATATTTGATAATTCACATAATAACAGTGGCTAGAATAGTATTTGCAAAAAACTGGAAAGCAGAAAAAATATCGTTGGAAGGAGAGATAATAAAGAAAATTTTAGAATGTGCAGAAATGAATAGATTAACATTGAGAATAAAAGATAAAGAGGAATCGATGTGTTTCAAGATGTGGGGAAGTTTTTATGATTGGTTAGAAAAGAAATATAAATAAAGATAGACAAAAGAAGTGGATACGGAAAAGACAAATAAGAGAAAATACAATAAAAAGAATAGGAACTCAGATGATGCCTAGGTAAATGGAAAAGGGGGAAGGGGGAAAAGAGAAAAAATGTTACTATAAAAGTGTATATGAATGATAAAACAGATGTAACTATGAAACAAAAAAGAATTTGAAATGAAGATACAAGTAAATAGAAAATCGGGGCTGCTCGAATACCATTCTAGATTAAATTGAAAATGGATACAATAAATGAATGGGAAAAGAGAGAGGAATAGAGAGAGGGAAGAAAGTGAGAAGAGAATAAAGGGCAGAGAGGGATAGAAGAGAGGAAAAAGGAGAGGAACAAAGAAGAGGAGAAAGAAGAGTAGTAGAGAGGGTTAGAAAGGGAGGAAGAAGAGAGGAACGGGGAAAGGGAAGGGGAAGTAGAAGGGAAGGAGAGGAGGAATGAAGAAAGTAGAAAGGGGCAGAAGAAGAAAGAGGAGGGAAGAAGAAGTGGAAAGATTGTGGTAAAACAAAGAAGAGGAAATGGTAAAAGAGCAGCCCGAACAAATGAAAATGAAAGTTAAAGGATAAGATGAATGATCAATGATTAATGATGGATAAGAGACTGTACATTTAAATATGTTTATGAGAAATAAAAATTAAAAAAATGATGGAAAAAAATAAATTTGAGGTTGTTGATGTTTCTCCAAGGAATTAGGTTTCCACAATCTATTTTCTCATGATGCATTTTGCATATGTCAAATAAATAAGATCATGACTGATTGATAGATTTTATTTTTTGTAGTTAAATGTATTGTGCTAGGCAGAATGCATTACACTCAGTTTGATCATCTATCTATAATATTCTCAACCTGGATGGGATGAAAACTTTCAAAGTTCCAGCCAGCAGGTCTATAATTGGAAATACTTATTGTAAATTCTGGGAATTAGATAATAAATTATAAATCAGGGAAAGTCAGTTTTGCTTCTCTAGTGTATTTAGAATATAGAAAAGCTCTCTAATTACAATAGACCAGTGTTTCTCAACCTTGGCAAGTTTAAGGTGAGTGGACTTCAAGCGATGAACATTATTTATTTGAAAAGAAAATGTTTCCTTCTTTATGTAATTTCAGCTGAAAGAATAATTGCCAAAATTAAAGTGAACAGTGAAGGGTAAAGAGAATGATTGGGAATTCCAAACTTTGAAGAATTCCTTGCCAAATCTTAGGGTAGTATTTTTTACATGTTACAGGAACACCACTTTATTTATATCTGTATAATGATACTGATTCCTAAAATATATCCTACTTCCATTTCCACAATTATATAAAGTAGCACTTGGTCCTTTGTCTCATATTTAGGTGCTGGAAGAAACCATATGTGTGAACATCTTGATCCATCTACAGTAGTAAGACAGATACATATCTATATAAAATATCAGGAAAGCATATCACATAGAGTTGTAGACATGTAGACTTTCTTTAATCATTTGATATATAATAATTTGAGTATCAGTGACAGAATGCAATAATCCTTTGGTCATCTTAATAGATATATTGAAATATATAGATATATTTTCTTCTCCTTCTCCTTCTCCTTTTCCTCCTACTCTTCTTTTACCACTTCACATATCAAGGGAGATACAAGCTTCTGGGTTTTGTACTTTTGGCCTCTACCATTGTTTGTGATGCTGTCTTTGATGTTGTCTCTCCATCTTCTTCTGGATCTGCTTTGTGTTCTTTGGCCTTGTCCGCTTTTTGTATATACCTTGTATGGTATAGAATTCCAAGAAATTCTTTCCAGGTGAGCAAACCTGGAACTTGCTATTCTGTATGTAGTTTAAAATTGGTTCTATTCCAATTCTTTCTCTTACAATCTCATTTTTTTAATTTTATTCCTTCTGGTCACTCAAGCAGTTTTTCTTAAACATTTCATTTCCTTGGTAACTAACTTTTACATATGCTTTATTGCAAGTGTCCATGTTTGGCACTGCTAATATAGGATAGTAATGAATATGATTGGTATGGATAATACCTTGCTTGCTGGTTATAAGTTGCATACCAAAATGTAAGGGAATGAATAATAACAGCTGCAAATCCTCCCCCCGCCCCCGAAAACGTAGCAAGAAATCTGGTTCAAATATTTTTTAGATTCATGAACCATCATTTTCAGTATGAATTTAAACAGACCTTCATATGCGGTATTTGAGATTTTCTGTTCTGGACATTTGCCAGACTCTTGCATACTTTGCTCTGTAGTGTTTGTGGAATGTCTAGCATGAAACAATACAATAGATCAGACAACACTGAACCCTACATATTCTCACCTTCAACCATGTTTACCTTATAGTTCATATTTCAAAATCTTGCTGTCTAAACTGTATCTGACTCCATAGTTAGTGCAATATGCTATGAGGATTTCCTTAAAAACCTTAACCCTATGGGAAGGGTTTAAAATGTGTGATCTCAGTGAGTCAGTTCCCTCTGAGAATACCTAAGACTAAGTTTTTGCTCAAAAAAATAAAGGGAACACAAGCAGAAGACATCTGAGATCTGAATGAATGAAATAGCCTTATTAAATACTTTGTTCGTTACATACAGTAGTTTTGTGTTCCCTTTAGTTGTTTGAGCAGTGTATAAACTACTGTATGTAAAAACAAAGTATTTAATAAGGCTATTTACTTCATTCAGATTTCGGATGTCTTCTGCTTGTGTTCCATATATATATATATACACACATATACATATACATATACATATACATATACATATACATATACATATACATATACATATACATATACATATACATATACATATATATATATATATATATATATATATATATATATATATATATATATATATTTGTTTTCTGGGGTTTTCGTAGGTCTTTGTATGTAGGTCTTTGGTTATTCGGGTTTTCTCCCACGTAAAATTGGAAGTGTTTTGGCGACATTTTGATGAAATCCCATTCATCATCTTCAGGCTGGTGTCTTTGGCTTTGTGCTTCTAGGAGCAATGTGTGATCGCAGCTGTTTCTTCCTTTTAACTCCCAGTGGGGATGTGAACTGATTGGGTGGGAGCTTGGCTGTGTTCTGATTGGGTGGAGTCTTGTAGTCTACAAGAAATCCAATGGCTCCCTAGGACACACCATCTACCAGAAGAAAACACACACAAACCGCTATCTGCACGCACTCTCATATCACCACCCAACACAGATCAACTCTGTAGCCAAGACACTCATCTCCAGAACAAAACGCTTAGCTGACGAACAATACCTAAAAACTGAACTACACACTCTCACTAATGTACTAACATCCAATGGATTCCAAAGAAATAAGATTACCAATCTAATCCAAAAAGAAACCCCCACTAAAATCCAAGACAGAGAACAAGAAAATGGCAAAGCCCTTCTCCCATACATAAAAGGCACCACAGACAGAATCAGCAAGATCCTCCACAAACACAACATCAAGACAGCATTCTGCACAAACCGAAAAATATCCACCATCCTAAGAAACCCCAAAGACAAAATTGAGTTAGAAAATCAAGGAGTATATGAAATCCCATGCACCACCTGCCCCACCACATACATCGGACAAACCAACAGAAGAATAAGTGCACGCATTGAAGAACACAAGAACTCGGTTAGAAAAGAGGGACCAACTTCTTCCCTGGTCCAACACCTTAAAGCCACAGGACATGAAATTGATTTTAAAAAGACCAGAACTATCGCCAAAACTGAACACTTTAACAACAGAATAATCAGAGAAGTCATCGAGATAGAAAAATGCCCACACAGCATGAATAAACGAGATGATACCTCCCGCCTACCAGCCATTTGGAAACCCACCCTTATTGACAAATGAGTCCCTAACACAAAGAATGACACCAGACCCACACTCACGAAAACCACACAGGATGTCACCACCACACATCCAGGCAAAAAGCAAACTCAAACCCACACCGATGATGAGGCACGACCACAAACCAGAAGCCAGACCACAGCTGCATCATTAGCCACTTTAAAACCCTCCAATCCATACATGAAACAAACTGACACCCACCATGAAGATGTGGCACGACCACAAATACGAAGCCAAACAACAGCAACGCAGCTCAGCAGCTCAAATTCCCCTGCAACTCAGACCAACCCGAGCACAACCAAGCCCCCACCCAAACAGAACACACCCCCATCCAATCAGAGCACAGCCAACCCCCCATCCAATCAGAGCACAGCCAAGCCTCCAACCAATCAGAACACACCTCCACCCAATCAGAACACAGCCAAGCTCCCACCCAATCAGTTCACACCCCCACTGGCAGTTAAAAGGAAGAAACAGCTGCGATCACACATTGCTCCTAGAAGCACGAAGCCGAAAACACCAGCCTCAAGATGACAAATGAGACTTCGTCGAAACATCGCCAAGACACTTCAAATTTTACGCGGGAGAAAACCCAAATAACCAAAGACACACACACACACACACACACACACACACACACACACACACACACGTATATATTTCTCTTTAGCCAGGTTCTTCCTACATAAACCAAGATTTTTATGCAGCCCTAGTTCAGTGAAATCACAATCCACTAGTTTCTAGGCTTTTTTCAGGCACCCAACAAGCACCCTGCTGCCAAGATACTCTCAAGTTTACACGGGAAAAGACCCGAATACACCAAAATTTGCATACCTCTACCCGTGAAAATCTACGAAAACATATATCTATATCTATATCTATATCTATATCTATATCTATATCTATATTTATATCTATCTATCTATCTATCTATCTATCTATCTATCTATCCATGATAAAACTAGTAAATGGAACTGATTTAACATCCTGTCTTCTATTTGTGATCCTGCATCTTTAGATTAGAAATTATATGTTCACAACAGCACACTTTTGCTAATTGTAGCACCTTATATTCATTATTTTTCTGGTGAGCTCAAGAATTTTGATTCAGGAAGTAAGCTATTTCCAAAACATAATTGAATGTCCTTCAACATGTCCTCCTCCCCTTAAAAAAGTCTCAAAATGTTCATCTTTTTTCTGTCTTGGGCACAAAAGAACAGACTGTAAATGCCACAGGGCTACAAAAACATATTCTCCCTTCTGTGAGAATTGTTTACTAAAGATGGAAGGTGATGTCTCTCTCATATAAGACAGCTGTTCCACCAGTGGTTTGTCCTCTAATACTTCCCTTGGCAAATTAAAGACTGTGATAACTGAAGTGAAATGTATAAGGAAGCCTAATGTGTTTGGACTGTTTTGAAATAAGCAGGAGACAGAAAGTTTTAGAAATAGAATTCCCCCCCCCCTTCAGTACTTGCTGCTGCCAAATGGCATACATTAAACTAGCTGAAAAAGGAAATTGCTACCTCTTCAAAGGGATGAGTGTGGGATGAAAAGTAGAAGGGTTTGGGTGTATTTTCTTAGGACTGATGGAGTGGATGCTATCAATAGCACATATGCAATGGAAATAGATACATTATTTATCCAAAAAGGTAAACCATTTACCATCACAGCATTTAAAATAATTTAGTGCATTTGATTTGTGTTTTAAATAATCCATAAACTTCTTGGGATTATTCCTGAAAAAGAAAATGAAATGTTAATAATGCAAAACTTTAAATTAAGGAAATCTATAGGAATGCAGGCTGCCACATTAATTGCCCATGTTTATGCAATTAAAAATAAATATGACCTGTAAACAAACAATTGTAGACCCTACCAGCCATTGTAAATCTGAATATATTATTATTCTAAGTATGTTTAATGGTTTGCCTTAGCCATTATTGTAAATCCACAATACCAGTCAGAACAAATAAAAAACCAACATTTCAACATTATATTAGATCCAACTACACATTAAACATTAGTGTGTATTGCGTATCTGTGTGTGTCTGTGTCTATCTCCATCTCTCTCTCTCTCTACACACAGACACAGACACACAAAAGTTACTTTGCATAATTATCTCAGAAGTATTAAACATTAATTTAGAACCACATTTGCTTCCATAAACAATTCCTAAATTGCTAGCTGTCCAAGTACTCTGCACAGATTTCCCTGTTATCAAGTAATCCAATAACAGTAAAAGAAAAATAAACCCTTGATTAGAATGTATGTGTGGGCATATTCATACAAATGTTCCAAAAATAGGATATTGTCCTTTAAATTATACTTACTGCACCTTTTCTGTTCTAATGCATCCTTTTTACTTGAGCTATTAATATAATAACAACAGCCAAAAGGTAATTAGGAATTTTGATTTTAGAAAGTTATTAGCAGTTAAAAGGTATTTGAAATTATTTTTAAATTAAGTATAAGAAATTTTCCCATAGGAATATATTGTATATTTAAATTCAATTCATTAATACAGAATGAAACAAAATACTATAATCTTGGATGAATTGAAGAATGTTTGAGAACAATGAATATTGTCAGTTGTCATGGACAAACTAAATTTAAAAGAGGTTATAAAAGAGAATCATGTTTTACTGGACAAGCTTCAGAATAAAGCTGATTTAAATGTGAATTTCAAAATGACAAGTTATAAGAATGGTATGTGAAAAAATATTACACTAGATATACAAATAAAAGCAGCTGATGTCTTCATAATTAAAAAGAATATACAAATAACTAACCAGAATAGTGACTTGGATAATTTTATTATCTGGGACTTACAAAAAACTTTCAAGTTTCAAAGGATTTTCTAAGAAGAGACAAAAAGAACAAAAAGAAATCAAGTTCTGGGACATTAGTTTAAAAAATAAAGACATTTTTTTTTATTTTTTATTTTTTATTTATATGCCGCCCTTCTCCGGAGACTCAGGGCAGCTTACAGTGCATTAAGCAATACCTTCATACTTTTGTATATTTTTACAAAGTCAGCTTATTGCCCCCCACAAACTGGGTCCTCAATTTACCTACCTTAGAAAGGATGGAAGGCTGAGTCGACCTTGAGCCTGGTGAGAATTGAACTCGCAGTAATTGCAGGCAGCTGGATGTTAAATGCTGCCTTAGTAGCAGGCATTAGCCTCCTACGCCACTCAGGCTCCTTTTTTAAAAGAGAAGAGAAGAAATATGAAGTTGGTTTATTTGGTTAAATATATATCTACATCCTCTACATTTTACAGCTTCATTGGAAATAATTTCTTCCTTTGTACTATCATGTTACATCATTATCTTACACACAGACTAATAAATGTTCACAGGTAAATTATAATACTTTTTTTTTTATTACAAACAGGAAAATTTCTGTAAGGTGGTTACAAGAAAATGTGGCTTTTCATAACCTACGAACAATATTACTGCCAAATAATAAATAAATGTTAAATAAATAAATCATAACGTCTCTTCAGTTAAACTCAGCTGCATCCTTGAATTCTTCATTTATTCCATGTTGTCTGCTACATAAGCAAAATAAGCATGAAACGAGGATAATTATAAAGGAATTAATCAGTTTAAATGTCACATATAATAATATAAGGGACTTGTTAATCACAATTTCCCTATCTTCCAGGAAAGGGTATTTTTTTAAAAAAAAACTCACTAGTTTTACCAATGAAAAGCAGTAGATACCTGGACATATCCATTGTTATTCACTGTATGTTGCCATGGAGTTATGGCTAGCATATTCTTAAAATGCAGGATAAATTATAAACAGGAAGATGCTCAAATATAGAAAATATAATGTACTAGCCAATGTGATTGTACCATCTGTAACTCTCAAAAATAATTATTAAAATTTGACTATATGTGTGTTCAGATTCTCACCCTAGGAATGTCATCTCACATGTCCTTGGGTGCTTGAGTAGGCTTAGCAGGCTCTTAATAAAGTATTTAGTGAGTCTACTATATTGTGTCCTTGATTGACTAAATGAAATGAACACTGCCACTGACAAGATGGTTGACAAAGGAAAGAATACACACCAGTGGTGGGTTGCTCCCAGTTCACACCAGTTCTATAGAACCGGTAGTAAAACCAGTTGGAGGCTCCGCCCACTGACCCCGACATCATCAAAACACTTTGTGCATGCGCAGAAGCTTCGCATGCGGCCCCGCTGCGAACCAGTAGTAAAGGTAAGTAGAACCCACCCCTGGTACACACATTGTTACTGTATACACAACTCTTGCTGATCTTATTCCCCCTACATAAATATGAATTATTTCTTGGGATTCTAGATTAGTTTTCAAAATGTTTTCAGGAAGCCTGAACAATTTACGATGCTCTTTCAGAATCTATATTATAACGCTTTTAAACCTGAACCAATATGAAATGCTAGCATGATAAAGAAAGCATGGGAGAAAAAAATCTAAACCTTTTATTGTGCTAGCATGGTTATATTTTGTAGTGCCACAAAGATTCTACATTATAAACTTAAATTAGTTAAATTATAATATTAAAAACATAACAACTACATAAAAGAGAAAATACTATATGCTGATCTTTGCTTGCCCTGTACAGGAAGCAGCAGCTATGGATTTCGAAAAGTATTCCTTGAAACTATCTGTTCACAGTCAATCAGAAGCAGATTCTTGAATACATCAGACTGCCTATGTCAATGACAAAAGCCACTTAATTTTCTCCTCTGAACGTCCCTTTGAAAGAACCATGTCTCTCATGTAAACAAGGCAGACTCACAGTTTAGCTTATTGGCAAAGGCTCAGAGAGCACTCATTAAGATGGCTCCACACTGTTATGGGCTTCTCCCAGATGGATGACAGCTTAATTACAAATAAAGAGATTAATGCTATAGATAGTTAAAGATTAAAGATTAAAACCACCACACTGCTTTTTAAAGTCTAATTTATATGGCTTTCTGTATAATCATACATCCTGGATTTTATTTCTTGGCTATTATGTGTAGCAAATAGTCATTAAATAGTTTTGATAAATATCTAGCAAATGGGATATTAAACGAAAAGAAAAGAGTGAAAAATTAAATATCAGTCAGGCAGAGAGGAATGTACCAGATCTTGGAGTTTAAGTCGGGGAAGGCTAAGTATGGCAGAGGGAGGGAAAAGAAAGAATTCTTTTGAATTCCTTTGAATTATTGGACCTCAAAAAATATTTTCAACACTGGTTGATTTTGTCAGGACACCAAAATCAGCACTTTATGAATAAAGTGGACTGAAGGATGCTAGCAGCTAAATCACAAAATAAACCTATCTGAATAAACCAAGAGGAATATAGTGAAATTCCATGAGGCTTATTAAGTTATTTATATCAAGTTCTTTCTGTATTCGAAATACAAGTAGAGTTGGTTCTCAGCCAATCACAACTTTATAAAATTTTGTTTTGTTTTTTCTTTGCCTCATTTCATTTGGCAACCTCTTTTGGCAAATGCCTGCCTGCCTGCCTGTCTGCCTCTCTCTGTCTCTGTCTCTGTCTCTGTCTCTGTCTCTGTCTCTCTCTCTCTGTGTGTGTGTGTGTGTGTGTGTCTCATCTATCTATCTATCTATCTATCTATCTATCTATCTATCTATCTATCTATCTATCTAGGTGCCTATCTCAGACAAGTGACTCTAATGCTGGATTCTATATCAAAAGTACATCAAACAACTGGAGAAATTTGACCATGAACACTTTTTGCTCATCCTCAGCATTCATGACTCCAAACTGGAATTATTGGATCATCCAGACTCCACCAGCATTGAGTCCTTCATTATCAGAGTCCAGATGAGATGGATGAGATACATTGTCACAATGGACAAGCACTGTATGCCTCAACTACTGCATACTGTAGTCTGAAAAGAGATCTCTGTGTTGACCAAACAAGCACTACAAAAGGTACTGTGAAATAAACTGTATACCACTGACATCCATCCAAGGGAACTAGAAGCTGCAGCTGCTGACAGAACCTGCTGGTGAGTCCTGTGCTATGAAGCTTTCACCAGCTTTGAAGAAAGGCAGTGCCAAAAACTGATAGCAAAACTGATACTGTTACATATTGAATAGGAGTGAGCATAGGCTTCACTCAGATCTGCCAATCTGGCGGGAAAATACTCAAACCCCATTGGCTGACCTGTCTGACAGCTCCCTATAAAAGGGCAAGCACTCAGATGAGCCGGCTGCTGGGTTGTACTGATCTACCAATAAAGAGCTGTTGTTACTGTTAGCACTGAGTCCTGCCTCTTCCATCGCCCGATGGAAGATACCTGCGCCCCAATTGTGCTATACTCTATGCTGCCAGACTGGGACTGCAGAGACACCTCTATGTCCAGAGATAAATTGCACAATAGTGTGTCTTCCTCAAATCCAAAGGACTACCATATATATAATATTGCCATACAGATCCAGACATATTCAGAAGTACAGCTACAGGCACAAGTAGATTCTAACAATACAATAACTTTTTTGAATTTCCATTGCAAATAAATATGCTCTGCCATTTTAGTCATTTTGATTTGGACCCATCAAAGTACACACTAGACTCCTACTCAACAAGAGTAATTATCATGAGCCTCGTGGCGCAGTGGTTAGTGTGCAGTACTGCATGCTACTTCTGCTGATCACCGGCTGCCAGCAGTTTGGCAGATCGAATGTCACCAGCTTAAGGTTGACTCAGCTTTCCATCCCTCTGAGGTTGGTAAAATGAGGACCCAGATTGTTGGGGGCAATATGCTGACTCTGTAAACCGCTTAGAAAGGGCTGTAAAGCACTGTGAAGCAGTATATACAGTAAGTCTAAGTGCTATTGTTATTGCTATGAGTCTTCACAGCTTTATTTCACCTTCTATTACATTTTTCAATAATTTTGGGAATGGTTGTGATTTAGAGTTTCAATCTACTTATTTATTGGGACCAAAATAATACCAAATTTGATTTCACAGCTTGCAAGATACATAGTCTGCATAAGCTTAAACTTCCAACAAGAATCCATCCTTTCTTGTTTCCTCATATGAATTCTTAATTCACAAAAACACATGCAGGCAACATCATTATCCATTATGTTGCCTTCCGTGACTTAAAGTAAGCCTATGTCTCTATTCCATGTAATTGCTCTGGGCTCCTTTTGTAGACATGCAGCAATCCTTTCACTGTCTCAAGTTAGCCTTAGGACATGTATCTGAGCCTTGGCAGATTTTGTTAGGAAAAAATGCACATAAATAACGACTATAAAACTAAACAAACTATATGGTTTTCTCAAAAGACTTAAGTGCCAAAAACACCAGTGGTACAATGATAATCAGCAGACTGACATGCTCTAGTTAATTCTGTCTGACAACTACCATTATAATACAAGTCAAATTTTGCAACTGACTTGAAGTTCCTCCCACAAATTCCTCCCACCAGTTCCTGTTGCCTTTAGGTTAAGGGAAAGCTGGAGCAAAAATCCACCATTGGGTTTACAATGGAATATGGCAGATGCATCTAGGGGATATTAGTTATTGTAATGAGTAGATTCTATACCAGAACATGCTTGTTCCTGCTGAATATTCAATGTCACAGCTACTATGCATTGCATTCCTTTTTGCCTATCCTGTTTGTCACAGTAGTACTGGAGGCTGGTATCAGAAAATCCCTTTGGTACAGAGAGTCTGTCTTCATGAATAAAGTAATTCTGACATTCATAGTCAGATTTTTTTCATAGTTTCTTCTAAGACACTATACAGTACATTTTGCTCTTTGATATCTTTCAATGAGTGTTATGTTTTCATTGCATTTTATGTTTTAATTCTTTTTTGCTTTAGCCTACTGCTCATTGACCATATTTGCTATTAAATAAATAAATAGGAGGATGAAACATAAATTTGCTCTCCCTCACTAATTATGGCTGAACTATCAATCTCATTCATAGATGCAGATTCACTTAAAATGCCATTCATTAATTTCAGAGACTGATGAGGTAGATCATCTGTAGCAAGTTCAATCTCATGGGAATTTACAACCATATTTACAGGAAAAGGGTTACAGATATTTAACTGTAATTGATACCCCTTATGGAAATTTAAATAGAAAGAAATACTGTTTAGATTGTACTAAGTTCCTTAATATTCAGAGGTTGGTAACATTTCTTCAAAGGAACAGAACATTCTGTCAAGCTCTGGACTAACTGCATTAATGCAGAATCCTTACAAAATTTAGACTCACCCAGAGCCTTACCCAGAGCCAGGCCCATTTGGTGTTATTCCTTTCTCATTTTATGTTCTGGATCACTTATATTTTAGCTCTCCGCACAAGCAGACAGACATTTTATTATGTCAGCAGAATCAGATTCTTTAACTTTTAAGTTTAGGCCAGGATTTGCAAGAAACATTAGTTGTTGTAGTGCATGAGTCTCTAACCCCTAGGCTGTGGCCCACTACCGGAGCTTGAGCTGTTTGGAACTGGGATATGGAATTGGTGAGCAAGTGCACGTGCATATCCCCACTTGTGCAAGCAGAAAACAAACACATGAGCACTCCATTTGAGGCCCATCCACTCTCCCCACTGCTGGTCTGCAAAACCGGAAACGTTGGAGAACTCTGTTCTAGTGTACTTACTGTATAATTTTAGTAGTCATTTGTTTTAACCCAAACGAATACAGTTGGTCAATTTCTCACCATCCTCTTTACCTGGCAATGACCCATAAGACATTATTTTTTGCTTTATATGAAAGACAATATTTATTAAAATTCACAGCTAAGTCAATATAATGCAAATTGTGTCAGAAACTGTTATAGAATCCTTGTAGTATTCTTGAGAATGACACAATTTTCTGTTATCTCTGCTTTGTTTCAAAATAGCTAGAAGTATAGGTATAGATAAGTTTTAAAAGGTGAAGACTGTTGGTTGAGATTTTCTGGACTTGAAAATTAAGCAGAGTTGCATCTAACTATCACTTGGATGGGTGATTCAAGATGTAGCAGGTTTATAAACAAGAATGGCAAGATGCTGGGAAAAATTCTGGAAAAAGGACATTCCATGTTGATAACAAAGTAACTATATGGATATTTTATGCATTAGCTAATATTTATAATACCGTGTTTCCCAAAAAATAAGATCCTGTCTTACATTTTTTTGAACCCTGAAATAAGCGCTTGGCCTTATTTTCATGGAGGTTTTATTATTTTGGGGCACGTGGAGCAAGATGGGGCTTCTCTTGCCGTCTTACCTGATTTCCAGCTCTGTCTCCCTAACCCTAACCAGAGGAAATGGCGGGAACCAGCTGTGCATGCATTTTAATATTTGGGGGAGGAGGGTATTTTCAGGCTTATTTTAGGGAGGCTTATTTTAGCGCATGCGCTCAAAAGCCCGATTGGGTTTATTATCCAGGGAAGTCTTATTTTCAGAGAAACAGGGTATATTACCTATTATATTTCATTTTATCAATTATAAATTAGGAAGAAGCTGAAGCAATCTGTCATTCAACTTTAGATGGTCAGAGTTTACTTATTAATTAAGCTGCTTTGATTTTATGAATTACTGTTCTCTAATATTTCAATCCCAGATCAAAATTGGGATTTGTTACTGTTACTATTTTTTAGTGTTCATGTTTTTACAATATGCCATCTTGATAGAGTAAAAAAAAAATCCCTCAACTGTATTGATTATCTGTCTCTACTATTTGTTCTCTACCTGTACTTGATTTTCCTAACTGCTCCAACTATTATCCATAACTATATTCAATAGTAATAATAATAATACAAAAAAACCTCATGTTTTACATCTCCTGTAGGATGTAAATGAGAAGCACTAAAGCAGGGGTGTCAAACTCATGACAACACATTGTCATCATGTGACATATCACAACTTTTTTTCCCTTTGTTAAACTGGTGGTGGGGGTGGCCAGCATATGACGCATCTGGTCTGTGGGCCACGAGTTTGACACCCCTTCACTAAAGTAAAACTAATTTTAATTCTAAAAGTAATGTTGTGTCAATTGAAAAAAGATGATAGCACTGCATAAAATATAAGTAATGAGTGAGAGAAAAATCTGTTAAAGATTTCCAAATATATGTGCTTTCTTTTTTAATGGAGATGTATTTACCAAGAGTCCTGCTTTCAGCTCATATTGGAGACACTTCCTGACTGGTACAACATTAGCAATTAAATTCAATTCTCAGCCAGAAATTTCTATGAGGTCTAGTGTTAAGTGCTGGAAATATGTATTCTGTGCTTACTTAGTTGAACCTTAGAGATCTCTTAGCAGTTAGAAATGGAGAATTGTGGCTAGATAAAGATTATGATCATTAGATAAGGCCATTTTTCACTGAATGTAATGTAATGCTCCTGATCTTTTATGCAGGAATTGTGGCTTGAGGGTGCCATAATAATGTGGCTAAAGTTGAAACTAATCTTTTTATATAAAGAGGCACAAGCTGCATGATTACCAGAAAAGCTCCCAAATTTCTTTTCTCACAGCTTGACCTAAGTGGATGATGTGATTTGTACTCCCTGCCTGAATTAGTGCTATAAGATAGAGTTGTTCAGTAAAATATTTTCTGCCTGCCATTTCTTTTCCCTGTGCTTTTTCTTCTTTGTTTTGCTTCTTTTTCTCTTTCATCTTTCACAATTACCACAGGTTATTTAGAAATCATATCACAGGTTTTCTAAACTTTTTCAACTTTTAGGAATGATTCTAAATACATGAAAAGTAAAATTATGGCATGACAGGAATTTGTGAATAGATGAAGTCAGGCAAAACAATAGTCTGCTTTGAAATTGGGAACCAACCAAGAAAAGATGAAATCTGAAACTTGGGCCCTTTGATGGGATTATGATCAAAACACTGCTTTAAAAATAGTCAATGTTTCCTACAAGAATATTTTAATTTCAGTCTGAAGTCAAATTAAAAGCTTTGCAATCAAACAGATAATATCTTAGGACCAGGCCTGGTAGATTAAAACTGATAATTGATCATGCAATAGTCATAAATTTCACTAAGACCCAGTCATCTGTCGCTGTTTCTGTCTATCCAACCATATTTTCTTCTGTAATACAGCCAGTGTGGACTGGATAGGAACTCCCCAAGGATGTGATTGAGTAAAGAAGATATCATGTTGCACACTAATATCCTTTTCTTTATCTAGTCATGTTTTGCCCTGATTCCATTGCTATACATATTTCTGATATCCTAATCAGTTAAAGCAGACTGGAAAGAAGAACTGCAAAAGTAATGGTTAAGATAAGCCAGGATTTATTGTTTCTTGTTTCATAAACATTAAAGGCTCAGAGATGGACCTTATTATTCATAACTTTCTTTATGGTCTGTCTGCCATTTTGCATGTATGATAAAATACGAATTCAGTCTCCATTCTGCTTTCTCAGTGATCTGCAGTTTTCAACATGTATATGCTCTTCATTGGCATGATAATTCTTCCAAAATGAAAATGAGCAACAAAGTAGAGTGCAAAAGTAGAAGATGTGAGTTGGCTAAGCTATAGTGTCCTTACTTCTACCTTTTTTGCTTGTATGAGTGTGCAGCATGGCTGACCTTTCATTTATTTTCTGGAGCAGTAGAAGTTCCTCTCTGTGGGCATGCGTCCATCACCCCAGCTCAGTCAGCTGGTTGTCAGGTTTCTGAGGCACACATGTGCGTCAGCCAGCTGGTTTCTGGCACTCTGGCATGTGCCTTCCGGTTTGGGTACTCTGTGTCTAAAAGGTTCGCCATCACTGCCCTAGGCTCAAGTCTTATTAATCATGATTGTGTTACATTTGAATGTGATTTCTCAGAGTAACAAGAATCTCCCATATGTATGATATGTCTGTGCATATATTTATATATCTGTGTGTATATACATGAATGACTGATCCATATGTCAATTCTATATTTTTTTAAACATTTCATATGTTTTTCAGCAGATGGTACAATATTCCTTCCATTCACAAAACTGAAATAGTATATTAAGGAAGATTTAAGACTGCTGAATATAGAATACATATTCTAAATATCCTCTACCGCTTCTACATAAATAAATTGAGTCCCGTGCAATCTGAATCATGTGAAGAAATTTTCTTTCAATATGTACATCAGTATATCTACTGTACATGCATCTTCATGAGAGACACCGTGTTTAGGGTAAATGCTCTTTATGTGGCATACATTTATGTACATTCATCATTGAGTCCATAGAACCCTAGATGAAAAGGATTGTCATCTGCTTTTCAAAAGAAATTGGAATTTGGAAACTGAAACTGAATTAAACATAGGATATCCTTTTATTGTATTCCTCCTGTATACTCAACCATATTGAAAAAAAAACATTTTGGGAGATTGTGCACATACCTGGTCAGCACACCTCGAAAAGCTGAAAGAGATAAAAATATATAAATACAAAAAGGGGAACCCTCTGGGGAAATATTTGATACACTGTCATAATGAAAGGTATGATAGAATGATATATAATCATGAAAGCTTTAGGAAAAAAATGGATAAAGGGAAGTCATTTTTCCTCCTTTCACCATGTTAGTCATAATTCAAATTTTTTAAAAAGAAGAAATCAGGATTTTCTTCCACAGACAGTAATTAAATGCAGATGCATTTAATGCATATGTTGCCTTGAGTGTGAAGATAGCCATCAATTTAGATTATTTAAAAAGAAACTGGCAAATTCATAAACGCTTTTAGTTTTGATATCTATTTATTTCTTTCAGATCATAAGCAGGGTGCTTAAATGCCAGCTCCTAAGAAATGTCTATGAAAGGGAGCTATCAACATGTTTGTGAGCTTCATGAATGCATTTGATGGGCCAGTATGTGACAGAAAATGCTGAACTAAATAGGTCCTCTCCTGATCCAGCTGTCATTTTCTTATGTTCTTTATCTTCTTTTCCAGAAAATGTAATAGTTGATGTATTGGGACATGTTCAGAGTGATCTAGGTTCAAGCACACTTACAGACATCAAAACTCATGCTAATGATAAATGATAAATGAATATGATAAATGATAAATAATAAATGAAGATGTTGGTGAAAAAGAAAGATATAAATCTGTCAAGTTAAATTAAAAACCTCATATTTTCATTTGAAGCATACTTCCAATTAATATATAAGCATTCTTATCATTCAGAATAAATTATCCATTCAAGTATAAAATATAACATACATTTTGGGTTCAGTGCTGTGAGATAATTTAAAAGAACGATTCTATTTGAAGCTACATTGCCCCATATGAACTCCACGATAAATGCCTACAAACAATTCACAATGCCTCTTGAAGGCACCATGTGAAACATCCTCAAAAGATCCTGTAAGTCAGGCTGTCAAACTCCCGGCCCACGGACCAGATGCGTCACACGCTGGCTTTGCCCATGCCCAGTTTAGAGAAGGGGAAAAAAGTCCCATAAAGTTTTTTTCAGTCTGACATAAGCATAGTACATAAAATTATCTGCTACAATGTCCTTCCTGTCAATGACTACTTCAGCTTCAACCATAACAATACACGAGCAAATAATAGATACAAACTCAAGGTAAATCATTCCAAATTCGATTACAGAAAATATGACTTCAGTAACACAGTGGTCAATGCCTGGAATGCACTACCTGATTCTGTAGTTTCTTCCTGAAACCCCCAAAACTTTAACCTTAAACTGTCTACTGTTGATTTCACCCATTCCTAAGAGGTCTGTAAGGGGCATGCATAAGTGCACCAGCGTGCCTACCGTCCCTGTCCTAATATTCCTTTTTACTTACTGTTTTCATGTATTCAAATTATGTTCATATTTTGACCTGTTATCTTATATATGCTTGACAAATAAACTTATGATTATGATCACGATTATGTCACGTGACACCACCATGACAACGTGAGTTTGACACCCCTGCTATAAGTAATAACTATTTGCAGTTTTTTGTAACCAATTTTAACAGCCTCATAAAATTAGTTTATTTTCAGAATGGAATCAAATATAAATATTTAATTATTTAATTAAATATTTAATTTTAGATCAAGATCAGCACCTTGCAGTATATGCTTTTATATCCCTATTTATCAATT